>NC_091950.1:220915784-221215784 GCF_031021105.1 Erythrolamprus reginae
AAGACGCGCCATTCCCTGCTGAACGAAAGCCATTCGGCTCGGCTCGGCTGTTTGAATTCCGAAGCTTTGTTCGAATTGCAGGGCAAAAGTTTTTCGATTTTCCTGGTCGAAAACCGATTTGTTCGAACTGAGAAGCGTTCGAAAACCGAGGTACCACTGTACTTGAAATTTCTTAAAATACTGCAATACTATGTAATTATACACTTTAAAATCTACTTCTTTATATCTAATTTAACAATATACAGTAATAAAATATTTAAAATCAGTTACTCACTGAGCTGTTACACACACACACACACACACACACACACACACACATTATCAGCAGCAATGAACTTTTGTTTTCAACAAAGCTAAACTCCAATGGTTATCCCATCAATAGATATGGAATCAAAATCACCAAGTACAGAATTTACTTATAAAAAAAGGAGCATGTGGTAAGCTGTTCCCATATCTCCTTGAAATGCTAATTGTTTTAGGATACTCCTGTTTCTTTGGTGTGATATATGGTAAAGGGGTCATGAGGTCTATTGCCCCAACTAAATGTGACCAGGTATGCCAATTTGTAGAATGATAACCTATCTTTTTCTCACTCTTTTGTTAATTCCTGTAGGTAGCATTCTGTTAGCAAAGGACAGAAGTGAAGGCTTTATGCTGTCTGGGGCCCCTTTCTGACCTGCTCGTCATGATTATCTGTGGAATTTTTTTTTTTGAAATATTTTTATTGAATTTTTTTTTTTAAAGGACAAACGAAAACACACAACAATTAAGTAACCTTTGATTGTCCAAGGTTAACCACTCTTTTATCCATGTTAGGACAGTGGCATAATAATATAATTTCCAATTTGGGAGGCCAAGTCCTCCTCTTTCTTTGCGATCTTCTAATGCATTTTGCTTTATTCTTGGTTTCTTGCCTTGCCATGTACCGTATTTTTCGCTCCATAAGACGCAGTTTTTCTCCTCCCAAAGTAGGATGAAAAATCAGCCCCGTCTTATGGAGCGAAGATGCAGGCAGGGAGGGGGGGGGGAGGCTGCGAACTCGGAAGCGCCATCCCGCCGGCTGGCTGGCTAGCTGCTGCCTGGCCCCCTCCCTCCCGGAGGAGGGTCTCCCTCCGCACCGCCAGCCAGCCAGCCAAGCTCCGCGCCCACCGGAACCGGCTCCTCGCTCTTCCCCCGCCGCCCGCCGCGTTTGCAGGAGGTGGGGAGGGTCGGGCGGCCCGCCAAGGCCAGGAGGGATGCCGCTGCCCCCCCTTCCCTCTCTCCGCCCGCTGCTGCACCTCCTTGATGCCGAGAGGAAATGCCAGCAAAGGCTTTTCTCAACGGAGGCCATTGTCTGTTGCTCTCACTCACTCTCGTTCTCTCTTCGTTCTTCTCAGCGGTGACGCGCGCACGCCCTGCCCGCCTCACCTTTGCCGAGAGCACTTTCGCCCCGGGCTCTCAGCAAGGGGGTTGTAGGAGAGGCGGGGCCGGCGGCAAAGGTGATATTCAATGTCGGGGGTGCACGGGCGGTTGCGCGTGCTCCCTATCTCCCTGCTAGCCCACTTGGAATATTCAAAATAAGAAAAACCTTCGCCGGCAAAGGCTTTTCTTATTTTGAATATTCCAAGTGGGCTAGCAGGGAGATAGGGAGCGCGCGCAACCGCCCGTGCGCGCCCCGACATTGAATATCACCTTTGCCGCCGGCCCCGCCTCTCCTACAACCCTCTTGCTGAGAGCCCGGGGCGAAAGTGCTCTCGGCAAAGGTGAGGCTGGCAGGGCGTGCGCGCGTCACCGCTGAGAAGAACAAAGAGAGAACGAGAGTGAGTGAGAGCAACAGACAGCAAGATAGAGAGAAAGTGAGAAAGAGAGAGTGAGAGAAAGGGGGGAGAGAAAGAGATAGCAAGAGAGAGAGAACAAGAGAGAAAGAGTGTGAGAAAGAAAACAAGAGAGAAAGAGTGAGAGAGAGAGAAAGCAAAAGAGACAGAAAGAAAACAAGAGAGAAAGTGAGAAGAAGAGAGAGAAAGGGGGAGAGAGAGAGAAAGAGAGAGGGGGGAGAGAGAAAAAGAGAGGGAGAGGGAGAGGGAGAAAGAGTGGGAGAGGGGGAGAGATAGCAAGAGAGGGAGAGAGAAAGAGAGAGGAAAGGGGGGAGAGGGGGGAGAGAAAGAGGGAGAGGGGGGAGAGATAGCAAGAGAGGGAGAGAGAGGGAAAGGGGGGAGAGGGGGAGAGAAAGAGAGAGGGAGGGAGAGAGAGGAGATAAAGGAAGAGGTGAGAGAGAAAGGAAGAGAAAGAAAGAGGGATAGAAAGAGAGAGAGTGAGAGATGCTCAGTGAGCCTTTCTTTGAAGTTGCCTTTCTTTCTTTCTTTCTTTCTTTCTCTCTTTCTTTCTTTTTCTCTCTTGCTCTCTTGCTCTTTCATTCTTTTTTCTTTCTCTTTCTTTCTTTCTTTCTCTTGCTTTCTCTCCTTCCTTCCCTCCTTCCATTTCTTTCATTCCCCCTCTATTTTTATTTCTCTTTCATTTTCTTTCTTTCTCTCTTTCTTTCTCTTTTTCTTTCTCTCTTTCTTGCTTTCTTTCTTGCTCTTTTTCTTTCTCTCTTTTACCTTCCCTTCCTCTATTTCTTCTTTTCTTTCTCCTTCCTACCTTCTTCCCTCCCTCCCTCCCTTCAGTCCTTCCTCTCTTACTCTCCCCTTTCATAGGTTTCCTTGCTTCCTTCCTCTGTTCCTGTCCCTTCCCCCTTTCTTTCTTTCTTTCTTTCTTTCCTTCCTTTCCTCCCTCCATTTCTTGCTTTCCTTTTCCTTCCTCCCTTCTTTCCTCCCTCACTCCCTTCTTTCACTCCTTCCTCTCTTCCTCTCCCCTTTTTGGCTCAAAATATTTTTTTTCTATTTTCCTCCTCTAAAATCTAGGTGCGTCTTATCAGCAGGTGCGTCTTATAGAGCGAAAAATACGGTAAATTTTTTTATTGTCTTATTTAATTCTATAAAAAATTTCGATCCTGGATTTATTGAAATAACCTGAAAAAGGAACAAAATTTTGGGGAGGATATTCATCTTAATTGTGGATATTCTTCCCACCAATGTTAATTGCAAATTGTTCCAAACTTCTAAATCTTTTTTAATCTGTCCTAATAATTTCAAATAATTATCATTTTTTATAGATATGGCTTTAGAGGCCATCCAAATCCCTAAATATTTCACCTTTTTTGTAATTTTCATATTTGATAGATCTTCTAAATGTTTTTTTTTTGTATCTCTGTCATATTTTTTATAAGAATCTGTGTCTTATCTTTATTTATTTTTAATCCTGCGACTTTCTCGTATTCTTCAATTAAATTTATTAGCCTTGAAATAGATTTTATGGGATCTTCTAGAATTAGAACAACATCATCTGCGAATGCTTGTACTTTATAAATCTCTTTTCTTATCTTCAACCCTTTTATCTCCCTGTCAGCTCTTATTTTTATCAACAGTGCTTCCAGGGTTAAAATAAATAAGAGTAGTGATATTGGGCACCCTTGTCTTATTCCTCGTTGTATTGCCACTTTTTCAGTTAACTCACTATTTATTATAATTTTAGCTGTTTGTTCAGAATATATTGCATCTATTATATTAAAAAACTTAGTCCCAACCTCCATCCTGTTTAATTGTATTTTCATAAAATTCCAGTCAACATTGTTAAATGCTTTTCTCGCATCTAAAAATATAAGCGTCATTTGTTTTTCTGGATGTTGTTTATAGTATTCTAATGTATTTATTATTGTTCTTAAATTATTTTAAATTTGTCTTCCTGGTAAAAAACCATTTTGATCACTATGTATCATATCAATGTTTTTAAACCTATTGGCAAAGATTGATATAAAAATTTTATAATCTACGTTTAACAATGAGATTGGTCTATAGTTCTCAATTTTTTCTTTTTCTGTACCCACTTTATGTATTAAGGTTATTAACGTTTCTGACCATGTTTTAGGTAACGTACCTTCTGCCATTATTTGATTGTTATATCTCAAACATATTTAAGAAGAGTATTTCTATATCTAATTTATAAAGTTCTACTGGTATCGCATCTGGACCTGTCGCTTTATTATTATTCTGGTTCTTTATAGATTGTTTTAGTTCCATTTCTGTAATAGGTTTATTTAATGTTTGTTGTTGTGCTTCGGTTAATACCGGGTAAGTCGATATTTTTCAAATATTCAAAAATTAAATCCTCATTTATTTCTTCCCTCGTGTTTTCTCTTCTTTATTTTTTTTTTTTTGCTATATAAGAGATTGTTAGCCCACGTATATATGCCTTTGTTGTATCCCAAAGGTTTTCGGAAGTGGTGTCACTATTTTTATTTTTTTTTAAATCTCTAGTTCTTCCTCAATCCATTTTTTATACTCTGGATCTTTTATTATATTTCTATTCATTGACCAGTTATTTATTTTCTTTTTACCTTTCCAAGATATCACTAAAGGACTGTGGTCTGCCCAAGTATTTGTTTCTATTTCAATTTTACTAATTTGTTCCATTATGTGTGGTGGTGCCCAAGCCATGTCAATTCTGGACCAAGTCTTATGTGGATTAGAATAAAAAGTGTATTGTCTATCTTTTAAATGGTATTCTCTCCATATATCCTTCAATACTAGTTCTGTGCTCATTTTCCAAAATGTCACAGGTAAAATTACCTTTTTTCCCCTTTCCTTTCCTTTCCTTTTTCCTGTATAATCCATTTGGTCATCTGAAATTGCATTAAAATCTCCTATTATTATCATATTTTCAATTGCCAATTCCCTTATTTTTTCGTGTAAATCTTTATAAAATTGCTTTTGGTTATCATTTGGTGCATAAATTGAGACAATTACAAAAGGTTTTGTTTCAAGATCTAATTGTACCATCAAAATCCTACCATCAGTGTCATTATATATTTCTTTAGATTCAATTGATTCATCTATATACATTGCTATACTTTTTTTCTTTTGATTTGCCAAATTAGTATATAATTTTCCCAATTTTGAATTGTTCAGAAGACTCCATTTTGTTTTTTTTAATATGAACTTCTTGTAAAATATTTATCTGTGCTTTTTGTTTTTTAAGTTTGGCAAATATTAGGTTTCTTTTCTTTGGATTATTCAAACCATTTACATTGACTGAAAAAATTTCCAAGTCATGTGTCATCTCTATTTGTAGTATTTTTTTGCTTCCTTTGGTTCTTGAAGTCTAGTTTCTAAAATTAATTCTTGTGATACTGTTGATTGTTTCTTCTTTGCTTCTGGTATTTCTTCCCCGCCTCCTCCTGTGGCCCTCATCATGTCGTCGCTGCTCTTTGGCTCTGAGGCTGATCAATCCTATCCAATCCGGTACGTGCTAAGAAAGATCTTGTGAGTTCCACACTGTCAATTATCACTTTTGTTGATTGCCAAGTTAGAGTAAGGCCCTCTGGTACCAGCCATCTAAACACGGTATTTTTCTTGATTAAAATACTTGTAAGAAAGTAGTATTTTCTTCTGCTTTCTCTCACCTTCTTCGGAACTTGTTTCAAAATTGTGATGCCTTTTCCATTAAGTTGAAATTTCTGGTTTCTTGTCAGTCTCATGATCTCATCTTTAATTACTCTTCTTGAAAACTTAATATGTACTTCTCTTGGTAGGTTATGACATCTTGTGGATCCAGTTTGGACTCGGTAAACTTCGTCTATTTCCCTTTTAAATTCTGCGGGGTCCTCTTGCATAATTCCTCCTATCACTTCTGCCATTTTTGTAGGTAAATCTTCATCTCTTTCTTCTTCAATGTTTTGAAATCTCAGGCCATGCAATGCGGATTGGAGTTCAAGGTTAGTTATTGCAAGCCTCTACAAGCGTTGTAGTTATGGTCTTCATATTCATCCACTTTCTGCCCCATAGCTTGGATCTTTTCCTCTGTGACTTTAATTCTTTTTTCGTTGTCTTGCAAGTTTTGTTGTATGACTTTTATATTCCCATCCATTACAGTGGTACCTCGAGATAAGAGTTTAATTCGTTCCGGACCTGGGCTCTTAAGTCGAGCAGCTCTTATCTCGAACGACTTTTCCCCATAGGAATTAATGTAAATAATTTTAATTGGTTCCAGCCCTCAAAAAACTCACAAAGTTAGTCTAAATTATGCAAAAATACATGTTTTTAATGAAGAAATGTACATGTACATATAAATGAATAATGAAGTTTCTTTCACTTAACTTGTAAACTTTCTTAAACTTTTAAATTTACATATGTTCAACTTCTCTGCCACCCAATCCTGTAGGACAGAGGTCCCCAACCCTTTTTGCAGCAGGGACCGGCTTTAAGCAATCAAGAGAGGAATGGGTGAATGAATGGACGGAGGGTGGGAAGGAAGGAAGGAAAGAGGGAAGAGACAGGAACAGAGGAAGGAAGGAAGGAAACTTATGAAAGGGGAGAGTAAGAGAGGAATGAGTGAAGGGAGGGAGGGAGGGAAGAAGGTGGGAAGGAGAAAGAAAAGAAGAAATAGAGGAAGGGAAGGTAAAAGAGAGAAAGAAAAAGAGCAAGAAAGAAAGCAAGAAAGAAAGAAAGGGGGAAGGGACAGGAACAGAGGAAGGAAGGAAGGAAACTTATGAAAGGGGAGAGTAAGAGAGGAATGAGTGAAGGGAGGGAGGGAGGGAAGAAGGTGGGAAGGAGAAAGAAAAGAAGAAATAGAGGAAGGGAAGGTAAAAGAGAGAAAGAAAAAGACAAAGAAAGAAAGAAAGAAAGGGGGAAGGGACGGGAACAGAGGAAGGAAGGAAGGAAACTTATGAAAGGGGAGAGTAAGAGAGGAATGAGTGAAGGGAGGGAGGGAGGGAAGAAGGTGGGAAGGAGAAAGAAAAGAAGAAATAGAGGAAGGGAAGGTAAAAGAGAGAAAGAAAAAGAGAAAGAAAGAAAGAAAGAAAGGGGGAAGGGACAGGAACAGAGGAAGGAAGCAAGGAAACCTATGAAAGGGGAGAGTAAGAGAGGAATGAGTGAAGGGAGGGAGGGAGGGAAGAAGGTGGGAAGGAGAAAGAAAAGAAGAAAGAGGAAGGGAAGGTAAAAGAGAGAAAGAAAAAGAGCAAGAAAGAAAGAAAGAAAGGCATCTTCAAAGAAAGGCTCACTGAGCATCTCTCACTCTCTCTCTCTCTTTCTATCCCTCTCTTTCTCTCTCTCCCCCCTCTCTCTTTCTCTTTCTCTCCCCCTCCTGGACCTTTTCACGCCTTTTCAATGCCCTTCCCTGTGCTTCGGAAGCCGCCGAACACCGTCAGAGGGACGCGTCAGCAGCTTCCGAAGCACAGGGAAGGGCTTAAGCCGCCGCCTTTTTCCTTCCCCGTGGGAGCAAACATGCTTTGGGGGTTTGGCTGGGGGGGAGAAGAAGTAGGACCTTCCTAACCCTCTCCCCCCCCAGCCAACCCCCCAAAGCATGTTTGCTGCCACAGGATTTAGCGGCGAAGTGACGTGGATGGATGGAAAGCTGAAACGGGGCTGTTTCAGCTTTCCATTCCTTCACGTCCCTTCGCTGCTAGATCCTGTGGCAGCAAACATGCTTTTGGGGTTTGG
Source organism: Erythrolamprus reginae (assembly GCF_031021105.1). Classification (NCBI taxonomy): domain Eukaryota; kingdom Metazoa; phylum Chordata; class Lepidosauria; order Squamata; family Dipsadidae; genus Erythrolamprus; species Erythrolamprus reginae. The sequence goes on from NC_091950.1 coordinate 220,923,296, forward strand.
CTGGGGGGTAGAAGAAGTAGGACCTTCCTAACCCTCTCCCCCCCAGCCAACCCCCCAAAGCATGTTTGCTGCCACAGGATTTAGCGGCGAAGTGACGTGGATGGATGGAAAGCTGAAACGGGGCTGTTTCAGCTTTCCATTCCTTCACGTCCCTTCGCCGCTAGATCCTGTGGCAGCAAACATGCTTTTGGGGTTTGGCTGGGGGGGAGAAGAAGTAGGACCTTCCTAACCCTCTCCCCCCCAGCCAACCCCCCAAAGCATGTTTGCTGCCACAGGATTTAGCGGCGAAGTGACGTGGATGGATGGAAAGCTGAAACGGGGCTGTTTCAGCTTTCCATTCCTTCACGTCCCTTCGCCGCTAGATCCTGTGGCAGCAAACATGCTTTTGGGGTTTGGCTGGGGGGGAGAAGAAGTAGGACCTTCCTAACCCTCTCCCCCCCAGCCAACCCCCCAAAGCATGTTTGCTGCCACAGGATTTAGCGGCGAAGTGACGTGGATGGATGGAAAGCTGAAACGGGGCTGTTTCAGCTTTCCATTCCTTCACGTCCCTTCGCCGCTAGATCCTGTGGCAGCAAACATGCTTTTGGGGTTTGGCTGGGGGGGAGAAGAAGTAGGACCTTCCTAACCCTCTCCCCCCCAGCCAACCCCCCAAAGCATGTTTGCTGCCACAGGATTTAGCGGGAAAGAGAAGAATGGCGAGAGAGCCGCGCGTGTGTCGCGGCTCTCTCAGGCTGCTCCGCCCGGGATGGGGATCCTCCGGAGGGGCGCACGGGAAGGGCTTAAGCCGCCGCCTTTTCCCTTCCCCTTCGGAGCCCGAGAGGTGAAAAGAGAAGCCGCCGCCTTTTCCCTTCCCCTTCGGAGCCCGAGAGGGGGAAAGAGAAGCCGCCGCCTTTTCCCTTCCCCTTCGGAGCCCGAGAGGGGGAAAGAGAAACCGCCGCCTTTTCCCTTCCCCTTCGGAGCCCGAGAGGTGAAAAGAGAAGCCGTCGCCTTTTCCCTTCCCCTTCGGAGCCCGAGAGAGGGAAAGAGAAGCCGCCGCCTTTTCCCTTCCCCTTCGGAGCCCGAGAGGGGGAAAGAGAAGAATGGAGAGAGAGCCGCGACACACCGACACACGCGCGGCTCTCTCTCCATTCTTCTCTTTCCCCCTCTTGGGCTCCGAAGGGGAAGGGAAAAGGCGGCGGCTTAAGCCCTTGCCGTGCGCCCCTCCGGATGATCCCCATCCCGGGCGGAGCAGCCTGAGAGAGCCGCGACACACGCGCGGCTCTCTCGCCATTCTTCTCTTTCCCCGGATCGCTTGCTTTCCCAGGCAGCCGGCTTGCTGGCCGGGGAAGCAAGCGATCTGGGGAAAGAGAAGAATGGAGTGAGAGCCGCGCGTGTGTCGGTGTGTTGCGGCTCTCTCAGGCTGCTCCGCCCGGGATGGGGATCCTCCGGAGGTTTTAAAAGATCGCAGCCGGTCTGGGGCTCGGGGGTTGCTAGAAAGCTCCCCCAGGCCGGCTGCGATCTTTTCAGACACGCGCACCGCCTCTCCGCTGACTCCTGGCGAACTTCCCGGCTTTAGGAGTCAGCGGAGAGGCGGTGCGCATGTTTGAAAAGATCGCAGCCGGCCTGGGGGAGCTTTCTAGCAACCCCCGAGCCTGGGTTGGGGGTTCGGGGGGGTGCTGGAAATGTCGGGGGCGCACGGGCGGTTGCGCGCGCTCCCGATCTCCCTGCTAGGCCCCTCGGAATTAAAAAAAACAAAAGGCTTTGCCGGCGACAGTCCCCCTGCCACCGTTCGGATCCCCCCACCTCCAAGCAGAAGCCAAGGACCCCCAGAGTGGGGCGGCAGGGGAGGCGAACGCCTCTCCGCTTACCAAGTGCCGGGATACGAGCCGAGAGGAGCCGGGCGCTGGCTTGCCCTCCTTCCTTCCAGCATCTTCGGAAGCTGCCGAAAGTGTCAGGGGGGCGCGGCTCCTCTCGGCTCGTATCCCGGATGTGAGCTCGGGAGGCGAACAAAATTGTCGCTCCCTTCCAAGCTCTTATCTCGAGTAGCTCGTACGTAGAGCTGCTCGTATGTTGAGGTTCCACTGTACTGCCATGTTTCCTTTTACTTCTATTAGTTCTTTTTTAATCTCATCTTTCATCTCTTTCATCTCTTGTCTCATCTCTTGTTTCATCTCTTCCAGGTACTTCTTCATTTCTTCTTTATTAGTCTCAAGTTGAATTTGTGTCTGAGCTTGTGTCTTCTGCATAAGATCTTGAATACCAGCTAGTGCATCCTGTATGGACTGGAAGTTTGGGTCCGCAGGCAACTTCTCTTTCTCTTTTTCTTTCTCCTTGGCTAGCATTGTAGTTATGGTCCTTTGTTGTAAAGGAGATGATGTTGGAGAACCTTTGGGTGTAGGAATTGAAGTTGGAGTTGCAGTAGTTGCTTGGTTTCGGGTAGTTGTTGTTGTCACCGAAGTCACACTTTGCGCCCTGTAAGAACCTTTCATATTCCAAAATTTCTACTTTGTTTAACTATTACTTAGATCAATCTCTTGTTTACACTCAATTACAGAAGAAAAAAAATAAAATTCAAATCTGCAATACTATTAAAAAAATAATATTTAAAGGGGAGAAAGGAATATCAATATGGGAAAAAGAAATAATAAAAAAGGAAAAGAGAAAAAAAAGGGAGAGAAGGCAAAAGAGTAGTTTTAATCCTTTAAAAACCAGAGCTCTTGGGGAGGGGACCAGGTGGAGAAGGGAAAGAAACAAAGCTTCTAACACATAATTAATTAGCAATAACAAAAAAGGGGGGGGGACTGTAATTCTATTGAAAGAAAAGGGTAGGGGAAAGAGAAGAAAACTTTTAAAAGTTATTTAAAAGAAAAAAGGGAAAAATTGTTTAAAAATATTTATACTGTTATTAAAAAAAGAAAAAAGTGAATAAATGTGGAATTAATGATAAAATCCAACAATAACTCTAAAACTTGAGGAGAAAAGATTAAAAAAGAAAAAAGAAAAAACAAGAATATCAAATTTCAAAAAGAAAAAGGAGTCCAATATGTCCAAATATTGCAAATATGAATTGTGAGTTGTACTTTAATGTAACTGTCCAGAAAAGGAAAAAAATTCCAAAACCAATTCCAACGTATTATCTATAGTATGCCAGTTAAAACAAAAATAAAAATAAGAAAAAATCCACATCTATTTTATTATATAAAAGAAAAAGTACAGGGGAAAAAAAGATATAATAATGGAAAAAATCCTTACGCCTCTAATGTCTGGTTGAAGAAAAAATAGTCCCTTAAATTCCAAAAGCAGGAAAAGAAAATAGTAAAAGTATAACAAAAAGTCCAAAATTCATTCCAAATGGCTATTATTGCAGTAAGATTCCAATAAAATGATTTAATTTAAGTTCAGTTCGGTTTGTTCAGTTCATTTTTTCATATGTTCAATTTGCTTAGGTGTTCCTACTTCATCTAAGTTGACAAATTAACAGTTCAGTTTTACAATCTTTATACTATAGAGAAAAAATTATAAAAATACAAATAATAAAAAATAAAAAGAGAGAAAAAACCACACTATGATCTTAAAATTAAAAAAAAATACTATTAATATTAACAAAAACAAGTAGAGGGTCCCTTTCCTCTCTATCATTTAATTGGGGGGGTGGGTGTATGAAAGAGCAAACTGTCCCATTATTTCCTTCCAAAAGTAGCATTTTTTAAAATTTTATTATTATTATTATTATTATTATTATTGTTATTATTATTTATTGGATTTATATGCCGCCACTCTCCGAAAACTCGGGGCGGCTAACAGCAATCATAAACAGTGTACAATAATAATCCAATACTAAAAGCGAATTAAAAACCCCTTAATATAAAAAAAAAAAAACCATACATACAAACATACCATGCATACAATTGTAAAGGCCTAGGGGGAAAAGGAATCTTAATTCCCCCATGCCTGGCGGCTGAGGTGGGTTTTAAGTATCTTACAAAAGGCAAGGAGGGTGGGGGAAATTCTAATCTCTGGGGGGAGTTGGTTCCGGAGGGCCGGGGCCGCCACAGAGAAGGCTCTTCCCCTGGGTCCCACCAAGCGGCATTGTTTAGTTGACGGGACCCAGAGAAGACCCACTCAGTGGGACCTAACTGGTCGCTGGGATTCGTGCCGCGGAAGGCGGTCCCTGAGATAATCTTGTCCGGTGCCATGAAGGGCTTTATAGGTCATAACCAACACTTTGAATTGTGACCAGAAACTGATCGGCAACCAATGCAGACTGCAGAGTGTTGGTGTAACATGGGCATATTTGGGAAACCCCATGATTGCTCTCGCAGCTGCATTCTGCACGATTTGAAGTTTCCGAACACTTTTCAAAGGTAGCCCCATGTAGAGAGCGTTACAGTAGTCGAGCCTCTAGGTAATGAGGGCATGAGTGACTGTGAGCAGTGACTCCCGGTCCAAATAGGGTCCCAACTGGTGCACCAGGCGAACCTGGGCGAACGCTCCCCTCGCCACAGCTGAAAGATGTTTCTCTAATGTGAGCTGTGGATCAAGGAGGACGCCAAAGTTGCGAACCCTCGCTGAGGGGGTCAATGATTCTCACCCCAGGGTAATGGACAGACAGATGGAATTGTCCTTGGGAGGCAAGACCCACAGCCACTCCGTCTTGTCTGGGTTGAGTTTGAGTTTGTTGACACCCATCCAGGCCCCAACAGCCTCCAGGCACCGGCACATTACTTCCACTGCTTCGCTGACTGGACATGGGGTGGAGATGTATAGCTGGGTATCATCGGCATATTGATGATACCTCACCCCATGCCCTTGGATGATCTCACCCAGCGGTTTCATGTAGATATTAAATAGCAGGGGTGATTGAGCTTCAACCCGGAAGTTCTCCCAAAAAAAGGTGATATCCTAAGTACTCTATTGAAGTTTTGTGGAATTTGCATTTGGATAGCTTAGCATAGAACTTGGCTGCTAGCAGCTTCTTTAAAACTTGCCGTACCAGTTTTATGTATTCTTCAATGGATTCATTGTATATGAGAATGTCATCTAAATAAACAAGCACCCCCTTGTAAGGGTGGGGGTGCAACCCCTTATTAATGTACTGCATGAACACTGTGGGGGCTCCTTGCAGCCTGAAAGTCATGACTTGGAATTGGAAATTCCCAAAGGGGCAATTAAAAGCAGTTTTCCACTCATCCTCCTTTTCTTATGCGATAATAAGCGTCACTCAAATCCAGTTTGGTGAATATTTTCACCTCGGACAAATGATTTAGTAAATCCTTCATTAGGTGAAGGAGGTAAGTATTTTGTAATCACACCATCTTTCGGCTGTGGCGAGGAGGGCATTTGCCCAAGTTCGCCTGGTTCACCAGTTGCGGCCCTATTTGGACAGGGAGTCATTGCTCACAGTGGCTCATGCCCTCATCACCTCAAGGTTCGATTACTGCAATGTTCTCTACATGGGGCTACCTTTGAAAAGTGTTTGGAAACTTCAGATTGTGCAGAATGCGGCCACGAGAGCTATCGTGGGGCTTCCCAGATTCGCCCACATTTCTACAACACTCCGTGGCCTGCACTGACTGCCGATCAGTTTCCGGTCACAATTCAAAGTGTTGGTTATGACCTTTAAAGCCCTACATGGCATTGGACCAGAATACCTCCGGAACCGCCTTCTACCGCACGAATCCCAGCGGCCGCTAAGGTCCCACAGAGTTGGCCTTCTTCGGGTCCTGTCGACCAAACAATATCGTTTGGTGGGCCTCAGGGGAAGAGCCTTCTCTGTGGTGGCCCCGGCCCTCTGGAATCAACTTCCCCCGGAGATTAGAACGGCCCCCACCCTCCTTGTCTTTCGCAAATTACTCAAGACCCACCTATATTGCCAGGCATGGGGGAACTGAGACATGTCCCCCAGGCTTTTATATTTTATGTTTGGTATGTATCTTTTGCATGTTTTTAACTGCTGGGGTTTTTATATATTTTTTATTTCAATATTAGATTTGTTTCAACGTTACACTGTTTTATTATTGTTGTGAGCTGCCACGAGTCTTCGGAGAGGGGCGGCATACAAATCTAATAAATAAATAAATAAATAAATAAATAAATAAATAAATAAATAAATAAATAAATAAATAAATAAATAAATAAGGTCCTGAAAATCAACCACCAGGTTTAACACACACACACACACACACAGTCTTTCTTCTTTTTAAAAAGTACAAGTGACTTAGCAGGCTGAATAAAACCCCTCTCCAAATTCGTATCTATGTATTTCCTGAGTTCCTTCGATGTCATGGAGTACATTTTTGGTTTCAGGAGAGTTACCCCTGGTTCAAACTCTATTGCGCAGTCTGTTGGCTGGTGTGGGGGGAGTTCATTGCAATCTTCCTCACTAAAAACCCCTTCCAAGTTCCGATATTCAAGTGACACCTTTTTGGGGCCCAGGAGCATGGCCTCTTTCGCTGAAGAAGTGTCTTGAGGATCGCTTCTTCCCACAGGTTTCTGGTAGAGGAATGGGGACAATGTGCAGGGTTAGCTTTCGATATCCATCCTCCTACCTTATGGTGGGGGTCCGTTTATCTAAAAAGGCTAGGCCCAATATGATGGCTTCTGACAACTTAAACTTAAACTGGATGAATTCATGGTGACAGCCGATCTGCAGCTCTACTAACTTGGTTAAGAGGGTGGCTGGATCTCCCCTCCTCCCAATTAGAGATCTGTCCACGTTGGAACCGGATGGGGTTGGCTAAGGGTCTTGTTTTGATTCCCAATTTTTCTACTGCTGTTTTGCTGATCAGGCATCGAGCAACCCGTATCTAGCAGGGCATCTGCTTCCCCTTCTTCCCCCGTGTCTACCTCATCCTCATTCACTCACCATTGGGTCATCTTCTCCACTGCCCCCCTCGTCCCATCTCAGGCTGAGCTCTTCTGTCAGAGATACATCACCTTTGCCCCTGGGTAAAATGCATCTTTGAACATGAGGACTAGGAGCTTTTCTGACCAATCTCTCATTTTCCCACCAGCACATCTGAATTCCCACACTGACTCTTTAACTGCCCATCTCACTTGCTTCAGCAACCCAATCTGCGTCTGCATCTACTTGGCTCGTAGATCAACCTCATTCTCATCAGCTGGACAAACTCAGTAATGTTATTCAACTCATGGACTCCTGTTGTGGCACATCCATGTCCCGCACAGCTTGTCATGGATCCTGAGGATCGAGAGACAGTTGTGGCCTGGTACCCTAGGCCTGTGTACCTGGCAAACGAGTCTGATAGCGAGGAGGCCAGAGAGGATGGGGTGTCAGAGGCTGAAAGCCAACCAGGGCCTTCTGCATCTCCCGAGGTGCACATGAGTGACTCAAGAAGAGAAGGAGCCTCTTCTTGATGCTAGAGTACGCAGAGGGCATGAGTGGCTAAGCAAGAGGAGGTCTCTATGTGAATAGATTTCTAGAACAATTGGCTATTTAAGTTTGAGCTATTTAAGGTTGAGCCACGTGATGCTTCAGTGCAGAAGTCAACTTTCGTTATGTTCCAGATATCTGCTCGGATTTCTCTCTTGGGATATTATTATTTCAATGATAAATTACAAACTGGGGAATTGGGCTCATTATCCCTGGGCTTCCTGCCAACTCAGACTGTGAAAGTGAATGAGAGCTGAATGATGAAAGAAAATATCTGTGAGTTTTGGTTTCTGTTTTGGACTCTAATTAGCAGCTGGCAGCAAACAGACTTATTGCAGAAAAGGGTTGCTGCATGATCTGGGGGTAGCTGGATGAGATGAAAATGGAGTTTTGGCTTAAGGTCAGTGTTCCAATTAAATCTTGACCTTCCCCAAGTTCCAGTTTATTAACAGAGTCATATTGGTTATGAACTATAGGTAACCCAAAACTAATTTTTCTTACAGTTCTGCATCCAGGTTAAGGTTTATCCTTTGTCCCCACACTCACATGTTCATCACATGGACCACTCCGGTTCTCTCAATGTCTACGATTCTCCCATGTACTTCCTGCTGGTGTAGAACAAAAGATGATCTTGAATTTCTGGAAAGAATTTGTTGTGGCTAGTATTTTTCCCTCCCATGAAACTACCTCTGCCCAATTCCCACAGTACTATTCTATTGCCACTATTCTACTTTGGCAGGCCAAAATTTCCAACTCAAAACAAACACTTTAGCCTGATAATGGGACAATTGGTATAAATAGTTAAATAACAGATATATAGATTACGAATGATGAAATTTAAGAAGGTATAGAAGTAAGAAATGCTCTAAGGAATCATAAAAATGAAATATCTTTGTATCAAATAGTACTATTGTAAAATTGATGAAGTTTGAAGTTTTATTGGATTTATATGCCGCCCCTCCGAAAACTCGGGGCAGCTAACAACAAAAAACAAAATTTATATATAAAGAAGGAAAATATTATTGTTTAATACAATGAGAAAACTATGTAAGAATGGATTTAACTGTAAACTGAAAAGAGGGACAAATGGATGTAAAAGGATAGGGATGACTATCAAATAAGCAGATTGTAAAAATCATTTTAAACAAAAAACGTTTAATGAAAATTATTTTTTCAAAAAAGGTACAGCGTTTTTAGATCAAGAGTAACAAATGAAAACATTTGTATTGCTAGAATTTACTTTTAGAATTTAAGATTGTAATTTAAAGTATTGAATCAGAACCTAAACTTGTTTGGATATGTTACAATTGAAAGATATATAATTCAGATACAGTAATATTTAATTCTTAAATGTGCATTTATATCTGAAATTAAAGATATATGCAGAGGATGTTTGTAATTTATTTGTAATTATATAGAAATAATAGCAATAACAGTAAAATGTAATTGCTTACCATAAAAACAATTCATTCCTTACATAACAGAAGGCTACCACGACCCAGCAGTGCACGACCAGCTCCACCCCGAATAAAACAACAACAAAGTACAGAGATTTTAATTCCAGAAAGGTAGGGTCAAATTATGAACAATGAAAAAATCTTAATATTACTTGTATACATAACTATTCTTTTATTAAGTTTTATTTATTCAATTTTTCAAAATTCAAGAAGAAATAGCACAATAATTTTGCACAGATCAGAACCGATCTTTTATATCTGTTCAATTACTTACTATTTGTCTTTAACTTTACATTGTTCACACAGATTACTCATGCTTACATAATTGTTATATTTCTAGTGGTACCTCTACCTAAGAACGCCTCTACTTAAGAACTTTTCTAGATAAGAACCGTGTTTTCAGGATTTTTTTGCCTCTTCTTAAGAACATTTTTCTACTTAAGAACCTGAGCCTGGAAAAATTTCCCAGGAACAAAGGCCCAGCCAGTTTCCTGCCATCTTGGGCTTTTAATCCCGGACATCTTGGGCTTTTCTGGGCTTCCAGAGAAGCCACTTAAGGAGGCTTTGGCAGTGAACAAAGCGTTTTCCTTTCCCTGGGCGCTTGGAGAAGGAATAAACCACTTCGATGTCAGGCCATCCTTAACTCTACGGGCTCGGTGAGCAGTATGGCTGTGGCTCCCCTGACTAGCAATCCGTCCAGCTGTTGAAACTGGATGGGGCTCACTTGGGCTTTTCTACCACCAACTTGCTGATTAGGCACCGTGAGCAACCCGTATCTATTATGGAATGTACCTCCACTTCCTTTCCCATTTCGGGCACTTTAATCTTTGCCTTTATGAGGAATGAGCAAACTGCTTCACTCACCGTCGGGTCGTATTCATCACTTTTCCCTTCCTCTCAATGGGTTGCCACTTCTTCTCTAGGTGAGGTTTTGTCACCACCTGGAGGGTTACCGCATCCATAGTGTGATGCTTGGTTGCAGGGGGTATCCCGGGATCCACTGGCTTTGCACCCACCCCACTCCAGGAAAGAAAACCCATCCAGAACTGGCTTATCATAGTGGTGTTGCTCACAGACCGGGAAGATCAGCTGGCTTTGGAGGGTGATATTAGGTTGTCTAAGTAGGCTCCACCCCAGTGGTGAAGGCCCACGGGATTCCACTTGCTTTCATGTGGAAAGAACAGCTGTCCCTGCTCGATAGGGGCCCCTGGTGCCTCTTTGGGAAGAAGAACTCTGGCTGTGATTTAGGGCTTGTCCAACTCATGGTTAAGCAATCCATCAACATTGGCTGGAATCTTTTACTTTCAGAGTGGTCTGATAGCATAGTTTCCTGTCATCTCCATTCTCTCTGGCAGCTTTTAATTCCTGGGATGGATGGTGGAGGTCCAGGAGTTCCTCAGCAGCTTGCTCCTCTTCTTCCATTTTTTTTCTTTCTCCTGAGTTTTACACCACCCAGTGCCTGATCAGATGTGTGGGCTCAGTCCCCGACCCCCACAAGTGCCTGGCTATGGGTAGCTGGGTGAGAATTTATGAGTTTCAGGTTAAAGATGTCACGGTTCCAGGTAACATCCAAACTAAATCAGACTCTGAGTCAAAGTATTCCTCAAAGGTCCAATTTATTTCTGGAGCCATTCTGTCACTTACACAGGGAAACCTGAATCTGAGTTTCCCACTCAGATGAAAGTTCATATCTCATGTCCCCCACCCACAAACTTGTCACGTTGCCCAGTCATATTGTGCCAACATGGCTTGTCCTTTCCTTACTTCCGGCCCCAGTGATTGCGTCTGTTCCTTCCTGGTATTCACCCCTCCCAAGTTCCTACAAACATCAGGTCTTCTATAGATGGTGTGGCAAGCCATTAATTTATCATTCCAAGTCTTCAGAGAGGGGCGGCATACAAATCTAATAAATTCAGTTCAATTCACCAACTTCTGCAGTGGCTTGACAGCAGAAACATGCAGAGCAGCCCAACTCACAGTCTCCAAAATGCTCCAGCCCAGCCAAGACCCAGCAGGGGATTGGCACCAAAATTACAGCAGGTCAGAGGTGCTGAGAAGAAGACCGGGTGAAGAAAACAGCCACTTAAACAGAAAGGAGTAATTATTATATAGTTAGCCACTCCGCCTCAGAAGAGGATGAAAAACTCTTTATAGAATTAAATATAAATGGCCAGCCCTGTAGAATGGAAGTGGATATCAGTTCCATTTGCAGCATAATGCCCTGCTGGACTAAACTACAGCAACTAATGCCAGACATCACTAGGAAGCAGATCAAGAACAGCGAAATAAGACTGAGGGATTTCCCAGGGAATCGGATTCCAGTCTTAGGGATGAATCAGATACCCATGCAGTTTAAAGATTTTCAAGGGAACCTTGCCTTAATAGTTGTGGATCGCCTGAGGCAAACACTAAAGGAGGTTAAATGGCTGAAACCCCCAGGCATTCAGATCACCATTCTCCATCACCTTACTGATAACTTCAGGGGCAACCTGACAAAGAAGTTTCAGGCTTAAGCCCCGCAAGGTCCCTCTGCCTCTTCTTACAAAAGTGGATGCTAAAATTGATAAATTGGTTTCTCGAGGGAGCCTGGGACCAGTAGAGCATGCCATGTGGGCGACTCCTATTGTCATCCCCATGAAGCCGGATTGCTCAATAAGAATATGCACTGACTACCAGGCAACCATTAATAAAGCATTGCAATCAAAAGCCTACCCTGTGCCAGTAATACAGCACTTGCTACACTCACTGGGACATGGAAAAATATTTGCCAAATTAGATCTAGCCCAAGCATACCAGCAGCTGCCTGTGGACAACAAAACGACCGAGGCTCAGATTATTATCACGCACAAGGGGGCATTCCAATGCACCAGGCTTCAATTTGACATCAGCGTAGCCCCAAGATTGTTCCAAGGCATGATGGAACAATTACTGTAAAGCAGTGTTGGTGAACCTTTTTTTCCTCAGGTGCTGAAAGAGCGTGGGCACATGCTATCATGCATGTGTGAGTGCCCACACCCATAATTCAGTGCCTAGCTAGGGCAAAAACAGCTTCCTCCGCCCACTGAAAGCCCTCTGGAGGCCGGAAATGGCCCGTTTCCCAACTTCTGGTAGGCCCAGTAGGCTCATGTTTCACCCTCCCCAGGCTCCAAAGGCTTCCCTGGAGATGGGGAGAAGGAAAAAATGCCCTCCCCCATCCCCCTGGAGGCTCTCTGGAAGTCAAAAATGCCCTGCCAGAGCCTCTGTGTGAGCCAAAAATCAGCTGGCCAGCACACACATGCACTGGACAACTGCTTGTGTGCCAGCAGATATGGGTCCGCGTGCCATGGGTCCGCGTGCCATAGGTTCGCCATCACTGCTGTAAGGCATTCGAGGGGTTGTGCCATATTTTGACGATGTCCTAATCTCAGACATTTAAATCTCAATTAATGGATTGGCTGCAGGAAGTCCTGAAAAGATTCCAGGACAAAGGACTCAAGATAAAAAGGGACAAATGCATCATAGAGGTGCCAAGCATAGAATTCCTGTGGTCCCGCATTGATGAATCCGGCATTCACCCCACAGAAAATAAAATTAAGGCACTCAAAGAAGCCCCAACCCCTAAAAACAAAGCCGAACTACAAGCTTTTCTGGGGTTACTAAATTTCTACACAATTTTTTTGCAACGGAAAGTGACCGTGGTTGAACCCTGCATAAACTTGGGAAAAGGAGAGCTAAAAACTGGAAATTGGGGAAATGCATACTGTTACATGATATAAGTTACCATTACTACTATGTATATGAAATTGTTAGAAGTTTAAAGACTACTATTATGTATGCTTAAGTAGTAAAAAGTAAGAGATGCTGGATAGATACCTAATACTTTTTAATATGGGTATTGTTGTATTAGGAGTTAGAAAAAGAGGTAGAAAGTGGGAAAACGTTACTATGTATACTGTTACAAAATATAATACATTACAATTACATTGTATGTGCTAATTTTAGAAGTTAAAGATGATTATTATGTATATCTAAACAGTATTATTATTGTTACTAGTATTCTGTATAAAGTAAATTGACCCAGACAATATACTGTTTACTGTTAGTAAATATGTTGAAGAAAAAAAACATAAATAAAATTATTTTTAAAAAACAAAAGCATGTTGGATCATTTCTCTGGTGTCCTATATTGTACCAATGGTACATCATTTTATAAAAGTTCTCTCCTAAATTATAATTCAATGTGAATTTCAGTCTATATTCTTTCCTATTTTGTCTGTAATATGGCAAATGATTTAGCTTTGCAAGATAAGTAGTTAAAGCAATGGAAACTGCAGTTTAATGTTTCCAAATGTAAAATAATGCACTTGGGAAAAAGGAATCCTCAATCTGAGTATAGTGGTACCTCTATTTAAGAACTTAATTTGTTCCGTGACCAGGTTTTTAAGTAGAAAAGTTTGTAAGTAGAAGCAATATTTCCCATAGGAATCAATGTAAAATAATGCATGCAAACCCATTAGAAAAGTTATTATTTGGGTGGGAGGAGGAGGAGGAAGAAGAGGAGGAGGACAGTCCTGCTGAAGGAAGAAGGTGAGGTGAGAGGAATCAAAAATATCCAAAACTCTCTGAGAACCCAGAGAAAGGAAAATGTTTCGTTCGCTCTGGACTACCAAAGCCTCTTTAAGGGTCACCGAAAGGCTCCTCTGGCAGCCCAGAAAAGCCCGATGGCCGGGATTAAAGGGGGAATGGCAGAAAACTGGCCAGGCCTCTCAAATTTCCTGGGAATTTTTTCTGGGCTCGGGTTCTTAAGTAGAGGCAAAAAAATCTTGAACATCTGATTTTTATCTAGAAACGTTCTTAAGTAGAAGTGTTCTTAAGTAGAGGTACCACTGTATTATATTGGCAGTTCTGTGTTAGCAAAAACTTCAGAAGAGAAGGATTTAGGTGTACAGTGGTACCTCGAGATACGAGTTTAATTCGTTCCGGACCTGGGCTCTTAAGTCGAGCAGCTCTTATCTCGAACGACTTTTCCCCATAGGAATTAATGTAAATAATTTTAATTGGTTCCAGCCCTCAAAAAACTCACAAAGTTAGTCTAAATTATGCAGAAAGACATGTTTTTAATGAAGAAATGTACATGTACATATAAATGAATAATGAAGTTTCTTTCACTTAACTTGTAAACTTTCTTAAACTTTTAAATTTACATATGTTCAACTTCTCTGCCACCCAATCCTGTAGGACAGAGGTCCCCAACCCTTTTTGCACCAGGGACCGGCTTTAAGCGATCAAGAGAGGAATGGGTGAATGAATGGACGGAGGGTGGGAAGGAAGGAAGGAAAGAGGGAAGGGACAGCAACAGAGGAAGGAAGCAAGGAAACTTATGAAAGGGGAGAGTAAGAGAGGAATGAGTGAAGGGAGGGAGGGAGGGAAGAAGGTGGGAAGGAGAAAGAAAAGAAGAAATAGAGGAAGGGAAGGTAAAAGAGAGAAAGAAAAAGAGCAAGAAAGAAAGCAAGCAAGCAAGAAAGAAAGAAAGAAAGAAAGAAAGGGGGAAGGGACAGGAACAGAGGAAGGAAGCAAGGAAACTTATGAAAGGGGAGAGTAAGAGAGGAATGAGTGAAGGGAGGGAGGGAGGGAAGAAGGTGGGAAGGAGAAAGAAAAGAAGAAATAGAGGAAGGGAAGGTAAAAGAGAGAAAGAAAAAGAGCAAGAAAGAAAGCTGCAAGCACCCCCCCGACCCCCCCAGGCCGGCTGCAACCTTTTAAAACACGCGCGCCGCTTCGCAGCTGTCTCCTGAAGCCGAACGCGGAAGTTAGCGTTTGGCTTCAGGAGACAGCTCCTTGGCGCTTGTATCTCGAATTTGGGCTTGTAAGTAGAACAAAAATATCTCTCCCCTCCCAGCTCTTATCTCGAGTTGCTCTTAAGTAGAGCAGCTCTTATGTCGGGGTTCCACTGTAGTTGTTTCTGACAGTCTCAAAATGGGCGAACAGTGCGGTCAGGTGGTAGGGAAAGCAAGTAGGATGTTTGCCTGCATAGCTAGAGGTATAACAAGCAGGAAGAGGGAGATTATGATCCCGCTATATAGAGTGCTGGTAAGACCACATTTGGAATACTGTGTTCAGTTCTGGAGACCTCACCTACAAAAAGATATTGACAAAATTGAATGGGTCCAAAGACGGGCTACAAGAATGGTGGAAGGTCTTAAGCATAAAACGTATCAGGAAAGACTTAATAACTCAATCTGTATAGTCTGGACTGGAGGACAGAAGGAAAAGGGGGGACATGATCGAAACATTTAAATATGTGAAAGGTTCAGGAGGGAAGTGTTTTTAATAGGAAAGTGAACACAAGAGCAAGGGGACACAATCTGAAGTCAGTTGGGGGAAAGATCAAAAGCAACATGAGAAAATATTATTTTACTGAAAGAGTAGTAGATCCTTGGAACAAACTTCCAGCAGATGAGGTTGGTAAATCCACAGTAACAATTTAAACATGCCTGGGATAAACATATATCCATCCTAAGATAAAATACAAAAAATAATATAAGGGCAGACTAGATGGACCATGAGATCTTTTTATGCTGTCAATCTTCTATGCTTCTATGTTTCTATTGAGTCATCTGTATATTATAAC
Source organism: Erythrolamprus reginae (assembly GCF_031021105.1). NCBI lineage: Eukaryota > Metazoa > Chordata > Lepidosauria > Squamata > Dipsadidae > Erythrolamprus > Erythrolamprus reginae. The sequence goes on from NC_091950.1 coordinate 220,938,732, forward strand.
CAAAATTATTAGTCCATTTTATGATGCACGCTAAATTGTAATATAAGTTGTCATGTATATAAATTCAGTTTCAAATTCCAGTTACCATATTATCTATAGTAAACTTTCTTTTAATTGTGCATACAAAAACTATCAGCAAATATTTTATTGACTTATAAGATAAAATAAGATACAAAAGGAAATAGGAAAGCATTGGGGAAAACGTGGGGGGAGAGAAGGTTGGGAGAAAGAAAAAGAAGTGTTGACTTTTATTTCCTCTGTTGCAGTAGAATAAAGCAGTAACATGAAACCACTTTTTTTTCATAATAATATAAACTGAGCATTTAATTGGTAAAACTCAAAATCAAAGTTTCGTTATTTTCCACTTCAAGCACAAAGTTCAGAAGCAGGGTCCATGTGGAAACAAAAGCATTTATATACTTTTCTTTAATCAAAATAGTCAATTTTGCCATTTCAGACAATTCCAGTAGCTTCTGCATCCATTTGTCTATATTGGGAATTGAAGTGTCCTTCCACTTTTCTGTGCACCGTTCCAAACCATCTTACCTCCCTCCTTCAAGACCCATTAGCTTGTTTGGATAATTTTCATGGAACTGCTTGACTAACCTATCAGCATTAACGTCCCGACTCTTTACCCAGGTAGCCTCCAACAGAGGGTACCCCTTCCAATGAATTTGGTACTGCAAGGTTCTCCGGAAAATGCGGGAATCCAAAATTCTTTTCACTTCGTAATAGGGTTCCCCTTGAATTAATACAGGGGAAGGGGGTGGTTGTGCATGTGGCCTAACGTTGGATCTGATCACCGGCTTAAGCAGGCTGCAGTGAAATAAAAGGTGGATCCTTCTTAGGATTCTAGGTAATGCAAGCTGCACTGTGACCAGGTTGATTACTCTCACTATTGGAAAAGGGCCCAGGAATTTTGGACTTAGCTTTTTGCTAGGCAGCCTTAACCGAATGTATTTGGTAGACGGAAAAACTTTATCTCCCACTCGAAAAGGTGGTTGGGGAGATCGGTGCTTATCTGCTTATTTCTTATAGGCTTGCGCTCCCTCTGTCAGCACCTTTTCCGTGTCCTCCCATGCTCTCTTCAGCTTCTCCATCCACTCCACCAATGTGATGGACGAGGGAGGTTCTGTAAGTAGTTCTGGCATGGGAACAAAATCTCGACCACTGGTAACCTGAAAAGGAGTTAGTCCCATGTTACTGTGTACAGAATTGTTGTATGCTACTTCTGTGAAAGGCAGCACTTCAGCCCAATTGTTCTGCTGGTAACTCACATAACATCTAAGGTATTGTTCCACTAGGGCGTTAGCTCTTTCTGCTGCTCCATTTGTGGAAGGGTGGAACGCAGAACTGAGTCCTTGGGTGGAACCAATGGTGCGGACGAATTCTCTCCAGAATGTGGCTGTGAATTGGACCCCCCGATCTGATATGATCTACGGAGAGGGGCGGCATACAAATTTAATAAATAAATAATAAATAAATGTGTTTTAGGAACAGCTTAGCCAAATGTCTGGCTGTGGGTAGCCCCAAACAAGCAATGAAATGGGCTTGTTTGGAGAACAAATCGATGACAGTCCAAATAACAGTGTTACCCTTGCTCTCGGGGAGCTCCACTATGAAATCCATCGCTATTTCTTCCCAGGGCCTAGTAGGGTTGGCTACTTGCTGCAGCAATCCAGGGGGTTTTCCTGGCCGATGCTTTCTGGTGACATAGGTGGTGCAACTTCTCACATAATCTTCGACTTCTACTCTCATTCTGGGCCACCAGAACTGTCTCCGAGCCAGATGCAATGTTTTCAAGAACCCGAAGTGGCCCCCTAGTCGGGAGTCATGATCCATAGTTCCCTCTAAGCTGAGCAGTGAGCAATCGCTCACTTAAAAATCATCATCAACTCAGAGTTTTCCAGAAGCCAAGAGGGAAAGAGTGAGAGGGAAGGAGAGAGAGAGGAAGAGATGAAGAGAGAGAAACAGATAGAAAAAAGAGAGGAAGGAAAAGAGAAAGAAAAAGAATGGGAGTAAGGAAATCAAAATCTAGTTTGAAACTAGCTCAACTATTTAAGTGGCATTTTGATATTGATAGAGTTGCCCTATTATGAGCTCACTGTTATAGACACACAGTATTTTATTTTGGAAATTCTCTGAGGCAAAACAGGGTGGGTTTTTTATTTATTTATTTGTTGGTTGGTTTATTCATTTATTATTTCTGTGCCACCCAGTCCCGAAGGGACTGCCGCTCAGACACTATACTTTTCCGCACCCCCCCCCCCAAAAAAAATTAGAGGGAACACTGGTCATGACTCCATTGGGGAATATCTAGTCGCAGGCTGGCAGGCACATACAGCTTGGTTCCTTTCCAAGCCAATCTTTCCCTCAGTGTTAGGATTTCCTTATGATCGTTGAACCATGGGTCAGTGGCCAAAATTGACTTCAATATTTTCTCCCAATCCCCCTTCCCAGGTGGAACCTGTTTTCTGGTCTGGTCTCGAGTGACAACAGGTGCAGCTTTCTCCTTACTTTCAGGATACGGGGAAAGACATGGGATGATCGGATGCACTTCTTCCCCTCTCTTGCTATTGTACTGTGGTTTTCGTGATAGAGCATCAGCAATGAAGTTCTTCCCAGCTGGGATATGTTTCACTGTAAAATTGAACCGTCTGAAATATTGGGCCCAACGTACATGCTTAGGAGAAAGCCTCCATGGGGTCTTTAATGCTTCCAGGTTCTTATGGTCAGTCCACACTTTGAAAGGAATGGCTTCGCCTTCCAGAAAATGCCTCCATGTCCCCAGCGCTACACGTACAGCAAATGCTTCTTTCTCCCAAATAGCCCACCTCCTCTTGGTGGGGTCAGCTTCTTGGAAAGGTATGCACAAGGCAGCAACTGTCCCCTTCCATTGTCTTGTAATAGCACCGCAGCTATTGCCACATCGCTGGCATTGGACTGGATCACAAACTTCCACTCGGAGTCAGAATGTTGCAGGATGGGCTCCTTTGCAGAAAGTCTTTTGAGCCTTTCGAAAGCATTTTGGCATTCCATCGTCCACCTGATTGGCTGAGAGGGTCTGGGCTTAGAAGGGGCTGACCCAGTCTTTAGTAACTTGGTTAAGGGCAAGGCAACTTCTGCGAAAGCTGGAATGAATTGCCAGTAGAAATTTGCAAATCCTAAGAGACTCTGTAGTTGTTTGCATGTGCGGGGAGCTTGCCAATCAAGCACTGCCTTCACCTTGGTTGGGTCCATCTCTATGCCTTCGCTAGATATATGGTATCCCAAATAGTCTACTGACGTCTGGTGAAATTCGCCCTTGGAAAGTTTCACATAGAACTTAGCAGACAAAAGCTTCTTCAAGATTTGCCTCACCAACTTGATGTGGTCAGGGAGGTTCTGGCTGTAGATAAGGATGTCATCTAAGTGCACGAGAACCCTGTTGTAGAGGTGGGTGTGTAGAACTTCATTTATGTACTGCATGAACACTGCAGGGGCCCCTTTCAGACCAAATGGCATCACTCAAAATTGGAAACTCCCTAATGGGCAGTTGAAAGCGGTTTTCCACACATCCCCTTCCTTTATTCTGATGCAGCAATAAGCCTCCCTCAAGTCCAACTTGGTAAAGTATTTTCCCTTGGCTAGATGATTTAATAAGTCCTTCATGAGGGGAGGGGATAAGTGTTTTGCACACACACGGCATTAAGGTTCCGGAAGTCCATGACTAAGCGAAAACCTCCGCCCTTTTTCTCCTTAAAGAGAATGGGGGCTGCTGTCCTGGAATTTGCGGGCTGGATGAATCCCCTCTTTAAATTGATGTCTATGAAGTTTCTCAGCTCTCCCAATTCTTTCGATGACATTGCGTACATCCTAGGTTTTGGGAGAGTTAGCCCTGGTTCAAATTCTATCGCACAGTCCGTAGGTCTGTGAGGGGGCAGTTCATTGCAATCTTCCTCACTGAAAACTTTTCCCAAGTCTCTATTCCAAGGGCACCTTCAGGAGATCTGGAAGTGTTCCTTCATTGCAACCGCTGCTAAGGACCCATCTGGCTCCTCCCGGGGAGGAGATTTTCTCCTGTCAGTCTCTAGAAAAGGGTTAGAGCCCAAGGGGATGAAAGGTTTACGATGCCCGCCCTCCCAACAAAAGGTGGGAATCCATTTGTCCATCCAGGCCAGATCCAATATAACTGGTTACGACATCTTGGGGGCAACTATGAATCTCAAGAGTTCACGGTGCCAGCCTATCCGCAGCTCCACTAACTCAGTCAGGAGTGCAGCGGGAACTCTACCAACTAGAGAGCCGTCCACCTGCTGGAACCGGATGGGTTTCGCTAAAGGCCTGGTGTGGATTTTTAACTTCTCCACTATGGTTTTGTTAATAAGGCATCTCGAGCACCCTGTATCTATCAGAGCCCGTATTTCTTCCTCCTCCCCCGTGGTCATTACTTTAATCCTTGCTTTAATGATGGAACGGATGGATGGGATCACTCACCATTGGGTCGTCCTCTCTACCGGGCTCCTCATTCCAATTGTGCCGGGTTCCTGAAGGAATAGGGTTTTCACCTTTAGCAAAATCCTCACAAGGGCACAACTCTGTAGGTTGAAAGGCCCAGAGACTGCAGAGGGGCTTCTTCAGATCCTCTTTCTGCTATCGGGCATGGCTCGGGTTTTGGGGGAGAGAGGGGTGTCAAGCAGTCTGTCCCCTTATGGTCAGTCTGGTCCCATCTGTAGCAATTTGTTCCCCTCATTACACCTGAGCAAAGGGAGCCCAGCTGACAAGAGAAAAGGTGGCCTCTTAAAAGATCCTTTGTTGCATGTGGTGGCATACCAGTCTTGAATGGCCCACCTGCCTCCCACCTGCAGTTCACACGCCTCTCTCAACTTTGGATCAAAAGCACATTTGAAAATATGAACCAAACAGTTTTCATAAAAATTCTGCACAGGCTTGCCTGCCTGTTTAAATTGGAATCCTTGCTTTACTCCTCTATTTCTCCACTATTCAGTGTAGCATAATGAGGAGCCCTCTCATTATGCAATTTAGGAAAGTCTGTCGTTTTGCTGTCAGAGGAGCAGGAAAAGGGGGCCTGAGCAGATTTTGAAAATCCCCCACAAAGGAATCCTTTTGATGTAATAGAGCATGCATCTATCTCGCAATTCACTTAGGGAACCTACTGGTGGGGTGGAAGTACAATGGTACATTGTCTCTGGCTTAGTTAATTCAAGTCTGTTCCTACCCCCTTTACCTCTGTGATGTTGCATTCCGGGTGTGTAGAAAATTTCAAGCTCTTCCGCCTCCAGATTCTTGTATACTCCCTACTGCATTCTTCAGAAGGGCAAGTTGGAATTGATCGTCAAGCGAATCAAAAAGCATCTGAGAGAATAAATCAACTTCCATGTCTTATTTCTTTAGCGTAGAGTCACATTTATTAACAAAGCCAATCTGGATTCAGCATGTTTCATTCCAACTTAAGGTCACTTAAGATTTCATCCAGGTCAAAAGCTCATCTCCCATCCCCACACCCACAAGTGCAATCATGAGGACAAATCCGATGCAGGGATTTTTAATTCCTTCCTGTGTTCAGTTACTTTGGATTCTGCATAAAGGAATGTGTGCTACGTGGCATAATCTCTCACTCCCCTGTGGGTTTTTTTTTCTTACTACCAAAACTGTGTCAGGCCAGCCTTTGACTTCACATATTAACAGTGAGCCTGACACTAACTTTTTTCCAATCACTTTGTGACAAATTTCAAAAGTGCCCAATACTGTCCCACATGTTTTACAATGCTTCCCAACAAAACACTGATGTTTTGCGTGCACCATACAACATAATTAAAGTACATGCTCTCAATAATGGACTATTCCAAGAGCTTTGTTTTGAGAATGATGCAGATTTTGATCATTTGTTGCTTCATACAGAGGTTCATTGACTATCAAAAGGCAACTGTGTGAGATGCTTTTACAATCTTTTTGACATTGTAGAATTTTTTGAAGACAAAAATGCTTGGCTCAATGATGAACTCAAAGAGATCAGGCATGACATTGCTTATTTATTAGAACTTTTTACAAAGTTCAATTACGTGAATTTGCAGTTGCAAGGAAATGAGATATTAAGGCCAAATCTGTCATATCTACGTTTATTTCAAGTACAATATAACTCTATTCAAGCGCAATATAGGCTGTTGTGAGCTATTGCAATTTCCAAACTTGTCTGAGCTAGAAGAGAAAGGTGGGATATAAGATGATGATCTGCAAGTTTTTTGTGACCATTTGGACATGCTGCAAAAAGATATGTCTGAGCAATATTAGGAACTTTTGATGGAAATTCCAGTTTGGGTGATAAATCCCATTTCATATACTAAGGAAGATGGGGTAGTGGAAAAACAACTAATAGAACTTGAAAAATGACATTGAGCGAAAGCCAAAGTTTAGGAAATCGTACCCAGAGTTTTGGTTCGAGAAGGAAATTTCTGATCACTATCCTGCACTATGAATAGTGATTAAGAAGCTCCTTGTTGCATTTCCAACATCCTATTTGGTGGAACATGGTTTCAGTATGGTCATTCAACTTCTCACCAAGCAAAGAAATTGACTCCAAATTAATGAATGTAGAAGTGATTTAACGCTCCTGCTAAGTGACTTAAAACCAGATATTGGGAAACTGAAATCACTTCATCAAGCCCATTTATTACATTAAGAATTTACAGAATACTGAAGTAGTCACTACATTTTATTGAGTTTACTAAGTTAGTAGTTACTAAGGTTCTTGATAAATAACTTATCAGACTTTGAAACGCTGGTATCACTGGATCATGTTCAACAATTTTGTTGAATTAACAAAATATTTTTAAATTGGATTTTGAATAAATGTGCAATTAATTGTTACATTATTGAATTTTCCTGTTACTATCTTCCTTAGTGGGTCATGCAAACAGCTATTCCAAACAATATTATTTATACGGGATGGGAGGCATTGAGGATGAGTTTGTAGCACCAAGGAGGTGGTGAACTGTTTGGGAACCACTGGACTTAAAGATGTCCCAGTTCTCTTCAAATCCTGTTGTTCTAGGTCCGTGATGGCAAACCTATGGCACGCGTGCCACAGGTGGCATGAGGAGTCTTATCAGAGGGCATGGGAGACTTTGCCATGTTTCAGCTCCAGAGTGCATGTGCACACTGACTAGCTGATTTTCAGCCTTGGAAAAGGCCATTTCGCTCACTGGAAACTTCCCTGAAGCCCCAGAGGCCAAAAAAAATCGTCCAATGGACAAACTGGAAGTTGAGAAAAATGCACTTCCAGTTTGCCGTTGTGTTGTTTTTTGCACTCTGGAGGGTTCAGGGAAGCTTCCTGAAGCCCGGGAATGCAAAAAAACAGTACAATGGGCAAACCAGAAGTGTCTTTTCCAAACTCCCAGTTTGTCCTTTGGGAGATAATTTGCACTCTAGAGCAGTGATTCTCAACCTTTCTAATGCTGTGACCCCTTATTAATACAGCTCCTCATGTTGTGGTGATCCCCAACCATACGTCTAGTGCCAATTCTCCCAACAGAACTTGAAGCTGATTGGCAGGAAGGTCAGAGGGATGCCCTCACTGTAAATGCCCGATTGGTCAGATTGTCAAAAGGTGCCAGAAAAGAAGCTTTAGTTTCTAAATTTGTCTTTTCCCATGGTCTTAGGTAACCCCTATGAAATGGACATTCGACCCCTAAAGGGGTCCCGACCCCCAGGTTGAGAACCACTGCTCTAGAGCTTTAGGAAGCTTCCCTGAACCTTCCAGAGTGCAAAAAACAACACAACGGCAAACTGGAAGTACGTTTTCCCAAACTTCCAGTTTGCCCATTTGGGCATTTTTTTTAACATACCAAGCTTCAGAAAGGCCTGTGCGTATGCATGAGGGTGCACATGTGTGGGGCAGGGAAGAGGTATGGGCACGAGCCCCCATGCTAGCACACCCAAACACACCCCTTTTGGCATGCAAACCAGAAAAGCAGGGGTCCCCAAACTTTTTACACAAGGGGCCAGTTCACTGTCCCTCAGAATGTTGGAGGGCCAGACTATAAAAAAAACCTATGAACAAATCCCTATGGACACTGCACATGCCTTATTTTAAAGTAAAAAAAACAAAATGAGAACGTACTATTTGGAGGGGGGGGGGAGAAGTCTGAATGTTGGGCCTGACACTGAAATTCATATATGTTTATGTTTTGTTTTTAATTTTCTTTTGTTAACATCTGATTGGCTATACAAGGTTTTCTTGGCTTATAGAAAAATGTATAAAGAAAGAAGGAAGCACTTTGGCATAATGGTTAATAAGTTAGAAATATAATTGGTGTTGTACTTTTTGAAGGAACATTAAGAAGGAATATAATTAAAAGAAAATGAATGTAACTGGATGACAAATTAGAAAAAAAACTTTTGCAACTTTTTTGATGATTGATATTAGTTACTAACAAAATACCGCATTCATGGAAAATTAGATGGTACACTGTATTGTTTGAATGTATGTTAAGAGAATTTGGCCAATAAAGAAATAAAGGAGGGATCATCTCAGAGCAATTTCATTGGCTCCGAAATGGGGGGGACTGCACTGAGGGTTCTGGATCCCAGGCGTGTTGGAGGGAAATGGGGTGGGGAAGAGACGCATTGCCAGGCACTCAGCTCCAGCCCCCTTGATTTTCGCCATTCGGCCAAGACAACACCCCCTCCAAAGTTTCATGACTCCTCCCATTGTCTCAGCAGTCAGCACTCCTAGACCGGCTTTTGTTTCTGAGGAAGACTTTGATGACGGCTCGCATCTCTTTTGACTGCCGGATTCCCCATTTCAAAATGGGGGGGCAATCTCCCAGGCCCTGCTTTAAACCCCCTCAGGAGGCTTTTGAGAAAGTCACTGTTCCCGGGGACGGCCCGAGACTCCAGTGCCCAGCAAAGACGGGGGGGGGGAAGAGATGGGCACGAAAGGCAGGGCTGCCCGCCACCATTCCCAAAGACTTTTCCTTAGAAACAAAAGCCAGTCTAGGAAGTCTTGTCCCGCCGGTTTGCTGTGAAGTGGGGGGGGGGGGGAGGAAGGAAGGAGAAAAAAGAAGTGGTGTTTGGTCCCAATGACAAGCCCAGCTTTCCCTGTTTCAGATACAAAGGACGTCACCTTTTCGCAACAGGAGGTGACGAGGAGCAGGAGCTGCTCTGCTCCCCAGCAAGAGGACCCTTCTGCTCCCCAGCAAGAGGCCATAACACCGCCACATGGGGAAGGGAGGGGGAAGGAGGAGGAGACCAACTGGAGTTGTGGAGGGTAGCAGGAGGGTCTTGCCGCCGCCTGGCCGGGGAAGAGCTCCCCTCCCACCCACCCCACCTCCCCGCCGCGCAGCCTGGGCTTTGCTGAGGGCTGTATTGCAAAGGGAGTCCAAGGCATTTGGAGTTGTGGCCAGGGATCCTGGGGGCAAGGCATCCTCTCGGCACATCTTGGGAGTCCCGCAGGGGCGGAGCCCAGCCACAGAGAAATCTTTTGCTTCTGCAAAACCTCTCTCTGGCTGGGCTCCGACCCTGTAGGACTTCCAGCCACATGGGGGGGAGGAGCCCAAGTTTTTAACCAGCCTTTTAATCAGCCCTCCTCATGCAGCCTTTTAAACAACCCTCCTCATGCACGCCATCCCTAGCCTGGGATCCTCACCCCCTGTCCCCTCTGTCACTTCCCCCCTCACGCCCAATCCAGATCTTCCTCTTTGGCAGGTCTTAGCGGCAGATCTTAGACGCAGCTTTGCGCCACTTCAAAAGTTAGTGTGTGTGTGGGGGTCCTGATGGCTACGCAGCAGACCGATTCGGGAGCTTATTATATCCATATGGGTAAAATCTTGTGCTCTGCCGCATGCCGGATAAATGGCCTCAGTGGGCCGCATCCATCCCGCGGGCTGTAGTCTGGGGACCGCTGCAGAAAGGGTTTGCCATCACTGTTATAGGTATTAAATCCCACTCTTGTCAACACAAGATCTTTATCTCCTGCTTTTCAAGTTTCCCAAAAGCTAAGACGAGGAAATATGATGAAGCGGTTGTAGCGCTTGGCTTTACTGTGACTACGGTGGGAGATGAGGAAAGACCGGTTTGTTTACTGGGTCTAAAAGTGTTGGCAGCAGACTGCATAAAGCCAAATAAATTAAAGCATCATTTAAACACTTTACACCCCAATCACGCTGATAAGCCACTTGGGTTTTTTCAGCAAAAACATGCTGAATATTGCAAACAATCATCGTGGCAGAGAGTTGGGGCAGGACGCAAAATGTTTACTTCTTCCTGGGGGGGGGGGGGGGTGCGGGGTATAACAGAAAATAATTGAGAAGCACTGCTATAGAGGAAGGTAGAGAGAAATAGCCCATTTAGTATTATAACTCAAAAAGTAGTAAGTTCTTCTCCTTCTATTAATAATTTTGTGTTTCCATTTTTAAATATAATTAGTTTTATCAACTGTGACTTTTTAAGTTTGAAACTATCAGAAACATATTTTTTTATTTGCAAAGTTACAAGAAACTACCAGCTCCATATTGACAGTTGAGAAATCAGTTGTAGGAATCTAGGGCTGCTAGGTTTTTGCTAGCATCCACTTTCACAAGGTGAGGATTATTCAAGGTTATTCAATATACTAGCAGACAGAATAAGTGTTTGGTTTGGATTCAGTTTTTGGGAAAGGAGTCCAATCTAGAATATTCATATGTGACAATTATAAGTAAAATGGAAAAAGTTTACAAATTGTACTGCAAGGAAAATGTAGTTTGACTCCACTAATTCAGGGATCCAGATCTTCCTTTACTCCACTTTGCCAGATGTTCTTAAAGTGTGTGTGTGTGTGTGTGTTTGTTTGTGTTTTGAGAATAATATAGTATGTTTTGAATTTCCCTCAAATTTTCACTTAAGAGGTTGTATCCTTTACTTTTACAGCTTTTTAGAAAGAGCCTGGTTTGTAAGAAAGGGTTACTTTCTGTCTTAAAAATGATTATCTATGACAACTTAATATCTGAATCATTGTTCTGTTCTTATTTTCTTATAGAAATGGCAGTTCCAAAATGGTATCAAATGTTATTATAGATAAAGAAGAAGAAGAGGATGACCAGTTTATAGTGAAAGCAGAACAGCAGTTGCCTGAAATAACAGAACTGAAAATGGTTAGTTTATGTGCTTTCATTTGCTCTCATTTTCTTTGTGGGATTTCAAAAATAATTACCTTTTACTTTATGTTTGGATGTTGAAAGTTCAAAACTAGACTACAAATGGAGACATTTTCCAATCTTAGTTAATCTAAGAAAATTTGCAGTTTTCTTTAGAATGATATACAGTGGTACCTCGGTTCTCGACCACAATCCGTTCCAGAAGTATGGTCGAGAACTGATTTGGTCGAGAACCAAATTAATTCATCCCATAGGAAATAATGGAAATGGATTTAATTGGTTCCCAGCCCATTGACTTGCTGGGAACCAGTTAAATCTACAGTATTTCCTCTATTTCCTATGGGATAAAGATCTGAGGGGACGGGGTGAGAGAGAATGGGAGTCGGAATCCCGACACGCCCCTCCTGGCCACCCTCCCGGTTCCAGTGGCTTCCCTTCGAGGAGCAGCAGCAGCGTCAGGAACGTCACATGATGAAGGGAAGCCGCCGGAGCCGGGAAAGAAAAAGTTGGTGCAGCTGCCTGGAGGTAACGAACTGAACAGCTGTGGAAAGGAGCCCCCCAAAGCTGCCGGTATTGCAGCCAGCCCTACCCTTCCTGCAGCTTGGAGCAGTTACAAGGTAGAGACTGGGAGGCTGTTAAGAGGGCTGCCAGGATTCTGACTCCCATTCTCTCTCATCCCATCCTCTCAGATCTTACATTTCGGATAGTAAACAAAATTTTCTGTTCAGTATCCGAATTTTTGTTCAGATACCGAAGCAAATTTTCGGTGTATAAGAGGCACCTTTTTCCTTCCTAAAACAGGCTGATAATTAGGATGCGTCTTATACTCTGAATGTAGCTTTTCTTTTCTTTTTTTTTCCCTCCCCCCCCCCTAACTAGCTGCTGACGATCTTCCCAGGTCTTACTTTGCAGCTCTTTCATTGTTTCTCTCTGCAAATAATGTTTTCCAAGCTCTAAGTCTTTGCAGGGTTTTTTCCAACTTGCTCTGAAGAAGTTTTTTTTCAGCCCTAACCAGGTGCTAACAATATTCCCAGTTTTTACCGGCTTTCAAGCTCATTCATTGTTACTCTCTGAGAAAAAGAATGTTTTCCAAACCCTATCTTTGTAGGGTTGTTTTTTTCATTGCTTTACTTGTTCCAGATGTTTCTTTCCAGCTCTAACCAGGTGCTATTAATGTTCCTCTTTCATTGTTACTCTCTATGAAGAATGTTTTCCAAGCCCTAAAGTCTTGGCGGGTTTTGTTCCCCCATTGGTCTATCTTGCTCCAAATGTTTCTTTCCAGACCTAACCAGGTGCTAATGGTGTTCCCAGCTCTTACCTACTTACAAGCTCTTTCATTGTTACTTTCTGTGAGGAATGTTTTCCAAACCCTGTCTTGGTAGGGGTTTTTTTTCCATTGCTTTACTTGTTCCAGCCCTAACCAGATGCTAACAATGTTCCTAGCTCTTATCGGCTTGCAAGCTCTTTCATTGTTATTCTATGCAAAGAAGAATGTTTTCCAAGCCCTAAGCCCTAAGCAGGGTTTTTCCCATTGCTCTACTTGCTCCCACTGTTTCTTTCCAGGTGCTAATGATATTCTCACCTCTTACTGGTTTGGAAGCTCTTTCATTGTTACTGTCTCAGAATAAAGGTTTTTTAAGCCCTTAAACAGGGGAGAAAATAATGTGCTGAAGCCGACCAGACTAAAGATGCTAGCCAGATGAATACTTGATAAGCAGATCCCCCCCCCCCCACCTATTTTTCTCCCTAACAACTAAGGTGCGTCTTATACTCCGGTGCTCTTATACTCCGAAAAATATGGTATACATAATCTTAAGTACTCAGAACAGAAAAATGTTGGATGTGACATTATGTCATGTCCCATGTACAAGGGAACACATTAACACCCTGAACCTGATCCATTTTGTATATTTGAAGAGTTCTAAATAGGATAAAACTGATAATATATCCTGTGATCAATGTAAGTGTTGTGGTTAGCTCTGGCCCAGCTCCTGCCCCAAGGAATGTGGAGGTGGATGTGGTGGATGTTTGTCCTCAGAATTCTTTTCTTGTGGTGAAATGGGCTAGAAAATAGATTTAACTGACTCAAAAATTGTAAACAAAATTTCAGAGGAATGCAGCACTTTTGAAATTGCTAAAGTATTGGGGTGTGATCATAGAGCCATCAAATGTTTTGTTGCAAATAGTAAACAGGATCACAAGAAAGGTGTTGAAAAAAATATGTAAATTAACTGCTGAAGATTTGAAAATCAAATGTGACAATACCAGGAATCCATTACCCTCCGGTGCTGTCATATTCTGAACTGTAACCTACCTGCCCAGAAATACAAGGTATTCATAGACAAGATAAGGAAGTCTGAAACGCGACCACCACTGAACACGGCACATGAGTTGAAATGACAAAACTAGACCAAGAAATATCTGAAGATAGATTTTTCAAAGGTTTTATGTACTGACAAGATGAAAGTGACTCTTGGCAGACCAGATGGATGGGCCTATGGTTAGTATAGTACAGTGATCCCTCGAGTTTCGCGATCTCGATCTTTGCGAAACGCTATATCGCGATTTTTCCACCTGATGACGTCACTCCCTTCCTTTCTCATCTTCCTTTCTCTCTCTCTTTCTCTATCTTGCTTCTTCCTCTCTCACACTCTCTTCCTCCCTCTCTCATCTCTTTCTTTCCTTCTCTCTCTTTCTCTATCTCTCCCCCTCTTGCTCTCGAGCGGCGGGAGGCACCCAGGGAAGGTTCCTTCGGCCGCCCAGCAGCTGATCTGCTCGGCAGCGCAGTAGCAGCGAGGAGCCGAAGATGGGGTTTCCCCTTTGCGTGGGCAACGGGCGGGCGGACAAGCGGCGGACAAGCGGCAGGCGGACAAGCGGCGGGCGGACAAGCGGCGGGCGGAAAAGCGGCGGAAAAGCGGCAGGCGGAAAAGCGGCGGGCAGGCGGGCGGCTCCTCAGCTGCTGGGCGGCGGAAGGAACCTTCCCTGGGTCTTCCCAGGTGCGGAAGTAAAAACACCATCTGCGCATGCGCGGCCATGGAAAAAGGCGCGCGCATGCGCAGATGGTGTTTTTACTTCCGCACCACTACATCTCGAAAAATCGATTATCGCGAGGGATCTTGGAACGGAACCCTCGCGTTAATAGAGGGATCACTGTATTGGGAACAGAGCTTCACTTCGACTCAGAGGCCAGCAAGATGGAGATGCAGTACTTGTATAGGTTGATATTATTGGACCATTTGGCTGGACCATTTCAGGATAAAGATACTGTAGACTCAAAATCAACTCCCAAACCTAGCAGATTTTAGAAGACATTTTTTTCAAGCAGTGTGTCTTTCAAGAAAGCCATGATTTTTATGCAGGTCAATGCTCCATCACATCCATCAAAATACTCCACTGTGTGACTAGTCAAGTCCTTAAAGATGAAAGAACATAAGACTACCGCACAGCGCAGTCAACATAAAGTGCTAGACAAGCTGCTATAAAGCAGCTCAGCACGAGCAGCCGCTTGCATACCCTTGTACACCAGCAGCAACTGGGCAATCTACAACCGAGGCAGCGCAGGGAAGCACTAAATGCTTGGATTCGGTTGTGCCTAACACAAACACGGAGCTGTAGTGGGCTGGTTCAACCTTTCTTCCTCTATCGGAGCATCCAGCCACTCCTGTGTCATGACAAAAACCTGCACCAGAGGTAATGTTCACTCCAACGGCTACTGGCCTTTGGTCTTCGGTGGAGGGCCACCAAGACTTGCCTGAAAATATGCAAGCTATCATACAAGAAGCCATTCGCCAAGACATTGCAGAGGGCCTTCACCAGTCCCGCCACAAATGCCATTAGGACAAACTTACCAATTGTAGCCATGAATGCCATTCAGCATCAATTCAGCCTATGTACCACTATGATGAATATAAGCAGGCATTGGACCACTCCTCTCGGGATGACCAGTCTCAGGCATCCAATGGAGGAGGGCAATTGGAACTCAAATTGTCAGAGGTTGACTTCAAACCAATAGCTAGAAACATAGAAACATAGAAGTCTGACGGCAGAAAAAGACTTCCTGGTCCATCTAGTCTGCCCTTATACTATTTTCTGTATTTTATCTTAGGATGGATATATGTTTATCCCAGGCATGTTTAAATTCAGTTACTGTGGATTTATCTACCACGTCTGCTGGAAGTTTGTTCCAAGGATCTACTACTCTTTCAGTAAAATAATATTTTCTCATGTTGCTTTTGATCTTTCCCCCAACTAACTTCAGATTGTGTCCCCTTGTTCTTGTGTTCACTTTCCTATTAAAAACACTTCCCTCCTGGACCTTATTTAACCCTTTGACATATTTAAATGTTTCGATCATGTCCCCCCTTTTCCTTCTGTCCTCCAGACTATACAGATTGAGTTCATTAAGTCTTTCCTGATACGTTTTATGCTTAAGACCTTCCACCATTCTTGTAGCCCGTCTTTGGACCCGTTCAATTTTGTCAATATCTTTTTGTAGGTGAGGTCTCCAGAACTGAACACAGTATTCCAAATGTGGTCTCACCAGCATTCTATATAGCGGGATCATAATCTCCCTCTTCCTGCTTGTTATACCTCTAGCTATGCAGCCAAGCATCCTACTTGCTTTCCCTACCGCCTGACTGCACTATTCACCCATTTTGAGACTGTCAGAAATCACTACCCCTAAATCCTTTTCTTCTTAAGTATTTGCTAACACAGAACTGCCAATACAATACTCAGATTGAGGATTCCTTTTCCCCAAGTGCATTATTTTACATTTGGAAACATTAAACTGCAGTTTCCATTGCTTTGACCATTTATCTAGTAAAGCTAAATCATTTACCATATTACAGACGCCTCCAGGAATATCAACCCTATTGCACACTTTAGAGTCATCGGCAAATAGGCAAACCTTCCCTACCAAACCTTCCCCTATGTCACTCACAAACATATTAAAAAGAATAGGACCCAGAACAGACCCTTGTGGCACACCGCTTGTAACCTGACTCTGCTCAGAGTACTCGCCATTAACAATAACTCTCTGATGTCTACGCTTCAGCCATTGAACTATCCAGGGATTAAGTCCTATCTTCACTAATTTATCTATCAGCGCTTTATGTGGAACCGTATCAAAGGCTTTGCTGAAGTCCAGGTAGGCAATATCCACGGCACCACCTTCATCCAACACCTTTGTGACATAGTCAAAGAAATCAATGAGATTAGTCTGACATGATTTGCCTTCAGTAAAGCCATGCTGTTTTGGGTCCAATAAGTTATTGTTTCTTAGGTGCTGATTTATCCTCTTTTTGAGTAGAGTCTCCATCATTTTAACTTCCACTGATGTCAAGCTAACTGGCCTGTAGTTACCAGCTTCTCCTCTACTGCCCTTCTTGTGGATAGGCACAACACTGCCCATTCTCCAATCCTCAGGAACTTCTGTTAACAAGGATTGGTTAAACAAATCAGTCAGGGGGGTAGCAATGACAGATCTGAGTTCTTTAAGAACTCTGGGGTGGATGCCATCTGGACCCATTGCCTTATTTATCTTTAATCGTTCAAGTTCTTCTAAGACATCGGCTTCTAAGATCACTGGAGCTGAATCCGTACAGCTGGAAGCAATGCTATATCCCTCTATAGTATTATTTTGTAAGGTGTCTTTTGAGAAAACTGAACAGAAGTAGCTATTGAAATGGTCAGCGATCTCCTTATTCCCATTAATGCATGTATTATTCCCGGAACTAAGCTTCGTGATGCCGCAGTTTTTCTTCTTCTTATCACTAATATATCTGAAGAAGGTTTTATCCCCCTTCTTTACAGATTTGGCAATTTCTTCCTCTTTTGAGGCTTTAGCAGCATATATTATCTGTTTCGCCTCCTTCTGTCTCATTTTATACACCTCCCTATCAGCTATACTTCCAGACTCTTTATACCTCCTATAGGCAGCCTTTTTTTCATTAACTATGGCCCTTACATTATTGCTAAACCATAGCGGTTTCTTCTTCCTTTTAGCTTTAGTTATTTGTGTTACATACAGTCCAGTGGCTTTTAAGATGGCCTTTTTTAATACAGTCCACTGGGTGCTCGCTCCTGCCATTTTATCCCTCCCCTTTAATTCATTATCTAAATATTCCCCCATTGCATTAAAATTTGTTTTTCTGAAATCCAATACTTTGGTTGCATTATAGGATTGCTCACAATGAGTTTTTACATCAAACCACAAACATAGATGGTCACTGCAACCTAAATTTTCTCCCACCTTGACCTCTGAAACCCAATTCCCATTCGTAAAAACTAAATCTAGAATATTCTCCCCTCTAGTTGGTGTCTTAACCAACTGTGCCAGACCTGCTCCTGTAAAGGCCTCTACTATATTCTTACTTTTGCATGTAAGGGCACTGGGGATATTCCAGTCAACATCAGGCATGTTGAAATCACCCATAACCACAATATCTCCCTTTAGTGCCATTTGGGTAATTTCATCCACCATCTTGTTGTCATATTCCTCAGATTGCCCTGGAGGCCTATAGATCACCCCAATTCTAATGACAGAACCTTCTTTATTTTGCATGCAAATCCAGAGAGTCTCCAGATCTTGACATGTATTTTGAATTAGTGTTGTTTTTAGACTTTCTTTAACATAAATGGCTACTCCACCTCCCCTTCTCTCTATTCTATCCTTCCTATACAGTGTATATCCTGGTATGGATATTTCCCATTCATTAGAATCCTTAAACCATGTCTCAGTTATTGCAACTGTAGATCAGCCTGTAACGGCTCTCTTTCTGATACAGTTGTTCCGTTCTCCAATGCACTTGCAAGGAGAGTCCAAGATGGATTATTCTTCAGTCTGATTGGTAGGGACTGAGTTTAATTTAAATATTAGGCAGGCACCGCCCCCCTTAGCCCTCTAGTCTAAAAAACTCAGTCGCAGTAAAGGGACTTTGAGTTTGTTCTCTATCTTTATACTTTGATTATTGTTGATCTTTTAATAATAAATAATGAATTCTTTGCTGATAAATTTCTTACCTCTTTTGTCTTACAGGTGCAGCTGGGGGAAAGGATTCCTCGGGCAGCCAGGGTTCAAACTTCCAGCGAGTTTAACCCTGTGGTCTGCTGCTCCTCTGAGTCACTTCCCACATGCGAGGGAGTCCCTGTGGGTGTCAGAGAGAGCTCCCGGGTAGTCTGCCTCCGTGGTAGCACCCGGCAGACGAAGAGGTGGCTGACACCTCGGGGGGTTCTGCCCCCCCCGTGGTGGATATGTCACAGGGCCGTTTGGTCAGGCATTGGACACGGCCTGTACGAGGGGGGATATGCCAGCCGCGTGACCCCCCCCCCTTGCGCCACTCAGACGAGGGCCGAAGAATCGGATTACCTCAAGAAGAGCTTATCAAGCTGGGAGCTCCTTCTGGCTCCCCGATTTTTTAAAAAAATAATCAAAATCCACGTCGGCGGCGAATCCGGAGGGCGGGAAAGCTCAGTTTCCCGTCCGTTTCTATGGTTACAGCCCGGCGGCCATTTTGGGGGACCTGAAACCGGCCGGGCTGCCGATTCGCACCCAAAGCTTCAGAGGGTTGCTATGGCAATGGCCCGGCGGCCATTTTGACTACGCCGCCTCCCGGAGCTGCAAGGGTACGCCTGGACTCCCCCAGTAGCTCGTACCAGCACCGAGAGTTCGTACTGCCTGGAGACACGCAGGCGCAATACAGACCTGAGTTCTGGGAGGGTCTGTGCTCCTTTAACGGTCGTGTTTAGTGCGGAGGTGATCCTTTGACTCGGTGGATTCATTAATCGTGAGTTAATTGCTAGATATGGCAGAACAGTCAGCCCAGGCCGGGGAGGAGGCCACTGTCACCAGGCCCAGTACTCCCAAGGAGAGGGCTCAGAAGACTAAGCCATCTCAAGGGGCTTCTCTCAGAGAGGCAGAAAAGCGCATAAAGGCTCTTGAGAAGCAGTTGGAGGCTTCTCAAAAATTAGTGGGATCTTCTTCCCTATCAACTCAGCCCCTCAGTGCCATACCTCCGCCAGCCTCCCCCACGTTCACTCCAGGGGTTGTAGGCTCGGCCTCAGAGAGGGATTGGTCGCCAGAGAGGGTCATCCAACCAATTCCTTCAACTAGGCCGGAAGCCTTCGGCTTGGGGAGACCATCAGCATGGCCTAGCAGCTTTACAGCCTGTCAAGCCTCCATTCCTCCGCAATATGAGCAAACCCAGTCAGCCACATTCAGTCCAACAGCTGCAGGTTTGCGCAGTGCGCAGGACACTTGGCAAAGCATGCCCCAGGCCTTACAGGACCTTATTGCTAATGCATACACCCAAGGGCTGGCTAATGGGGCACAACAACAACAGCAGCTGCCAGTAGGTCCTGCTCCACCGAGGTTTAGAGACCCCTGGATGTCTCAAGCCACAGTCCCTGCTGGGGTCTAGGGATGAAGATGCCTCTTCCAGAGACAATTTTAGCAATGCGGAGGATGAATTGTCAGGCGATGACCAGCCACCAGAACAACCCATGTTTACGGGTCTGTTTAAGACCTCCCTCTTCAAGGTCTTGCTTAATAAGGCGAAATCGTATCCCCTTCTGACTGCACTAGCAATTTATATATATATTGGTTGCTTGTGCCTTTATCCCCTCAGTTTTTTCTCTTATTATTTTCTCTAACCCTGTCTCCTCCCTCCATAGTACTTCTTTATTCTCCCTTTCATTAAGATATTTACATATTGCATTTATTTGTAGCCACCTTCCCTTACCTAACCACCATTCTATACGATTTCTACTTGGCCTGCCATCCTTCTCATATAACTGTTCTATCTTAGTTATCCCTCTTCCCTTCAACTCTCCCATAACCCTATTTAAGTTTGTTTCATTATCTCTATTTATTACATAAAGCGATAACAGTTTAGATTTATATAATCCTATTTTCCCCTGCCATATTTTCCAAATTTCCATAGTCCCTTTCATGGGGCCTATTAATTTACCTAAGTCGCTCCTGTTCCATTTTCTAAAGATTAATTCTCTATTCTTCATCGCGTTTATCTGTTTTTCCAATTTCACCCATTTATTTTCACATACCGGTAATTGCAACTCCATTAACCTTTCCATTTGGAAAACTTCCCTATACAGCTCCAAACAGGGAACTCCCCATACCCCCTCTTTTTCGTTCGCAATTAACCACTTTTTCCTTATTCTTGGTCTCTTATCTTCTTCAATCCAAAAATTTAGGTTTTTGTCCCACTCTTTAACCTTACATGCCGATAGCCCCCCCACAACAGCACCTGAAATAGGTAAATCATTTTGGGAGCTATCGTCATTTTTAAAGCTCTTATTTTAGAGAGTCTCCTTAGCTTTTTCTCTTTCCAACTCCTCATCTGTTTCAACATTTTCCTCCATATTAATCTATAATTCGTCTCTTCAATTTTCACTGGGTTTTTTCAATAACTCGGAGTTCAGAAAATTTTTGCCTCTTCTTACGAACTTTTTTCGAGTTACGAACCGGCGTTCGGAGACTGCTGGGAAGCCGCGTGGCTGTTTTAAAAGGTGACAGCCGGGCAGCGGGGCTTCCCAGAAGCCTCCCGAACGCCGGTTCGTAACTCGAAAAACGTTCGTAAGAAGAGGCAAAATTTTTCTGAACCAGGGGTTCGGTTCGGGAGGTTGCTGGGAAGCCCCCCAGGCCGGCTGTGACCTTTTAAAACAGCCGCGCCGCTTCCCAGCTGTCTCCCGAAGCCGAACGCGGAAGTTTGGCTTTGGCGTTCGACTTCGGGAGACAGCTGGGAAGCGGCGCGGTTGTTTTAAAAGGTCACAGCCGGCCTGGGGGGCTTCCCAGCACCCCCCCGAACCCCGAATCTGGAAGTTTGGCACAAGTTCGGGGTTCGGGGGTGCTGGGAAGTCCCCCAGGCCGGCTGTGACCTTTTAAAACGACTGCTACCACGGAGGCAGACTACCCGGGAGCTCTCTCTGACACCCACAGGGACTCCCTCGCATGTGGGAAGTGACTCAGAGGAGCAGCAGACCACAGGGTTAAACGAATCCTTCTTTCACCTTCTCTCTGGTATTTTGATACCGGATGTGAATGTGCCGTGAACGAGCTCCAACAAATTCAGCTTCAGCAATATATGTGACTGAAATGTTATCCTCCATAATAACAATTGGTTTCTTTGGACTTTTCAAAATACTATCAATGAGATCAAAAAGAGAGGCCAATGTGTATGATGTGAAGTCTAATGATACACTAGATCTTCAAGAATGAATTCAAGAAGTGCAACGCCAGGATTTCTTTGTAGAGCAAAGAAAGCAAGAACTAGAACCTGATTCACCATGGACCTTCTCTGACCACTTGCTACGCTACCGTGACCTGCTCTACGTTCCAGCGGGCCCACTCACAGGTCTCATCCTCAACCAGTGCCACAATAACCCAGCAGCCAACCACTTTGGCCTTTTCAAAACGCTACACCTTGTCTCTCAAACTTTTTAATGGCCCAGACTTCGCCATGATGTCCATGCTTACTAAAACTGCTGCATCCGTTGTCGCCAAGCCAAGCCAGCCACCAGACCCCTTCCGGGATTACTACAGCCTTTGCCTACACCCGAAAGACCATGGAGTACCATTTCCATGGACTTTGTCACCTGTTTACCTTTCTCCGCCAGATTTACCACCATGCTCATAGTGGTGGACATGTTAACCAAGATGGCACATTTCATCCCTTGCCGCAGAACACTTAACCGTAAAGATCAGCGCTCAACTATTTATCCAGCACATCTTCAGACTACATGGCCTACCTGACACCATAGTCTCTAATTGCAGTCCCCAATTCACTGCCAATGTTTGGAAAGAACTCATGACCGCTCTCCAGGTTCAAGTTTCCTTGGCTTCCACCCATCACCCCCAAACAGACAGGGGCACCGAAAAAATCATTGGCATCCTGCAGCAATACCTGTGTTGTTTCGTTCACAACCAACAACAAGATTGGGCAAAATATATTCCCTTAGCCGAGTTCACCTTTAATAACTCTGAACATACTTCCACGCAGACCATGCCATTCTGAGATAACTATGGGTTCCATCGCTGGCTCTTTCCGCTCATGCGCTCTGATTTTCCAGTTCCAGTTGCTGGCGAATTTCTTACTGAGGTACATGCCGTTCACAACCTCGTCCAACCTTCCTTGACCAAAGCCAAGGAAGACTACAAACATTTTGCAGACTGTTCCCGCAAAGACACTCTGCCATTGACCGTTGGTGATCAAGTTTGGCTTTCTACAAAATACCTTTCCTCTGAATGACCTAACCGCAAGCTTCACCAATGTTTAATTGGACCTTTTCCTTTTGAGACAGTCATCAATCCAGTGATCTACCATCTGACATTGCATGTACATCCCGTTTTCCATCACTCTCTCTTTGTTCGACTGCCACTTCGACTGCCAGTTCCAGCCTCTGCTGTTCCTGATCATCCACGCCCTGCGCCCAGACTCCACGTTCTGTTGCCCCACTTGAACATTACTGGCATCCGAGACTCTCGACGATCGATTCCAGTATGTGGTGGAATGGCCAGGAAGTGGGCCTGATACTAGTGTCTGGATTGATGACCAAGACTTTGAAGCACCTGAACTACTTTTTGACTTTCATGTACATTTTCCTTCGAAACCTAACCTAACCTAACCCACCGGGGAGGGGAGGGGCCATAGGGAGAGGGATGGTGCTATGTGTGCTCCTTGTTAGCCATTGGAATGCTCAGATTCAGAGGGGGAAGATGAAATGGAACCTGTCAATTTACCTGATTTAGGAGATGAAGAGGATTTTAGTGAGGGAGACGTTGAAATGCGAGAACAGGCTTCGAGTGAAAGCTTACAGACAGATGTGTCATCAGACAGTTCAAGTAGTCAGGACTTGCGCTAGTTAGATCCAACATTCAGAAATATGCACAAAAGATTAGAAGAGCTTACTGGAAAAAGATTTTAAGATGCAGTTTAGAGCATAGTTAATTAATTAATTAATTACATCACACCCGGGGTTGGACGGAAATGGTGATTGCTTCCGTCAATCTGACTTCCAGCCAACATGGACGTTCTTAGAAAAGCGGCGGAGAAGAAAGTTTTATTGCGTGAGTTATTACCTTGTTTATTGCCTTTCTAAACAGCCAAGATCAGTTAGGATAATTAAAGCAAGCTTCCTAGCAGTCGGTTAAGCAATTATAGAGATTTATGGTCCAGTTTATCATGGGAGAAAGTGAAAGTAATTCTGCTGCATCACAAAGAGTATTGTACTGAATGAATTAGAAGGATAAATATAAGTGCTACTGTTTGAACATTAAATGTTTGAAGTAAATTATTCAAATATCATCTGACCAGCTTGAACCAGAACACATTCAAAGCTTCTTACATAGTAGAGTTTGCTGTACAGAATATCTAATATCCTCACTACCTGATATCCTTGCTAAAGCCTACCACTTCCAATAAATTTGTTCTATTAATCAATAATTCTTCATTCAGGTATTATTACTGACTTAATTTATTACTAAATTGTATAAGCATTACTTCCTTGGTTTCTGTTATTTTGTTTTTATTTATGTATTTTTGGTATATAAATATCACAGAAAATTATGTATGAATAAATGAAAAGAATACGCATATCAGTATATAAGAAATTGTTACTTATGGAAATAGCAGATGAAGTGATTTCTAGCACATTCTTAAAATCTGCTGAAAGGTTTACAATGAGGATAGTTAGGAAAAATTATTTTCTGCATTCTCATTGAAACTTTAATAATTTTAGGCTCCCCTTAGGAGCCTAAAACATGAATAATTCCTACAAATCTTTATGAAATAAATAGATGTTTCTTATGTTCTTAGGATAAAAGTGAGATAGTTCCAAGTATTATTCCTTCTGAAGTATCAAGTATTAAAACACTGCAATCTGTTGATCACAATAATTGGAACCTTCTTTCTGTAATTCAGAAATCTTTCTATTTATCTAATTTAGGAGGCAACTGTAGAGCTTGAAGAAGAGGAGAAACATGGTAAGCGTTTTGTTCAATAATATTTTCCTCATGATAACCCATTATATTAACCCATGATATAGCTAAACAGAACTGACAGTTGAAAGTCATATTTTCTTTGGCTCTGCTTTTTCCTATTTTTGATAAAGATGCTTAGATATTTAGTTTTTTATTTGCTTCTTTCTTTTATTTAACTACTTGATCCAAATTTGATACTTTCATTTCAGCCTAGTAAAAATTATTATTTTCATGATTTCTATGGATTACATTCTATATTTGCATCTGTACATAAACATATTTAGCTAAACCCAAAAATAATAACTCTCTTCCATCTTCCTACAAAATTGTAATCCAGTTTCTTTTTCTCTCCCACTCTGGTAACCTTGAAAGAAACATTCCCAGAATGTGCTTCTTTTATTTGTTTATTTGTTTCATTTTTTTAAAAGAGTCTGCTATTTTCCTTCCTTCTAACTTTTTAATATCACCATTGTGAGAATAAAGTATTTTATCTTGAAGATCCTACATCAGATCCTGTTATATAAATAATTTAATATAGGATTTAAATTATATATGGTATTATTCCTATTTCAGAAATGGATAATTACAAAAACATTATTATTATTATTATTATTATTATTATTATTATTATTATTATTATTATTATTATTTAGATTTGTATGCCTCCCCTCTCTGTAGACTTTATACTACAGATGTGCAGAAACTGCTGCTTTCACTTGCTTTTTGGAACAAGCTTGAAAGCCATTTGGGTCAGAGGTGGGTTTCTGCTGGGTCAGATCAGTTCGGTAGATAATAATTTGGTAATAATTTGGCAGCCTGGGTTGCTAGAACCAGCAGCAACCCAGGCCTGCACACCATCAAACTGGCTCTCTCAGTGGCGCACATGTTTTTTGCATATGCAGAAGCTGGGTTTTTGCACTGTGCTTGCACATATGTGCACCTATGCATTTCTGTGTATCTGCAGAAGCTGGGTTTTAGCACTGTGCTTGCATGCATGCACTCATGTGGTGTGCCCATGCAGCATTCCCATGCAGTGCGCAACACATGCGCACCCACATGGCACGTCAGGAAGCAAACTATCAGCAAAGAAAATCTGACCCCACCTCTGTTTGGGGTGCACTAACAATTAATATTCATAAGGTTCCATTTCATGCCCATTTGCTCCATCTTTGCAAAAGAAAAGTTTAATATACATAAACATTAGAAGTAAAGTTGATTTCTCAATTATATCATTCCATCTAGTTCAATAACCAGTCAGTAATGTCTAAAGGCTCATTTAAGGTGATGGTAGGAAATAATACAAATAGAGAAAAACAGAGCTCTTCTTTCAGTTTATAGAACAAGTATAGGTGCATTGAGCTGAATTTTTTGGAGTATAACATGCACTGGAGTATAAGACACACCTTAGTTTTGGGGGAGGAAAACAAGGAAAAAACAAATCTGTCTCTGTCTCCCAGCAATTTGCTTCACAACAAACAGCCAGATGATATATACTGTTTGCTATGTATTTCTGTGCATGTGTGTCTGACCCATAAAAATAGCAAAGAATTGGAGAAATGTACATATTAATGTAAACAAGTAGTTTTCTTAAATGTAGTCACACTAACTCCTCCCAATTATTTAAATAGATCTATTCCAAATATGACCAAGTCAGGATTTAACTCAGCTGTCTTATCTTAATAGTAAACAGGACCACTGCTACATTTCAAATTATACTTTTACAGATCCTGTTAAATCTGATATGGCTTTCTGCAAGTATGCTTATTCTCTACTATTTAAAATAACTAATGCTGGGCCTCTTCAAATCAAGCATTTATTTTAAAAAGCTTCTTCATTTTGTTAAGTTGTCTATAACAATAATACAGCAGTCTTTAAAAAATAAGTAATAATTTGAACATTCCATAGGCATTTATAGTTATTGACTTATTTCCTTGCAGCAAACACCAAACAGCCAATTTCAGCACACTCTGATTAGCACAAGAAAAAAAAATCTGCCTTTCTTCTGCCTGCCAGGAATTTGCCTCCATGCAGCTTTAGTTTCACTTTCATTTTAGTACATGAGCTTGCTTGCCTGCAGCTTCAATCAATCAGCTGAGGGTTGGGAGGCATATAATCAGTGGCTTGTGCTAATCAGGCTCTGGGCTGCTTGCTGCAAGAAGGTAAATTGCTGGGAGGCAGAGACCAAAGGGTGGGGGTGGCTGGGCATCTACATTCAGCGTGTAAGACGCACCTATGTTTTCATCCTCTTTTGGGAGGTAAAAAGGTGCATCTTATACTCCCAAAATTAAGGTAAACAAAACTTGACTTAAAACCGCAATTGAATCCAAAATTTCAATTGCTAAGCAACACAGTTGTTAACTGAGTTTTGTCCCACTTATACAACCTTTCATGTCACTTTGTTAAGTAAATCACTATGGTTATTTAGTGTTGTGGTTGGCTCTGGCCCAGCTCCTGACTCAGGGAATGTGGAAGTGGAGGCAGGGGAAACGTCAACATGTCCCAGGCCTGTTTTGTTGCCAGCAGAATCAGGTAATTCAGTTTCCTTGGATGAAGAAGAAGGTGGGGGTGACTTGGAAGAGGGGGGCTTGGCACACAGCCCAGGAAGCCAATCTCCATTATCTTCGGTCGATTCGGATGACGAAGTGTTAGACCGACGCAGGCGCAGATGTATGCATCGAAGAGACCAATTGAGGAAATATTACAGGAGATAAGAGAGGCCACCTGTGTTTGGGTGGGGCTCCAGTAATTAGAGCTGCTGCTATAAATAGCAGCATGCTAGTTTGGCCGTTGTGGAGGATTATCTGATCGCACTTGTTCAGGATCGTGCTTCACTGTTTCTGAACTTTGTTTGTGGATTTTGACACCAAAGCAGAGTAAAGTATGTGTATGTTTCACTTCGTGGGAAGAAAGAGGGCTGTGACGTTTCTTCACAGCTACTAGCTAAGTACTTAAGGACTGATTAAGGGACTTGTACAGCCTACAAGGTTGTTTTGGGGAAGAGTGCTCTTTGCAAAGGGTGCTTTGTTTCTTTTGAATTTTGTGATAAAGAACATTGTTTTGAACTTTCAAACGTGTGTGTGTGTCTGAAATTTGTACCCTTGAATTTTTGGGAGGCTTTTACAAGGGGTTTAGGACATTTAGCCTCCGCCAGTTGGATGAAGCTCTTTCCTCCGCAGCAGCTGATCGGCCGCTGCCTTCACTCCCTTGCCCAAAGGCCCCTAGCTCTTGGCCCCAGCCCTTTGGCCACAAAAATCCAAATTCAGCCACAGCCTTTTGGCCACATGGGACACTTCGCCACCATCCAATCAGAATGGTTGTTACAAAATGCTACTTTTGGAAGGAAAGAATGGGACAGTTTGCTCTTTCATACACAAACACACACATTGAATGATAGAGATGGAAGGGACCTCGGTGGCCATCTAGTCTGACCCCCTTCTCATTCGGGAGACTTACAGAATGATAGAGAGGGAAGGGACCTTGGTGGCCATGTAGTCTGACCTGACCCGCCTTCTCATTCAGGAGACTTACAGAATGATAGAGAGAAAAGGGACCTTGGTGGCCATCTAGTCTGACCTGACCCACCTTCTCATTCAGGAGACTTACAGAACGATGGAGAGGAAAGGGAACTCAGTGGCCATCTAGTCTCATTCAGGAGACTTACAGAGTGATAGAGAGGGAAGGGACCTTGGTGGCCATCTAGTCTGACCTGACCCACATTCTCATTCAGGAGACTTACAGAATGATAGAGAGGAAAGGGAACTCAGTGGCCATCTAGTCTGACCCCTCTTCTCATTCAGGAGACTTACAGAATGATAGAGAGGAAAGGGACCTCACTGGCCATCTAGTTTGACCCCCCTTCTCATTCAGGAGACTTACAGAATGATAGAGAGGAAGGGACCTCACTGGCCATCTAGTCTGACCTCCCTTCTCATTCAGGAGACTTACAGAATGATAGAGAGTGAAGGGACCTCGGTGGCCATCTAGTCTGACCCTGTTCTCATTCAGGAGACTTACAGAGTGATAGAGAGGGAAGGGACCTTGGTGGCCATCTTGTCTGACCCCCTTCTCGGCTAATGATCTCTCCCTGTTTTCAGAGAGAGAGAGAGGGTCCGTTCATGCTGTGGGCATCTAGACGATCCCATGCCCTTTTCACCCCCTCCTCTGTCCATGTGGAAAGTCCACAAAGTGTGTGTGTGTGGGAAAGAGTTGGAGGGCTAATGATCCTTCCCTGTTTGCAGAGAGAGAGAGAGAGAGGTCCGTTCATGCTGTGGGCATCTAGACGATCCCATGCCCTTTTCACCCCCTCCTCTGTCCATGTGGAAAGTCCACAAAGTGTGTGTGCGTGTGGGAAAGAGTTGGAGGGCTAATGATCCCTCCCTGTTTGCAGAGAGAGAGAGAGAGGTCCATTCATGCTGTGGGCATCTAGACGATCCCATGCCCTTTTCACCCCCCTCCTCTGTCCATGTGGAAAGTCCACAAAGTGTGTGTGCGTGTGGGAAAGAGTTGGAGGGCTAATGATCCCTCCCTGTTTGCAGAGATGCCAATGTTCCTTTCGCATCTGCCTCGCGGCATCGTAAAAAATTCCACAGATAATCATGCAAGCAGGTCATAAAGGGGCCCCAGACAGCAACCAGCCTTCACTTCTGTCATTTGCTAATAGAATCCTACCTATCTCTCTCTCCCACCCACCCGTCTTTTGTGAGGATCATGAGACTCCAAGTCTTTTTCCCCCTCCCCCCACACTTTGTGGACTCTCCAAGGTCCCTTCCAACTCTTGTTAAATGTGTATAGATGGAGGGCAGGGGTGGCCCCCTACCCTCACTTCTGACAAACTCATTCCGAAGTGTGAGTGTTCATTGCTTCCATTTGAAATAAAGTGTTAATGTTGTACATTTCCCAAAACACCAGAACAGTTGAGTGCAACCCAAAGACAAACATGTCTGTGTGTGTGTATGTGTGTTTGTGTGTGTGAAAAAGCTCCTCATCTCAAAGAAACAGGAATTAACAAAAGAGTGAGGAAAAGATAGGAGTTATCATTCTACAAATTGGCATACCGGGTCACATTTAGTTGGGGCAATAGACCTCATGACCCCTTTACCATATATCACACCAAAGAAACAGGAGTTTCCTAAAACAATTAGCATTTCAAGGAGATATAGGAACAGCTTACCACATGCTCCTTTTTTATAACTAAATTCTGTACTTGGTGATTTTGATTCCATATCTATTGATGGGATAAGCATTGGAGTTTAGCTTTGTTGAAAACAAAAGTTCATTGCTGCTGATCATGTGTGTGTCTGTGTGTGTGTGTGTGTGTGTGTGTGTGTGTGTGAAAGAGCTCCCAAAGCCCCCCACACACTTTGGGGACTCTACACATGAACGGAGAAGGCATTGGATCAGACCTCTCTCTCTCTCTTCAAACAGGAAAGGATCATTAGCCTCCCCAAGTTTTTCCCCACAAAGCCTCCTGCCCCCCCCCCCCACTTTGGAGACCCATGCCTCTTTTCACCCCTCCTTCATTCGTCTTGAGGGTTACCAGAAGTGGGAGAGGGAGGGAGCTTTGGGAGCAGTATGTTCCCCCTGCCAATTTAGCAGGTCAGAATTTGTCAAATGTGTATGGGTGGAAGGAGAGGGTGGGACTGGATGACCACCAAGGTCCCTTCCAACTCTTGTTAAATGTGTATGGGTGGAGGGCGGGGGTGGACCCTACCCCAACGTCTCGGGCCTCCAAATTTTTGCCTCTCTTGACACTTTCTTTTGTTATAAATGCTCCACGCATCATAAAAATTCCAAAGATTAGCAGGAGGAGCAGGTCATAAAGGGGCCCCAGACAGCAACCAGCCTTCACTTCTGTCCTTTGGTACCTAGCAGTCTCTCCCAACCCTCTTTTGAGAGGACTGCTCTGATTGGGTTCCCAAATTAGTTTTTAAAGGATTAGCTTGTTGTGAGGCAAGGAGTTCCACCACCCAATTTAGCAGCCCAAGAATTTGACCGGAAGACCAATTCTCCTGCTTGCGAAGAGGGTTGGACTAGATGGTCTCTGAGGTCCCCTCCATCTCTGTCATTCCATTTCATTCTCCTGCTTGAGCTGGGGGGCAGACTAGATGGCCTCTGCGGTCCCCTCCATTCTCCTGCTTGAGCTGGGGGGCAGACTAGATGGCTACCGAGGTCCCTTCCCTCTCTATCACTCTGTAAGTCTCCTGAATGAGAATGGGGCCAGACTAGATGGCCACCAAGGTCCCTTCCCTCTCTATCATTCTGTAAGTCTCCTGAATGAGAAGGGGGGTCAGGTCAGACTAGATTGCAACCAAGGTCCCTTCCCTCTCTAATATTCTGTAAGTCTCCTGAATGAGAAGAGGGGTCAGACAAGATGGCCACCAAGGTCCCTTCCCTCTCTATCATTCTGTAAGTCTCCTGAATGAGAAGGTGGGTCAAGTCAGACTAGATGGCCACCAAGGTCCCTTCCCTCTCTATCACTCTGCAAGTCTCCTGAATGAGAATGTGGGGTCAGACTAGATGGCCACCAAGGTCCCTTCCCTCTCTATCACTCTGCAAGTCTCCTGAATGAGAATGTGGGGTCAGACTAGATGGCCACTTTCCCTTCCCTCTCTATCATTCTGTAAGTCTCCTGAATGAGAAGGGGGTCAGACTAGATGGCCACTGAGTTCCCTTTCCTCTCTATCATTCTGTAAGTCTCCTGAATGAGAAAGTCGGTCAGATTAGATGGCCACTGAGTTCCCTTTCCTCTCTATCATTCTGTAAGTCTCCTGAATGAGAATGTGGGTCAGGTCAGACTAGATGGCCACCAAGGTCCCTTCCCTCTCTATCATTCTGTAAGTCTCCTGAATGAGAAGGTGGGTCAGGTCAGACGAGATGGCCACCAAGGTCCCTTCCCTCTATATCATTCTGTAAGTCCTGAATGAGAAGGTGGATCAGGTCAGACTAGATGGCCACTGAGGTCCCTTCCCTCTCTATCACTCTTCAAGTCTCCTGAATGAGAATGTGGAGTCAGACTAGATGGCCACCAAGGTCCCTTCCCTCTCTATCATTCTGTAAGTCTCCTGAATGAGAAGGGGGTCAGACTAGATGGCCACCGAGGTCCCTTCCCCCTCTATCATTCAATGTGTTTGTTTGTGTATGAAAGAGCAAACTGTCCCATTCTTTCCTTCCAAAAGTAGCATTTTGTAACAACCGTTCTGATTGGATGGTGGCGAAGTGTCCCATGTGGCCAAAAGGCTGTGGCTGAATTTGGATTTTTGTGGCCAAAGGGCTGGGGCCAAGAGCTAGGGGCCTTTGAGCGAGGGAGTGAAGGCAGCGGCCGATCAGCTGCTGCGGAGGAAAGAGCTTCATCCAACTGGCGGAGGCAAAAAGTCCCATTCTCCCACCAGAGAGCCCGGCAGAACATTTAGTAACAAAGTTGTTAAGTGAATCTGTTTTCCCCATTGACTTTACTTGTCAAATGGTTGTAAAAGGTGATCACACAATACCTACTGGGACACTGCAGCCATCATAAATGCGTGCCAGTTGTCAATCATCCAAATTTTGATCACAGGACTATGGGGATGCTACAGCGGTCATAATTAAAAAAAAATACTAAGGTCACTTTTTCAGTACTGTTGTAAACTCAAACAGTTACTAAAGAACTCGTAAATTGACAGGAACCTGTTATCTGTAGCAACCTGTACCTGCTCAGGATAAATAACGAGCCGGGGTGGCGCAGCAGTTAGAGTGCTGTACTGCAGGCCACTGAGACTGACTGTAGATCTGTAGGTCAGTGGTTCAAATCTCATCACCGGGTCCAGCCTTTCATCCTTCCGAGGTGAGTAAAATGAGGATCCAGATTGTGGGGGCAATATGCTGGCTCTGTAAAAAAAAAAGTGCTATTGCTAATATATTGTTTTTCTAAACAAAGACAGTAAAATATGTTAAATGAAATTATGACAGAAGGTTTGCTCAAGGTCCCACCATGAAAGATGAAAGAAACTGACCAGAAAGTAGCTCTTGACCACATTATAGAGTGCACAGTACCCAAGGATAAGATTGCCCCCTTGGCTTTCTAAAACGCCGCCCCAAAACGTGCCTTAAGTATTAGACTAAATCACAATTTGTCATTGTTTTATAGTGTTTTGATGATGTTTAATTTCTTTTATGGATTTTCAATTTTAATTTTTTATTGTTAACCACCGAGAGCTGATTGAGATGGTATAAAATTATATAAGTGAATTTAAAAAGCTTCCAAATGAATATTCTCCTTTATAAGGGTTATTGAGAGAAATATGAAGGGTTCTTGGTGCTGTCTAAGCTTGGTTGACTTCTTGCAGATGTTTCATTAGCCAAATTAGGTAAAATCATGAATCCTGATGATGTTACGTAGTTTGGTAATGAAACAACCTCTCATTTCAATCATGAGCTGCAAATATTCTCCATTCTGGGGTGGAACCAGTCTTCAGGATGGGTTTTACACGACCAATCATCTGGAGGATCAAGTCAGTCATTTGCATAATTGCTAGGATCCATCCTGTAAAATCCCAGATTTGACTCAATCCTTCAGAGGATAGGTTGTGGTTAATTTGACTCCCTGAAACCTTTCTTACCTTTCTTTCAATTTTTTAACCTTAAACTCTATACTAACCAAACAGCTCTCCAATGCTGCTGAATACAAACAGCACTTCTTAGGACTTTAACCTTGCATCACTAAGGAATCCAGCTTTTTCCTTTCTTCATTTGCCGGAGGAAGAAATAGAACTGAAAGAAAAAACAACAGGAACAGAGTAGCTAACTGAGGACCGCCCTCGACTCGCCCCCCACTATTCCACCTTCCCAGCGGAGAGTGACAATAGGGAGCCTGAATAGAAAACTTTTGTATTTCCTGCGTTCAGGCTACAAGCAAGTCCTGGAAGCAGAGGAGAGAAGCCAGTCGCCACTGAGTGTGCTTGTGGCTGCCGCACAGCCACAGTCCCCTCAGGAGGGGGCTCCTCCTCCCCAAGGCTTTTAGCTCACACACAAACCAAAAGGAGAAAAACAATGGCAAGGCTTCTAGCCACTGCCTCCTGAGCCTGCTCAGAGGTCATATATGAGGGTGGGGGAAGGAGAGGACAAAAGAGAGCTTTGTTTCCCCGGTAACACAATGAGGCAGAGGGCTTCCAGGACTTCGGGGCCAGCTTCACAGGCAAGCACAATACCTTATCCTCTCTTCTACAAGGCCACATGCATTTCATAGGGGCATCCATATTGGGGGAAGACCACGAGGAGGCTGCCTTATTGGAAGAGGACCTAGGACCTCATGGACGGTAGAGTCTCCAAGGATCAATGGCCTCAGAGAACCACAGCCCTCCTGGGGGGGGGGGGAGCAGAAGAAATCAGATAGGACCTCATCGGATGGAGATTGGGCCTCTTCCCCAGAACATTCTTCCATCTGATCAGAGGGGTCCACCAACCAGTCCCACAAGACCTCCATGGGCTAGGAGATCAGAGGGGGATTCTCTGGCATTAGATGCTACCAATCTCCTCAGTTCCAGGAAGGATGTCTGACAGTTCAGGGATTTAACCCAAAAGAGGCAATTATATCTGAACAAGCATCACAACCACCTCCTCACATGGCCCTAGATCCAGTTAACATCAGGACCCTAGTGTCAGAGACTCTCTGACAAGCCTTGGCAGATAATTTCAGATGCTCTTCAGGGAGAAAATCCCCCCTCCTCCTCAGCATCCTCTTCCAGGGTTCCTCTAAGCAGAAGAGTTCAGAGGATTACTCAGAGGACTGGGCCCTTAGTTGTTCCAAGGATAAGACTTAAGATGAAGGGGATTCCAGATGGAATCTGTCAGAAGATGAGGATATAACCACACAACAACCTCTGTCCATTGGCCTATTTCCCCCAAATCTTTTAAAATCACAAACAGAGAAGAAATGATAGGAGTTGAAATTGAAGGGATGTTGGGTGAAAGTGACCACATAATACCAAAATTCAACATAATGCAAACACAAACAGCTGGACCCAACAACTCCAAAATCCCAGACTTCAGAAAAGCGGACTTCAACAAATTCAGAGATAATCTGGGAAAAATCCCCTGGATGGAAGTCCTAAGGGGCAAATCTACATAAGAAACTTGGGAGGCCCTGAAAAACACATCATAAAAGCCCAGAACAACAGAATCCCAATGAAGGGATTTTAACAAGTTTTTCGCAGATAAAATTGCTCAGATCCGGACTGACCTTGGCTCCAATTGGAATGCAGTGTTGGCTGACAATGAGTCAGTCAAGGTGACAGGGGTCCGTCCTATTCCATCGGTATGGAGGGAGTTTGGCATGGTAATACCTGATGAAGTGGACAAGGCCATTGGAGCTGTGAGTTCCGCCACCTGTTTATTGGACCCGTGTCCCTTCTGGCTGGTTTTGGCCAGCAGGTAGGTGACACAGAGCTGGGTCCAGGAGATTACCAATGCTTCATTGAGGGAGGGGTCCTTCCCAGCTCCTTATTGTTGTGTATACTCCTGTTCAGTTTGAGGATTTTGCAGATTCTGATTCGGATAGTGTTTATGAATTAGTGGCAGGTCCTGATTTACAAGCAGAGGAAGAAGGGGGAGTCCAACCACAGGACGTTCCTATGAGCTCAGACTCAAGTGAAGGAGAAACAGATATCAAATGGGTAAATCCTTCTTTCAGAGACGAAGGGAACAAGTTTCAGGGAAGAAATATTAGGAGAGGAATGGGTTAATTAATTAAGTAATTAATTCGTCACGTCCGGGTGTCAGCAGAGAAGAAGGGTGGAGTTTTCAATCAGCTATGAATCAATATGGAGATGCCTTTCCGCGGCTCTGAAAATAAGCTTTGTTTTATGTGTTTAATTGCAGTTTTTATTACCCTGAGCTAATGCTGCCTAGCCATAAATTTTAAGATGAATGGAGGAATGCTTTGAAGATGTTTTTTCTGCCTTAAAGACTGAGATAAAAGTGACTGCATACCGATGACGCAGTTTGTAACAGAAGGAAGAAAGAAATAAAGATGATGTTTTGTTTTTGTAAATCTCTGCATTCAGGCAAGCCTTTATTCCAATTAACACGGGCCCTAGCTGGAGATCAGAACAGTGTTGAAAACTCCCACTTAGAAAAGAAATTCAACCAGCCAACTCAGAATGGCCAATTTAGTAAATGATATGCAGGCCTTAACACAAACCATGGCTGCGTTGCAGGCACAGATCATCGTGTTACAGAATCAACCCGCAGCCCCCGTTCAACCACAGGTCATAATTCAACCAAGACCAAAGCCATCTGTTTTTACAGGGGCAAGAGATCAATTTGATCCATTTATTCATCAATGTCAGAACTTTTTAAACTCATCTCCAGAGGATTTTGCTAGAGATGCCATGAAAGTCTCTTTCATTATAAGCCTATGCAAAGGTACTGCATTTGAGTGGGCATGCCTTTCTTAGCATGTCAGGACCCAATTCTGCAAAATTATGCTGCTTTTCGCCACAGGTTTTGTTGTGGTTAGCTCTGGCCCATCTCCTGCCCCAAGGACTGTGGGTGTGGGGGAGACATCCACATGCTGCAGGCCTGTTTTGCCCCCGGTGGAATCTGATGATGAAGGCTCCTCTGACCAAGAAGACATGAGTGACAGGGAGGAGGAGAGTGTGGCAGACAGCTCAGAAGGAGATCAATTATCTAGCTCCTCCTTGGATTCAGAACAAGAGTTAATGATACAGCCACGCATGCGGAGAGCGATGCATAGGCAACAACAACTGAGAGATTATTATCAAAGAAAATGAGGCCACCTGTGGTTGGTTGGGGCTGTGGTAATTAGTGAGGCTGCCTGTGGGTTTGGCCATTGTGGAGGATTATCTGATCGTTGTGTTTCAAGACTGCTTTACTGACTGACTTGTTGTGTGTGCTGATTTTTCCCTGCTTTGAAACTAAACCAGAGCAAAGTGTGTTTCACTTTGTGAAAGAAAGACTTTGAATTGCCTCACAGCTGCAAACTAAGTATCACAGGACTGATAAGGGACTTGTATAAATTACCAGTTTGTTTGGAGATGAGTGCTCTTTGCTATACCAAAAGAGGGCTTAGTTTAAGTGAATTTTCATTATAAAGAACATTGTTTTGAATTTTCAAACGTGTGTGTGTGTCTGAAATTTGTACCTGTGAATTTTTGGGAGGATTCTACCAGAGAGCCCGACAGAACAGGTTTGAACAAGAATTTCAAGACCACATGTGCATATAAAACGCTATTGTTCAGTTATGCCAATTGCACATGGGAAACAAGACCATCTCTGAGTATATCTCTGACTTCCGGAAACTAGTCACACCCCTGAATTAGAATGAGGAAGCCCTTATAGAACTGTTCCAAGATGGCCTGAAACCTAAAATTGTGAATGAGATGATACGCCATCTGTTCTGCCGGCTCTCTGATAGGAGCCTCCCGAAAATTCAAGGGTACAAATTTCAGACACACACACATTTGAAAATTCAAAACAATGTTCTTTATCACAAAAGTCAAAATAAAGTAAGCACTCTTTTTGTATTGCAAAGAGCACTCTTCCCAAAACAACCGGGTAGTCTGTACAATTTCCTTTAAGCAGTCATTATGTACTTAGCCAGCAGCTGTGGAGAAACTTCACACCCCTTCTTCTTCCAACGAAGGGAGACACACACACACGTTGCTCTGCTTTGGTTTCAAAGGCGTGAAAAAGCAACAAAGTCCAGCACACAAGATTCCTGATGAAACTGCAACAGATATTCTTCCACAATGGCCAAACCCACATGCTGCTATTTATAGCAGCAGCCCTAATTACTGGAGCCCCACCCAAACACAGGGGGCCTCCCTTATTTCCTGTAATATGTTCTTACTTGGTCTCTTCTACGCATAATTCTGCGCTTGCGTAGGTCCAAAATGTCATCATCTGAAGCAATAGAAGATAAGGAAGATTGCCTTGGCTGTGTGCAAGCCCTTCTCTGCCGAGTCATTCCCTCCTTCTTCTTCGTCCAAGGAAACTAAACTCTGAACTGATTCTGTCGGCAATAACACAGGCTTGTGACAAGCTGAAGTTTCCCCTGCATCCACCTCCCCATTTCCTGGGGCAGGAGCTGGGCCAGAGCCAACCACAACACCATCCCCTCCCAGAAGGCCCCTCCCCTGACTCCAGCGCAAGGGACAAGGTTTCTGGGGAAATTGGGCATGAAACGCTTGGATAAGGACGGGAGCATCAACCAGGGCAGCCTCCACCCATGAACAATTGCACAAGATATTGAAAACAACCCATTGCACAAGATATTGAAAACAATCGTCCACCCGAGCTTCCGGTTTGGTCCGGGATCGCAGCGGAGGCTCTGGGGCAGGGCTCTGTCCCCGAGACTCCTTCTACCCCTCCAAAGATCGTGTTTGCAGTTGGTTTGGGCCCAGATGGCCCGTCCTCAGAAAAGGGGGCTTCCCTGAACTCAAGGAGCTATTGCCGAAGTTCCAGAGGCAAGGGATTGCCCCGCAGCTTTGGAGAAGGGAGAACTGATCCTCGTACCTTCTGGGATCTGGCCATTGCGATCCGTTCTTACCAGTGGGAAGTGAGGAAATAAGAAGAAGAACTAAAATTCCGAAATAAGCCATTAAAGCAGAAAGAGAAGACAAAAGAGAAAAGAAGATTTTAAGGTATAAGTTTGTTACATGACAAGTTTGGAAAATTTGATTAAGTTAAACTTTTAAAATAACAAGGCGAAAAAAGAAAGTTTTTTAAAAGAAAAATCGTATCCTGGGGCTGAAAAAGACTACACGGCCGGAACTACTTTTCTTTTCACACCAAACTAAACTTATAAAAAACTGAATTTGACTTGATTCTTAAGATCGGGACTGGATATAAATTTATATTTTGGAAGAGGATGTTAGGAGGTGTGATTTAATAAAGATTTGAATTGCAGAAAGCTCAGTATAACGTTAAATCCCAGACACTATTTTTCCATATCATCTGCGGAGAGATTACACTTCATGGCTCTTATTTTGAAAATGAAATAAAAGAAAAGTAAAAGAAAATCTTCTATGTGACTTTTTGCAATTCTGACTGGCGAATTATATAAAGAAGAGTTTTATTGTTTGATTGGTTTTGCTGCCGTTGGATTTTCGGGCTTTCTCGTGAAATTTGCTGCAAAGGGAAAATATTTTCTTTTCTTTCTCTTTTTATCACT
This sequence comes from Erythrolamprus reginae, assembly GCF_031021105.1. NCBI lineage: Eukaryota > Metazoa > Chordata > Lepidosauria > Squamata > Dipsadidae > Erythrolamprus > Erythrolamprus reginae. The sequence goes on from NC_091950.1 coordinate 220,977,028, forward strand.
TGAAAGGATCTACCACAAAGGTTTAAATTTCGAACTGGATTATATATATTTTTTCTAACATCATTGGACTAAGCTATTGGACTATAATCATTGTAGAAGGCTTCTAAGAACTGATTGATATATAAAGACATTTTGGCCTCATGACTGGACTGGATTATTAGATAAAAATTAATTTAAATTGACTCTGAAATATTTTGGATCCTGGTTTTTAGAAGAGAACTGTAAAAGAACTGTAAAGAACTTTAAATTTAAATCTTCAATCAACAAAAAAGACTTCTACATCTGATTGGATAATTATAAGTATATTATTGGTGCTTTTTCTCCTTTTCCTTTCTTCTTTCCCTTTTTTTCCCTAGGTATTGATTCTATTTATAGATACAGTGGTACCTCGGTTCTCGACCACAATTTGTTCTGGAAGTGTGGTCAAGAACCGATTTGGTTGAGAACTGAAACAATTTAAGATAAATTCCCCTCCTCAGTTGTCTCTCCCTCTAGCTTGCCTGTTTCTGTCCCCATGTCTCTCTTTCTCTCTCTCTCTCTCTCTGTGTAGTTTGACATCTTCCGTCTTCAGTTCTCTCAATCGCCCGCTTCTGTCCCTGGCCCTCTCTCTCTCTGTGTAGTTTGCCGGCTTCCGGCTTCAGTTCTCTTGCTCGCCCGCTTCTGTCCCTGGCTCTCTCTCTCTGTGTGTAGTTTGCTGGCTTCCATCTTCAGCTCTCTCGAGTGTTCGAGTTCCAAATATTTGTTCGGATTTCAGGGCAAAAGTTTCTTGAATTTCCTGGTCGAATACCAATTTGTTCGAACTGAGAAGCGTTCAAAAACCGAGGTACCATTGTATTTTGATATAAAATTAATTGAAATAATGAACTGTTAACTTTAGACCCTCCCTCCCCTCCCCTGGTGTGGTGCCTTTTTCTTTTTTAAAAAAACTTTTAAATTGTACTTAATAAGCTTTGTTCATGTATGAGAATTTTTTTTATTGAAGTAATATAATCAACTTAAGCCTTTTCTTTTTCAATCTGTTTTAACATTGATTAAAATCTTGCCTTTCCTTCCTTATCTTTGGTTATTTCCTTTGTTTTTCCTGTTTCTTTTTTGTTATTTCTTTCTTTTTTCTCTCATCTAGTAATTTTATATACTTATTATACCTACCATTACAAAATAAATATTGAAAATTAAGGTTACTTTTTTAGTTTAATTGAGAATACTCTTTTTCTCCTGTAAGGACTTTTTGAAAGGAGCCGCCAACATCAGGCCACCAACAGTGCACAGTTTTCCTTCTTGGGACTTGTCCCTGGTGCTGCACGCCTTGACAGGTCCCCCCTTTGAACCTATTCGTCAAATTTCCGTAAGGTTAATGACCCTCAACAACAAGACCGGACCTCTGTCGATTTCAGCCAGATAGGGTCGTCCTGAGACTGGACCCAGCGTTCACCCCAAAAATAAATTCCACTTTCCATAGAGCCCAGGAGATTGTTTTACCGGACTTCTGTACTCATGGGAACCACCCATCAGAACTGAGGTGGCATAAACTGGACGTTAGGCGAGCCTTGAAGATCTACGTTTGCAGGACACAGCCATTCAGGACTTCGGAAGCCTTGTTCGTGTCCTTTTCAACTTGAGCTATGAGCAATAAGGTTTCCTCTCAGACAATTAGCCACTGGCTGTGAGAATGCATATCAGAGGCATACAGGACAATGGGCACCCCAGTTCCTCAGGGGATAACGGGGCACTCTACCCGCAGTGCTGCCACGTCGACAGCCTGGAGGACTCAGGCATCTCTGGAGGACATTTGTAGGGCAGCCACATGGGCAGCCCTATCCACATTCATTAGACCCTACCGGATTGACTCCTTTGCCTCGGTGGAGGGGGCTTTTGGGAGGAGGGTATTACAGGGAGTGTGCTCATTCCCAGCGCCCCTGGTCGGGCCTTCTCCCTCCCTCTGATTCAAACTTGGGTATATCCCATGTTGGATTCTCCTTGCAAGTGCATTGGAGAAGGACTGTTGAACTTACCTGAATGGTCTTCTCGATGCACTGCAAGGAGAGTCCAAACTGTCCCGGCTTTTGGACCAGGGACACTGTTTGGAGTGGAAGTTATACTTTAAGAGTTTTGCATTACTTGGTTCAATAAATTGTGTTCCTTATTACTGTTCCTTCGTTTTATATTAGACTGGAGGGCTAGGGGGCGGTACCTGCCTAATATTTAAATTAAACTCAGTCCCTACCAATCAGACTGTAGAATAACCCATGTTGGACTCTCCTTGCAGTGCATCGAGAAGACCGTTCAGGTAAGTTCAATGGTCCTTCCTTTACACATCACCTCAAGTGTCACCTCTGCCATCTCCTGTACATCAAAGCACAGCTGCAAGTATTATTATTGTTGTTGTTGTTATTATTATTATTATTACTATTATTATTATTATTATTTATTAGATTTGTATGCCGCCCCTCTCTGTAGACTTGGGGCGGCTTACAGCAATGATAAAAACAATACATCCATCTGTATCTTTTTAGGTCAGCTTTGCCTTCTGGTTTAGTGTGATATACATTCAAATTTTAAGAATTATTTGTTGTCTTTTAGCCAAAGCAATTCTGGGCTCCCTTCTGTCCTGTTGTCCCAGCCCTCTTGGGGAGCATCTGAGATCTCAGCCCCTTGCTGGGACTCCAGTCTTGATTCAGCTGAGTCTGAGATTAAGGCAGTCTGAGGTTCTCCTGAGTTGGGAAGATGCATCCCAGTTCCTTTGTCCCTCTCAAAGGCTTTGGTCAAAGAGCAGCAGAGAAGGATTTCCATGGAAAGCTTCCTCCCCTCCCAGCTGCTTCGGCTGGTTCCCCCAATTCCCCTCCATGTTAGTTAAAGAGAAAGAGAAAGCACAAACATAACCTACTCTTCAAACAATCCAGGAAACACTGAATGCAATGAAAGACTTTGTGCTAAAATCTCAAGATGATGCAAATCAACTTTCTTAAGGATTAAAGGCTGAAATAGGAGAACTAAAAGCAGATACAGGAGAGATGAAACAGAAGATGTACGGATTCAGCTCCAATGATCTTAGAAGCCGATGTCTTAGAAAAACTTGAACGATTAAAGATAAATAAGGCAATGGGTCCAGATGGCATCCACCACAGAGTTCTTAAAGAACTTAGATCTGTCATTGCTATCCCCCTGACTGATTTGTTTAACCAATCCCTGTTAACAGGAGATGTTCCTGAGGATTGGAGAATGGCCAGGGTTGTGCCTATCCACAACAAGGGCAGTAGAGAAGAAGCTGGTAACTACAGGCCAGTTAGCTTGACATCAGTTATAGTTAAAATGATGGAGACTCTACTCAAAAAGAGGATAAATCAGCACCTAAGAAACAATAACTTATTGGACCCAAATCAGCATGGCTTTACTGAAGGCAGATCATGTCAGACTAATCTCATTGATTTCTTTGATTATGTCACAAAGGTGTTGGATCAAGGTGGTGCCGTGGATATTGCCTACATGGACTTCAGCAAAGCCTTTGATACGGATCCACACAAAGAGCTGATAGATAAATTAGTGAAGATTGGACTTAATCCCTGGATAGTTCAATGGATTTGCAGCTGGCTGAAGTGTAGACATCAGAGTTTTTGTTAATGGCGAGTATTCTGAGCAGAGACAGGTTAAAAGCAGTGTGCCACAAGGGTCTGTTCTGAGTCCTGTTCTGAGTTTAATATGTTTGTGAGTGACATAGGGGAAGGTTTGGTAGGGAAGGTTTGCCTATTTGCTGATGACTCTAAAGTGTGCAATAGGGTTGATATTCCTTGAGGGGTCGGTAATATGGTGAATGATTTAGCTTTACTAGATAAATGGTCAAAGCAATGGAAACTGCAGTTTAATGTTTCCCAGTGTAAAATAATGCACTTGGGGAAAAAGAATCCTCAATCTGAGTATTGCATTGGCAGTTCTGTGTTAGCAAAAACTTCAGAAGAGAAGCATAGATAGAGACAATGACAAGAGGTTTCGGGTCTATATTTACCTGTACAATTAGTATTCTGCCCTCTTGATCAGCATATAATTGTTTGAAGTTTATTGAGTTTTCAATATACATTGCTATCCCTCTTTTTCTTTGATTTGCCAAACTGACGTACATTGTCAATGTCTCTACCTATGCTTCAAACGAAAATCAAATGATATTTTATAAGCAACTACATCAAAAAATAAATGAATTAAACATTGAAAACATGATTATAATTGGCGACTTCAACGCAATTTCAAACAGATCATTAGATCTTTCTGGGGGGGGGAAGATAAGAAAAAGAAAAATATATTGCCAACTACTTTCCAGAAAATGAGATCTGAGTTATTGTTAAATGACATTTGGAGGGAAAGACACCCTTTAACTAGGCAATACACCTTTTATTCAAACCCCCACAAAATTTGGACAAGAATAGATATGGTTTGGGCTTCAAAAATAACTTCAGAACAAATTAAAGAGATTGAGATAGACACAAATACATGGGCCGATCACAACCCTTTAGTGGTATACTTGAAAAATAATAAGAAACATTTGAATTGACAGATGAATAGAATATTATAAGAGATCAACAATATAAGGAATGGATAGAAAAAGAATTAAAAAATTTCTTTAAAATTAATAAAAATTCAGAAACCTCTCCCCAAAATTTATGGGACACTGCCAAGGCGTATATTAGAGGATTAATGATTTCTTATACAGCGAAGAAAAATAAAGAAAAATACTGCGAAGAAAAATAAAGAAAAATACTGCGAAGAAAAATAAAGAAAAAAAGATACAATATGAACAATATGATACAATCACTGAATTAAATCAACTAGAGATATTATCACAACATAACTCATTAGACATTAGCCATGGACGACAATGCTTTGCAGGAGATTGAAAGAAGACTGGAACCATCTAGAAGGGGGATGAAAACTCAGCATTGGCGAGGTACCAGACCTGTTTGACCATCAAGACTAATTTGTCATCTGCTCAGAACCGTGTCACCAGATATGAAATCCAGTTTGGGGAGAAAGCCAAATCAGTGCCAGCTCCACGCCAAAGATTTCAAAAGAACGGTTTCAACTCTGTGCCAAGAGGTTTCTTTCAGATGCCAACAAAGACGGGAAACCGAACAGCTGTCATTGCTCAAGAGGAACCAATGGATCTAGGTACGGCCAGACCTCGCCAGAGTGAAGCCGAGAGAGCTAAATGTCGAGCGGAAGGCCTATGCATGTATTGTTTAGAGGCTGGATACCTTCTATCTACTTACACTCAGAGAAGACATCTCACTCCCACATCTACTCCACTGTCGAACAGCACGCCCGCGTTTCAGGTCTAGGCTACCTTGTCGAGAAACGACCAGAGCCTGGCCTAAAACAAACCTTTGGCCGGTTGGGCACCAAATCGAAAGTCAATGTTACAACAGATGAACCGAGACCTTCAAGACACTTGACCTTAGCCACTAAGGTAAACTTTAAAAACCCACCCAAAACTCTCCCTGCTACTGCCTTAGTGGATTCCGGAGCCACCACAAACTTTATGGATGAGACCTTCACTTATTTTAATGCCATACCATTGTGCCCAGTTACACCTCCTATTGTTGTCAAAACTATCAACGGCTGCATTCTCTTGTCCGGACCAATCAAATTTCAGACCCAACCACTTACTTTAACCATCGAACACCATGAAGAACCTATTCAATTTTATGTCACCAAAGGCCTCCAATTTCCTATGGTCCTTGGCTTAGCATGGCTCAGAATCCACGATCCCCACATCGTGTGGTCCCAAAACCGTATTTCCTTTCCTAGTCTACAATGTGTCAACCACATCCGTCCACCGTTTACTACTCCACTTCCTGCCCCTCTTGCCGGCACCCTACCACTAGATATTTCCAACTTCGCTGACGTTTTTGATGAGAAAGAAGCAGACCAGTTACCCCCCCCCCCGACCTTATGACTCTGCCATTGATCTCTTACCCAATGCCAAACTTACTGCTGGACGCCTCAACCCGAATCAGCCACCTTAAAAGATTTTCTTGACAAGAACCTACCCAGAGGTTTCATCTAACCCTCCTCTTCACTACTCTCCCCCTCACTACTTTTTGTCAAAAAGAAAACCGGAGACCTCCGACTCTGCTGTGATTATCGTAAACTCAAGTCCATTACCATTCGTAACCGCTACCCTCTACCTTTAATTTCTGAACTCATGGACCGCCTCCGTACAGCAACCATTTTCACCAAAATCAACTTGCGATGAGCCTACAACCTCATTCGCATTTGTCAAGGCGATGAATGGAAGACTGCCTTCGGCACCCACTATGGCCATTTTGAATTCACCATCATACCCTTTGGACTTACCAATGCGCCAGCAGTATTCCAACATTTTATGAATCAGATTTTTAAGGACTTTATTGACCACTTCAAGGTCGTCTACATTGATGACATTTTGATATACTCTCCTTCTAAAGAAACCCACCTACACCACTTAAGACAAGTACTCCAGCACCTCCGACAACGTCACCTTTACACCAAGTTAGAAAAATGCCAATTTTTTTCAAACTTCCATTGACTTCTTTAGCCATGTTATTTCCCCCCCAAGGCATCGCCATGGTCACTGGAAAAGTTGACGCCTTGCAAACTTGGTAACCTCCAGCTCGAGCCAAAGATGTCCAATGATTTCTGGGATTTGTCAACTACTATCGAACCTTCATTCCCAACTTTGCCACCTTGATTGCACCCCTCACCCGCCTTCTCCAGGAAGAAGTTCCATTTCAATGGGGCACCGCAGAACAATAAGCTTTTCTCAACCTCAAAAAAGCTTTCATGCAAGAACCTATTCTCCAATACCCTAATCCCACCTGTCCATTTATTGTCAAAGCTGACGCCTCCGACGTTGAAGTAAGAGCTGTACTTCTCCAACAACATCAAGATGGTGGACCTTTATTTCCCTGTGCTTATTGCTCTAGAAAATTGACACCTGCGGAACGTAACTATACTATTTGGGAAAAATAACTTTTAGCCATCAAACTGCTTTTGAGACCTGGCGACATCACCTGGAAGGAGCCTGTCACCAAGCACAGGTTAGAACTGACCACAAAAACTTGGAATTTCTCCAAACTGCCAGGAAGCTGAGCCAGAGACAAATCTGATGGTCCTTTTTAAGTACTGGTATTGGAGTGAATGTATGAGTAGAATGAATGAGCTGGGGTGAGAACCAGTACTCCCCCTGCTGAGTACACCAACAGAAGCAGGTGGGAGCCCAACTATAGCTCTCGGCGTGATATGAATGGGATTGTAGGCCTGCCGAGAATGAAGGGGGCTGGGGTAGGTGGGCAATCTCCAGAAGGGAGAGCTGGAGCTTAATGGTCTAAACTGGGAGAAGCAGATAGGGCAGTAGCTGGAGGGTAGGCTGCTCAGGGGAGGGGCAGAACTTGCTGTTTGAAAGCAATTCCTTGTTCTGGCCCCTCTGATTCATCTAGCTCAACCTGTACAACTGACAACAGGTGAGGTCAAGTTCCTGGTCTCAGACTGCTGCTGCTCAATGCCAGGTCAATTGTTAACAAGGCCCTTCTTAGCCAAGACTTGCTCTTGGTTGGGAGGTCCAACCTGGCATGTTTAACAGAAACCTGGCTAGACCATGAGGAGGGGGGGTTTCCACTCTCGGAGATATGTCAAGACAGGTTTTAAGTGCTGCATTAGCTGCGACCCCAGGGAAGGGGTGGAGGAGTGGCAGTCATAGTCCAGAAGACTCCCAGATCTTGTAGGATCCCTGCACCTGAGATTGTCAGGTGTGAGTCTCTCCTTGTGAAGTTGGACCTGGGCTTGCTGCTAATGTACCTGCCTCCCACCTGTGTTGCAACAGTCTTGCCTATGCTGCTCGGGGGTAGTTGAGCTGGCGGTAGAGTTCCCCAGACTTATGGTCTTGGGGGACTTTAATCTGCCGCCGCTTAGTGAATCCTCTGAGGCAGCGCAGGAGTTCATAGCTTCTATGACAACCATGGACCTGACCCAAGTAGTACAAGGTCTGACTCACCGGGGGGGGGGGGACACATACTTGACCTGGTATTTCTCTTGGGGCAGTGGAGTCATGGTCTGATATTAAGGGGCATAGACATCTCATCCTTGTCATTGTCATTTCCTGCTATGGCTGGGCTTTACAACATCAATCCTCCATTGCAGGGAGGCGGAGCCGATTAGGTGGTTCCATCCCAGATACATAATTAATCCAAAAGGGTTTCAGATGGCGCCAAGGGAAATACCTGACTCAGTCCTGCGGAGTCCCTGGTGATGCTCTGGAATAGGGTCTCAGCAAGAATTCTGGACTGGATTGTGCCTTTGTGACCTCTCTGACAATGGATCCAGGAGAGCCTCTTGGTTCACCAAGGAGCTCAAGGAGATGAAGCTCCAGAAGAGATGTCTGGGGCACTGTTGGAGAACCAGTAAATCTGAATCCGACCTAACACTGTTAAGAGCCTTTATTGGGACTTATCTAGTGGCAATTCGGGCGGCAAAATGTTCACATTTTTTCACTCTAATTGCATCCGCAGAATCACACCCAGCTGCTCTGTTTAGAATAATCCACTTCCTTCTTGATATGGGAGGAGTGGATGAGCCCTTACAGGGTAGAGAAATTTGTACAATTTCTTGTGGATAAAATCACTCAGATTTGGATGGATTTGAACTGCAAATGGGTAGTGTCAACTGAGATAGTAGTGGCAAGCCTAGTGGGACGAGTTGGAACTGGTAACTCCTGATGAAGTGGACAAGACCCCATGGCCTTGAACTTCTCCACCTGTTTAGTAGATCCGTGCTCCTCCTGGCTGGTTTCAGCCAGCAGGAAGGTGACATGAGGCTAGATCCAGGCATTGATCAATGCTTCCTTAAATGAGGGGCCCTTTCCACCACCATTAAAGGAGGCAATTGTGCAAACCCTCTTCAAGAAGCCTTTCCTGGATCCAGCTAATTTGAAAAACTATTGTCCTGTCACCAACTTTCCTTTTATAGAGAAGGTTGTTGAGAAACCGATTATCTAGGTCCCCAGCAGTCGGGTTTCAGGCCCGGTTACAGCACGGAAACCGCTTTGGTCGCGTTGATGGATGATCTCTGGCGGGCCCGGGACAGGGGTTTATCCTCTGTCCTGGTGGTCCTTGACCTCTCAGCGGCTTTTGATACCATCGACCATGGTATCCTTCTGCACCGGCTGGAGGGGTTGGGGGTGGGAGGCACTGTCCTTCAGTGGTTCTGCTCCTACCTCTCTGGCCGGTCACAGTCGGTGTTAGTGGGGGGTCAGAGGTCGACTCCTAGGTTTCTCCCTTGTGGGGTGCCTCAGGGGTCGGTCCTCTCCCCCCTGCTATTCAACATCTACATGAAACCGCTGGGCGAGATCATCCAAGGACATGGGGTGAGGTATCATCAATATGCGGATGATACCAGCTTTACATCTCCACCCCATGCCCAGTCAACGAAGCGGTGGAAGTGATGTGCCGGTGCCTGGAGGCTGTTGGGGCCTGGATGGGTGTCAACAGACTCAAGCTCAAGCCGGATAAGACGGAGTGGCTGTGGGTTTTGCCTCCCAAGGACAATCCCATCTGTCCGTCCATCACCCTGGGGGGGGGGAATTATTGACACCCTCAGAGAGGGTCCGCAACTTGGGCGTCCTCCTCGATCCACAGCTCACATTAGAAAAACATCTCTCAGCTGTGGCGAGGGGGGCGTTTGCCCAGGTTCGCCTGGTGCACCAGTTGCGGCCCTATCTGGACCGGGACTCATTGCTCACAGTCACTCATGCCCTCATCACCTCGAGGTTCGACTACTGTAATGCTCTCTACATGGGGCTACCTTTGAAAAGTGTTCGGAAACTTCAGATCGTGCAGAATGCAGCTGCGAGAGCAGTCATGGGCTTACCTAGGTATGCCCATGTTTCATCATCACTCCGCAGTCTGCATTGGCTGCCGATCAGTTTCCGGTCACAATTCAAAGTGTTGGTTATGACCTTTAAAGCCCTTCATGGCATTGGACCAGAATATCTCCGAGACCGCCTCCTGCCGCACGAATCCCAGCGACCGATTAGGTCCCACAGAGTGGGCCTTCTCCGGGTCCCGTCAACTAAACAATGTCGGTTGGCGGGCCCCAGGGGAAGAGCCTTCTCTGTGGCGGCACCGGCCCTCTGGAACCAACTCCCCCCGGAGATTAGAACTGCCCCTACTCTTCCTGCCTTCCGTAAACTCCTTAAAACCCACCTTTGCCGTCAGGCATGGGGGAACTGAAACATCTTCCCCTGGGCATGTTTAATTTATATATGGTATGCTTGTGTGTATGTCTGTTAGTATATGGGGTCTTTTTAAAAATCTTTAATATTTTAAATTGTCAGATTATTTATGATTTGTTTCCACGTGTTGTGAGCCGCCCCGAGTCTTCGGAGAGGGGCGGCATACAAATCTAAGTAATAAATAAATAATAAATAAATAAAAGTGGTGGCGCTCCAGTTCCTGGGGTTGTTGAATGAAGCTGATTATCAGTCGGGTTTCAGGTCCGGCTACAGCACCAAAAGTGCTTTGGTCATGCTGATGGATGATCTGTGGCAAGACTGAGATAGGGAACATTCCTCTATCTTGGTGCTACTTGACCTCTCAGAGGGTTTTGATACCATTGACCATGATATCCTCCTGCGTCGACTGGAAGGGCTGGGAGTGACAGGCAACATATTACAGTTGTTCTCCTCTTACCTCTCTGGTCGATTGCAGTCAGTGTTGGTAGGAAGACAGAGATTGATTCCTAGTCCCCTCCTTTGTGAGGTGACTCAGGGGTTGGTCCTCTCCTCCCTTGTATTCAACATCTACATGAAACCACCCATATACATTTTGTTATAATTTTGTTCAATTTGTAAAAGAAATCTTTTTTAACAGTAATTGGAATTGTTTGGAAAAGATAAAGTATTTGTGGTAAAATTGAAATTTTAATTGTTGAAATTCTCCCAATAAGGGAGATCGGTAATTTATTCAATTTTTCCAATTTCTTTTCAACGTTTTAATTAATTCCATATTAATTCCATCTTCTTTAAGTGATATTGCCTTAGCAGACAGAAATTCCTAAGTATTTAACTTTTTTTTCAATTTGTAAACCCAATTTGTTTACCAAATCTTATTTTTCTTTGCTTGTTAAATTTTTTGTTAATATTTTGGTCTTCTGTTTATTTATTTTTAAGCCTGCTACTTTCCCAAATCTAGTGATTTCTTCAAGTAATTTTTCTCCCGATTCTATAGGTTCTTCAATATTAAGCACTAGATCATCAGCAAAAGCTTAAACTTTATATTCTTGATCTTTGAGTCTAAGCCCTTTAATATTTTTATTAGATCGAATTTGTATTAGTAAAATTTCTATCGCCAGTATAAAAATTAATTGAGGGAGTGGGCATCCTTGACGAACTCCCTTTTCAATATTAAAACTATCGGTTGCGTCACTGTTGATAACAATTTTGGCTGTCTGCTTGTATAACTCATAGGTTTTTCCTTCTAATTTCATTTTTATTAACTGGTTAATAAAAAAATTCCAATTTAGATTGTCGAAAGCCTTTTCTACGTCTAGGAAAATTAAAGCCAATTTTTTTTCCGAGTCTACTTCATAATATTCTAATATATTTATAATATTTCTTAAATTATTACTAATATTTCTATTAGGTAGGAAACCATTTTGATCTGGATGAATTATTTCATTTATTATTATTTTTAATTGTTCTGCTATTATTGTTGCAAAGATCTTATAATCTGAATTTAATAATGAAATTGGTCTGTAACATCTGATCAACTGTCTTTTGGTAGCATCCTTCGGAATTAATGCTTCCTTCCAGGACTGTGGAGTCTCGCCTTTATTGATTACTTCATGAAATGTCAGTAATAATTTTTTAGTAGATTCTTGTAATTGTTTATAAAATTCAGCCAGGATCCCATCAGTCCCTGGGGTTTTATTATTATTTTGTTTCTTGATTGCATTTTCTAATTCTGTCATTGTTATATCTTCCTCCATTCTCTCTAAATTAGTTTCTCATATATCTGGTAATTTGGATTGATTTAAATCTGTTTGTATGTCTTGTTCCTCTATTTCATCTCTTTCAAATAATGTTTGGGGGGGGGGGATTTAACAATGCTTTTTTCCCCCTCTAGATCAAATTGTTTTTTCCCCATTCTCCATTGCATCTGGAAGGAGAGTCCAACATGGGTAATACTCCAATTCTATTGGTAGAGACTGAGTTAAGATTAACATATTAATGAGCACCGCCCCCTCTGCTCTCCCCATGAGCCAGTTTTAAAACTCAGTCTTAGAGTAGAGACATACTGAGTTGTAGCTTAGGGGTTTTTAGTAACCTTAAAATAATAAAAATAAATATGTAAAATGTTGTTACCGTTTTAATCCTTTTCTTTGTTTTTCAGACGCTGCAATGGAAGAGGAACAGACGGTCAGGGGTCTCTGCCCTCAGTGGGCAACACCCCCAACGAACCTTCTCAGGGGTTGTTTGCTTTCCCCCAGTGGGAGCACCCCGAAGAGAAGCAACCAGCCTGGGGGTCCCTGGTCTCCGAGACCATACCGGGGCTGCCAGCCAAAGGTGGGGGGATCCGCCCCCCCCCACTGGGAGGCTTGAAGGCGTCTCGCACGGAGCGAGGAAAGCCGAGCGCCTTACAGCTGACAGGGAGGTCAGCGCCGAGCTGCGGCAGACGCGAGGAGATCGGAGCGTCTCCAAGCTGCCGGAGAAGCCGGAACAGCTCCCGCCGCTCCCGCCACAGCCGCCGCAACCGCCAGAGCCCCTCGCGGGGTCGAAGCGGACAAGAACCGGCCTGAGGAGCCGGGAGAGGGCGAAGAAGCCCCACTCTCCAGCCGCCCGGCCACGGAGGGACCCAGCAGCGGTCCGGAAGGTCACGGAGGCTGGGCGCCGCCATTTTGGGGAGCGGCTAGAGCGGCAAGCGCCTTTTTGGCGCGAAAAACAGCTGGGCAGGCGGCGAAAGAGCGCGAACGAGCCAGAGGGCTCTAGTGCGCAGGCGCAGACCTGGGGAGACCCGAGGCGCCATTTTGGGAGCTTTTGCTGACGAGGCAGGCGAGAACCAAGCCACCGGAGGTCAGCCAACATTTAGCCTGATATAATTCACTCCCAACCGTGAGTAATATGGAGGAGAATCAGGGAAAGGAGGTCACAGGCTCTCCTGCCATCCCTAAGGACAAGGTGAAGGGGAAAGCCAAGGAAAAGACAAAGCATTCATCTGCTTCCTCATCCATTAAAGAGGCTGAAAAGCGCATTAAGGCGCTAGAACAAAAGCTGGAAGCAGCACTTCAATTGCCTCCAGGGGGTCTTCCTCTGACTCAAAGGCATCCCTTGGACCCTATGTCACCCCCATCCACCTTTGGGCCCTCAGGGGTTACGCCTGAGAAAGACTGGTCACCAGATAGGCAGTTTGTACCCCTGCCTCAAGTGATGCCCTCACCCAGCACATCCTGGGCCAGACCAGCTTCAGCAACACAGGCACCAAGAGGCCTTCAGGGGCCATCAGCTACCTTCACGCCCACAGCGGCGGGCTTACGGTCCCAGCCCGGGGCGTGGCACAATTTACCCCCAGACCTGCAGGATCTTATCGCGAATGCGTACTCGCAGGCTCCCGGGGCACAACAGTATGGAGGGCCTCCACAACACGCTCCAGATGCATGGTCGGTTCCGCCCCCCTCGGGTTTTGGCTCTCTATTGGAAGAACAAGAACAGTTTGAGGAAAGTGAACCGGAGTATGGCTTTTCCGAGGATGAGGCTGCCCCAGAGCAGGCCCCTTCGGTTGGCTTGTTCAAGCCAGCACTCTTCAGAACCTTATTGTCTAAGGCTAAGCAAGTGATGAACCTGCCGGGTTCAGAAAAGACTCCGGAAGCCACTGAGTCCGGTCAAACTTCAGCCTCCCTACTGGACGAGCCTCAACCCAAGTCTGACCATTTTCCTGCATCAGGCATTTTTGTAAAGGGGATCAAAAGACCTTGGCAGCAGCCTGCGGCGGCTCAGGGACCTTCCACCCTCGAGAGGAAATTTTATACTTTCGACGAGGAGGTGGAAAAGCTGCTCGAATTTCCCCCAATTGACCAGCCGGTCGTTACGCTGGTCTCCAGCGCGTTGGTCCCCTCAGAGACCGGGGAATGCCTACGACCGGAGGAACGGAAGGCGGAGACGTTACTCCGTAAAGCCCACCAGATGTCTGGCTGGGGATTTCGGGCTGCAGCAGCGGCATCATTCATCAACCGCGCTTCCCTCATGTGGATCAAGGAAATGCAATCCCGCCTAGGGCCCGAGGACGGGCGCCTCCGCCAGGACCTAAGTAAACTACTGGCGGCGACAGAATTTTTGGCGGATGCCACTCTCCATGCGGCCAAGTTCGCCACCAGAAGTATGGCAACCACATTGTCATCACGTCGCCTGCTGTGGCTACGGAACTGGCAGGCAGATCTTAAATCTAAGTGGCGCCTAGCCTCCGGTCCCTTCCAAGGTTCCACCCTCTTTGGGGACCTGCTGCAGAAGGTTTTGGTGGAAGACAAAGATAAGAGGAAGGTCCTTCCTAGAGCTCACAGGAGGCCGGATAGAAGGTTCACGCCGTATTCAAGGAGGCAGTCCTTTCGCTGGGAGACTTCCACCAGTTCCGCGCAAAACCAACGTACCTTCTCCCAGGGACAATACAACCAACAGTCTTATAGGAGTGACCGTGGCTCCTATCAAGATAGGACAAGAGGCTATCATCAGTCCAGGAGGCCCTTTCGTGGTAACTCTCAAAGAGGGTTCAAACGCACAAAATGACGCGAACAGCCCGCAGTCCATCGGAGGGAAGCTGTAGGGGTTCTGCGGGGCCTGGCAGGCGACTTCCTCCGACAGGTGGGCCACAGCAACAGTTACACAAGGGCTCCGATTGGAATTCATCCAAACACCTCCCAGCCGTTTCATACGTTGTCCCACACCAAGGGACATTCCAAAGCAACTGCAGTTACGCAAGGAAATCTCACATCTGTTAGAAATCCAGGCCATAGAGTCGGTGCCGCAACAGGACAAGGGCAAGGGATTTTATTCCATGATTTTCATCGTTCCCAAACCCTCAGGAGGCTGCAGGTTGATCCTCAACCTGAAGCAACTGAACCTTTTCATAAAATACCGAAGGTTCAGGATGCACTCATTGCAGACCATTCTGGCTTCCATTCGATACCGGGACATCTTAACATCTATCGATCTCAAAGAGGCATACCTGCATGTCCCTATTCACCCGGACCATCGCAGGTTCCTCAGATTTGTCACCGAAGGGAAGCACTATCAATACAGGGCCATGCCATTCGGCCTGTCCTCGGCCCCCAGAACGTTCACAAAGCTCCTGGACGTACTGACTGCCAGCTTAAGGGCTCGATCCATCAGACTGATGGCGTACCTGGACGACATAATCATCTTGTCCAGATCCCAGGTAGCGGCAGAGAGGGAGCTCAAGGAGACTATTCACACCTTAGAACTGCACGGCTTCACAATCAATGTGGAGAAAAGCCAGCTAGTACCGACTACCAGATTACTACACCTGGGAGCGATTATCGACACTCAAGAGGGCACGGTGTCATTGTCACCGGAGAGACAAGACAATATCCGGCGACTAATTTCCAGTCTTCGCAAAGGACCAGTAACACTGTCACTGCTGTCAAAAATACTGGGGACTCTGGTGTCAGCCATTGGCATCGTTCCCTGGGCCAGGTTCCATATCAGGACACTACAGTGGTTCCTGCTTCCAGCTCAAAGGAGCAAGGTGAGCCACTCACACAGACAAGTATGCTTACCACAGAGAGTCCGGGAGTCCCTCCAATGGTGGACTTCGGCCTCCATAAGCAGGGGCTCCCCCTTCCAGATAACAGATCAGGTCATTTTGACAACCGACGCCAGTCTTACGGGATGGGGAGCTCACATTGGAGCTCATATGGCTCAAGGACTGTGGACTGCAGAGGACCTTTCAGAGGTCAACATAAACTTTCTGGAGTTAAAAGCTGTTTTCCTAGCGCTAAAGACATTTGCATCCCTGGTTCATCAACAGCACGTGCTGGTGCTTACGGACAATGTGGCGACCAGAGCTCACTTGAATCACCAAGGGGGCACAAGGTCGCGGCGTCTCATGGAGGAGACGGAGGCACTATTCCGCTGGGCCGAACAACATCTGCGGCCTCTAACAGCGGAACACATCGCAGGGATTTCCAATACACGGGCGGACTGGCTGAGCCGCTCCACCTTGGATCCGTCAGAATGGAGACTGGATCCGGCTCTGTTCCAACAGGTGGTGAGTCGGTTTGGCCTTCCACTGGTGGACTTATTTGCCAGCCCCTCGAACGCCCAACTTCCGAGGTTCTACACGAGGTTTCCAGAACAGGGCGCAGAAGGGGTCAACGCTCTCCTGTCAGCCTGGCCACCAGGACTTCTTTATGCCTTTCCGCCAACGAACCTACTACCGAGGGTAGTGGAAAAGACCCTGAAGGAGAGAGCGGAGGTGTTGCTGGTGGCCCCTCATTGGCCTCGACGTCCGTGGTTCTCCGACCTGGTGGCACTGTCGGTGTCAGCCCCTTGGAGAATTCCGGACCGGATGATAGCCCTCAGCCAGGGGAACCTACAACATCCAGATCCCCAGTGGCTTCAACTGACCGTTTGGCACTTGAACGGGTCAGGTTACGAGGATTAAAACTACCGGAAAAGGTCATAGACACCATGCAAGCGGCAAGGCGCCCATCTACCTCTCGGATTTATCAGACGACAGGGGCAGCCTTTTGCGACTTCTGCGACAAACACCAAATCAATACTGAACAGGCCTCAGTGATTACGGTTCTAGAGTTCCTACAGACTGGACTGGATCGGGGCTTAGCCCCTAATACACTTAAACGGCACGTAGCAGCCCTCGCAACCATGATACAGGTTGAGGGTGTCCGCTCCTTGGCTTACCATCCTTGGATTAAGGATTTTCTACGGGGAGCTGTAAACCAACATTCTCCGCCGATCCGGAGATTCCCGTCTTGGGACCTTCAACTGGTCCTTAAGGCCTTGACAAAGCCACCGTTTGAGCCATTGAGAACCATACCATTACGACTCTTGTCGATCAAGACTGCCTTCCTTGTTGCTATTACGTCGGCTCGAAGAGTGTCAGAAATAGCGGCATTGTCAGTGCGACCTGACCTTTGCGTATTTTACCCTGACCGAGTGATGCTGAGATTGGACCCTTCATTCATACCGAAGGTAAATTCAGAGTTCCACAGGAAACAGGAGCTCATCCTGCCTGATTTTTGCACACATGGCAATCACCCATCGGAATTGCGATGGCATAAGATCGATGTACGCCGTGCGGTCAAGATTTACGTTAGACGCACAGAGAGCTTTCGGAAGACAGAAAAGTTGTTTGTTTCCTTTTCTGAGGATAAAAAGGGACTTGGACTCTCATCAAGCTCCATTAGTCGTTGGATCAGGGACTGTATTGGGGACGCATACAGAGCTCGTAACCAATCGGTTCCGCCGAGAGTGACTGCGCACTCGACGAGGAGTGCGGCGACTTCAGCGGCCTGGGCCACCCAGGCGTCCATAGACGACATCTGTAGAGCTGCAACGTGGTCGGCTCCATCGACCTTCATACAACATTATAAGTTGGACTCCTTCGCTTCTGCAGAGGCGGCATTTGGGAGACGTGTGTTACAAAGAGTTTGTTTATCTCCAACGTCCCTGACAAGACCTTTTCCCTCCCATGGGCCGTAAATCTCTGGTATATCCCATGTTGGACTCTCCTTCCAGATGCAATGGAGAAGAACCGTTGTACCTACCTGAACGGTCTTCTCAGTGCACTGGAAGGAGAGTCCAAACCCACCCGGTAGAGTTTGGGTGCAGGGACGCCGGAGTAGGCAGTTAGTCAGTTATTGGTTGTTAACAATAAAAATTGGTTATCCTCTTACTATGTTTCTTCGTTTTAAAACTGGCTCATGGGGAGAGCAGAGGGGGCGGTGCTCATTAATATGTTAATCTTAACTCAGTCTCTACCAATAGAATTGGAGTATTACCCATGTTGGACTCTCCTTCCAGTGCACTGAGAAGACTGTTCAGGTAGGTACAACGGTTCTTTCGTATTCCAATTGTTGTATATATCTTTTATCCCTTTCTTTTTTCAATTTATATAATAATCATCTACCTGGTTTGTTGGCCTGTTCAAAGTAATTTTGCTTTGCTAGTTTGATCTTTTGTGCTATTTATTTATTTATTCAATTTTTATGCTACCCTTCTCCTTAGACTCAGGGGGCTTACAACATGTTAGCAATAGCACTTTTTAACAGAGCCAGCATATTGCCCCCACAATCTGGGTCCTCATTTTACCCACCTCGGAAGGATGGAAGGCTGAGTCAACCTTGAGCCGGTGATGAGATTTGAACCGCTGACTTTCAGATCTACAGTCAGCTTCAGTGGCCTGCAGTACAGCACTCTACCTGCTGCGCCACCCCGGCTCTATATATTTCTTCTTGTACTATCAGGTTTAATTTATGTTTTAACAATTCCTTCTCTTCTCTTACTTTTGCATTAGCTGGATCTTTTTGTAATTTAATTTCTAACTCCCCTAGTTCCTTTTGACTTTCCTTGATTTGATTAGTTCTAATTTTGGTTTTTTTATTTGTATATGCAATTGTTAATCCTGTAATAAAGGCTTTTGTATCCCATATATTTTAGATCATTGTATCATTGTTCCAATTTATTTCTAAAAAAACTGTAACTCTTTTTCAATATATTGCTTGTATTCATTTTCCTCAATTACTTTAGTATTCATTGTCCACCTATATTTTTTAGTATATCCCTCCCTAACCCCTAACCCTTAACCCCTTAATCATTAGTAAAAGTGGATTGTGGTCAGCCCAGGAATTAGGTTCTATCTCAATTTCTAAAATATCTTTTTCTCCACTGCATCTGGAAGGAGAGTCCAACATGGGTAATTCACCAATCTTATTGGTAGAGACTGAGTTAATTTAAATATTTAAATATGAGGTAGTCACCGCCCCTTAGCAGCCCCCAATACCTCAGTTTTAAAAACTCAGTCTTAGTGTAGAGACTGTTGAGTTTGCTTCTCTGATGAAGTATTAATAGTAATAATAATAATAAAATAAAAATAATAATATTAATAATTAATTATTAATTTTCTGTTTTTTCTCCCCTTTCTAATTGCAGGTGCAGTGAATCTTGAAAGGGAAATTAAGGGGTCTCTGCCCTCCGCGGGCAGAATCACCCCCACCGTTAATCTCCTCGAGCTTCCCTTCCCTCCGTGGGTACCATGCCTAACGAGGAGCACCTCAGCCTAGGGTCCCCGACCTCAGTGGTCATACCCGGCTGTCAGCTGAAGGTGAGGGGGTCCGCCCCCCTCACTGGGAAGCTTGGACTGCAGAATTTCAACGTAGAACTGCAGGATTGCCGCAGAGAATGAAGGCGGCTTGATTTGGCGCCGGGCCAGCGCCTCTCAGCTGTTCGGCGGCTTTTGATTGACGACGACGCCACCGCCGTTGCCGCCGAAGCCGAAAAGCCGTTTGCAGAGCCGGGAAGCCGCTTGGATCGGCTGGCTCTAGAAAGCGAATTGTGTGGGGGGGGCATCGATTGCTGGAAGCTCCCTGAGTTGGCGAGGGCGGCAAAAAAGAGCGGGAACGCCATTTTGAGGCAACGGATGCCCACCCCCGCCCTGTTTAGGCGGGTATAAGGTTGCTCTCCGCCCAATCACTGGGCGCGACCAACCTGTCAGACACAGGCGTAGGCTCTGAGGTGCCAAAACGCCATTTTGAGTGCATTTGCTCAGTGACAGCTATACCTGTCAGCGTGTTTCAGCTTCTGTTAATAATAGAACAACTGTTAACCGTGAGTAATGGAGGATAAAACCTTGGAGAAGGCATCTTCCCCCATTGTATTGCCTCAGGATAAAGGCAAGGGGAAGTCCAAAGAAAAATCTAAGGCCCCAGCCTCTTCTTCAATCAAGGAGGCAGAGAGGCGCATTAAAGCGTTGGAGCAGAAACTGGAGGCAGCCCTCTTAGCTCCAAGAACCATCTCTCCCTTATTGCAGGCCAGGGATCAACCAGCCTTCTCTGTTTTGAGACCCTCAGAGACATTATCAGAGAGAGATTGGTCTCCAGAGAGGCAGCACCCATTTATGCCTCAGGCTGTTCCTCCATCTGGCCTTCAGCAACCAAGGCCAGGGTCTGCCAGCCACTCATTGAAGAGTGCCCCTTCTGCCACCTTTACGCCCACTGCGGCTGGGCTGCGTGTGCAACCAGATACCTGGCAGCAGATGTCCCCTGCCTTACAGGGACTCATTTCTGATGTTTACTCACAAGAGATGGCTGCGGGGGTGCAACAGAATGTCCAACACCCCCAACCAGCACAGCCCAGGAACCTATGGGCTGCACCGCCCCCCTCGGGTATGGGGTCCTGGATGGAGGAGCCGTCACCCCTAGAGGATGCCGAAAGAGAATACGACTTTTCGGATGATGAGACAACTCCTGATCCTCCGGTGACAGCTGGACTCTTTAAGGCTCCCCTTTTCAAGATTCTGCTGCATAAAGCTAAGCAGGTGGCAGATTTACCGGGTCCAACCAAGGCTACTGAGGCCTCAGATGACCCTAAGCCTTCGGCAGTATTATTCAAGGAGCCCCAACCCGAGACTGATCATGTGCCATCCTCGGACATATTCAGGCAAAGCATCAAGCGCCCATGGCAGCAGCCTGCAGCAGCTCAAGGCCCTTCGGTCATCGAAAGGAAGTTTTATACTTTAGATGATGACATGGAAAAGCTGCTGGAATTTCCGCCCATAGACCAGCCGGTAATGACTTTGATATCTAAGGCCTTGGTACCATCTGAGACGGGCGATAGCTTGAAACCAGAGGATAGAAAGGCGGAAATTTTACTAAGGAAGTCACATCAAATGGCAAGCTGGGCGTTTAGGGCGGCGACCGCAGCTTCATTTTTCAATAGGGCCTCCATAATGTGGTTGCAGGAGGTACAAGCCCGCCTAGGTCCAGAAGAAGGTCGCTTACGTCAGGACCTCAGTAAATTATTGGCAGCTGCGCAGTTTTCAGCGGATGCAACTCTCCATGCCGCAAAGTTTTCGGCCCGAGGGATGGCGGCGTCTCTTGCATCCAGACGCCTCCTTTGACTGAGGAGCTGGCCAGCGGACCTGAAGTCCAAGTGGAACCTGGCATCATCTCCATACCAAGGGGAGAAGCTCTTTGGAGAGGCTTTGGACCCTGTCCTCATTGAGGATAAGGACAAACGTAAGACCCTCCCCAGAGCATACCGGCGCCAGGAGCGTAGACCCAATCCTTACGCTCGCCGTCAGCCATTTCGTTGGGATTCCTCTTCCTCGGCTAGTCAAAATAATAGGTCATACACCCAAAATCAGTATGGCCAACCCACCTTTAGAGGGGACCGAGCGGCCTTTCAGGATAGGCCCAGAGGATACCAGCAGTCAAGGCGTCCTTTTAGAGGGAACCAACGTGGCTTCAGGCGCACAAAATGACTTGGCTCCCTTACAGCCCATAGGAGGCAAACTTCAACGCTTCAGTGCCTCCTGGAGGATTACCTCCACCGACAAATGGGCAAGGGCCACAATATCAAGAGGACTGCGCCTGGAGTTCTTGCAGCCCCCGCCAAACCGGTTTGTCACCTGTCCGCTAACGCGAGACCCACTCAAAAGACGTCATCTTCAACTGGAGATAACACACCTTCTCAACATACAAGCAATAGAGAAGGTGCCCGAACATGCCAAGGGCACGGGATTTTATTCCGTTGTGTTCCTAGTGCCGAAGTCTTCGGGGGGGTTCAGGATAATATTAAACCTAAAGCTCCTGAATACCTTCATTCGGTATCACAGATTTCGCATGCACTCCCTACAGTCGATTTTGGCCTCTGTTCGGCACAACGATTTTCTCACCTCTATCGACCTCAAAGAGGCTTACCTGCATGTTCCGGTTTGGCCAGCTCATCGTCGTTACCTCAGGTTTTGTCTCAACGGGGTCCACTACCAGTACCGTGCCATGCCGTTCGGCCTATCTTCGGCTCCCCGTACATTTACGAAGCTGATGGACATTCTGACAGCACATCTAAGGGCCCAGTCCATAAGAGTTATGGCATACTTGGACGACATAATCGTTATGTCCAAGTCTATGGTCCAAGCGCAACACCATCTGGCGCTCACACGGGAAACTCTGGAGAGGCACGGGTACACGGTCAACGTGGAGAAGAGCCATCTTCATCCCACCACATCAATCCAACACCTCGGCTCCATCATAGACACCGCAGAGGACACGGTCTCGCTAACACCAGAGAGGGTCCTCAATATCCGGAGATTGGTAACCAGCCTTCGTCGACAAAGGCAAATACCGTTGGCAACATTGTCCAAGGTACTAGGGACTATGGTCTCATCCATAGGGATTGTGCCATGGGCTCGCCATCACATGAGGGGCCTCCAATGGTTTCTCCTTCCGGCCCAGAGGGACAAGGTGAGTCACTCCCACCGAAAGGTGCGACTCCCAGCTTCAGTCAAGCAGTCGCTGGCATGGTGGTTGTCCCCAGCGTTGCTCCAGGGTTCTCCTCTTCACAGCCACGAGCGTGTGATTATCACAACAGACGCGAGCTTGTCGGGCTGGGGCGCCCATAAGGGGCCTCATATAGCTCAGGGCCTGTGGTCTCAGGAGGACTTAACCCAGGTCAATATCAACGTTCTCGAACTCAGAGCGGTTTTCTTAGCCCTTCAGGCCTTCGCTCCCTGGGTTCAGGACAGGCATGTCCTGGTTCTGACGGACAACGTGGCCACAAAAGCCCACCTGAACCATCAAGGAGGTACGAGATCTCATCGCCTCATGGCTCAAGCCACGGACCTCTTCGATTGGGCCGAATCTCATCTGGCCTCTCTGACGGCGGAGCATATTGCCGGGACCAGCAATGTGCAGGCGGACTGGCTGAGCAGGTCCACTCTGGATCCTTCAGAGTGGCAACTGGATCCGGCACTCTTCAAACAGATAGTGCTACGATTTGGTCTTCCATTGGTGGATCTCTTCGCAACCCCAGCAAACGCCCAATTGCAGAGGTTTTTCTCCCGGTTTCCGACGCCAGGGGCAGAAAAGGTCAATGCCCTATGGTCACCATGGCCCCAGGGGTTACTGTATGCCTTTCCCCCGACATGTCTCATTCAAAGAATATTAGACAAGACAATTCGGGAGGGGGCGGAGATAATAATGGTAGCTCCCTATTGGCCGAGACGGCCATGGTTTGCAGACCTAGTAGCCCTGTCGGTGTCTCCCCCGTGGAGGATTCCAGATCCCGAGGTAGTGTTAGTTCAGGGGTCAGTTTGCCATCCGGAACCTCAGTGGTTCAAACTGACCGCCTGGCACTTGAAAGGGCGGGTCTGAGACAGCAAGCCTTGCCAGACGAGGTTATATCCACCATACAGGCAGCACGTCGACCATCAACGGTAAGACTCTACCAGGCCACATGGGCGGCCTTCTGCAGATTTTGTTCGAACCTCCACCTTAACCCGGGGGAGGCTTCGGTTGTGTCAATCTTACGTTTCCTACAGTCAGGGGTAGAGAAAGAGTTAGCCCCAAATACATTGAAAAGGCATTTAGCTGCCTTGGCAACCATCATCCGAGTACCCCACGTTCGATCCCTGGCACACGATCCTTGGATTAGGGATTTTATTAAGGGCGCGATTAACACCCATGCGCCTCCAGTGCACAGGTTCCCGACGTGGGACCTTTCCCTGGTACTCAAGGCATTGACAGCCCCTCCTTTCGAGCCGATGAGGACGATTCCAGTACGATTGCTCTCCTTAAAGACTGCCTGTGTCGGAGCTGTCGGCCCTGTCTACGCGTGCAGACTTATGTATATTCCACCCTGATCGGGTAGTTTTGAGGTTAGACCCTACATTTATCCCCAAGGTTAACTCTGGGTTTCATAGGGCTCAGGAGTTAGTGTTGCCAGACTTTTGCACACATGGACAGCACCCTCTCGAGCTGAGATGGCACAAGGTAGATGTTCGGAGGGCCTTGAAAATCTACATCAGACGGACTGGACATTTCAGGAAATCTGAGCGGCTGTTTGTGTCCTTTGGTCAGCGATCAATGGGTCTGGCAGTGTCAGCTAGATCCATCAGTCGCTGGCTGAGGGATTGTATTGAGGAAGCTTACAAAGCTCGGTCTCAAGTACCACCAACCGGGGTGACAGCGCATTCCACTAGGAGTGCAGCCACTTCGGTGGCTTGGAGGACTCAGGCGTCCATAGAGGACATTTGCAGGGCGGCTACGTGGGCGTCTCCTACCACCGTTGTACGCCATTACAAACTGGACTCAGTAGCTTCGGCGGAAGCTTCGTTTGGGAGACGGGTTTTGCAGCAAGTGTGTTCAACTCCTGCGACTGTAGCTCAGCCTTTTCCCTCCCATGGGCAGTAATCTTTGGCATATCCCATGTTGGACTCTCCTTCCAGATGCAGTGGAGAAGAACCGTTGTACATACCTGAACGGTCTTCTCGATGCACTGGAAGGAGAGTCCAAACCCACCCGGCATGGTTGTTTCGCCAGGTCGCCGGAGTCTGGGAGCCTAGTTAAACAGTTATGAGGTTATATGGTTATTGTTCAATAAACAGGTTTTCCTTAAACTGGCTTCGTTTTTAAAACTGAGGTATTGGGGGCTGCTAAGGGGCGGTGACTACCTCATATTTAAATATTTAAATTAACTCAGTCTCTACCAATAAGATTGGTGAATTACCCATGTTGGACTCTCCTTCCAGTGCATCGAGAAGACCGTTCAGGTATGTACAACGGTTCTTCTAGTTCAATGTCTGCCCAGATCATATCAAGTCTGGACCAAGACTTATGGGGATTGAAGAAAAAGGTATATTTTTCTTCCTCAAAGTCAGGGGTCTCAAACTCGCGGCTCAACTCCAGTCCTCGGGACAATAGTTTGCGGCCCCCACCTCAATATCAAAGTTTAATACAAATGGCACTTTTAATACGAGTTTGATACGAATGGCACATTTCATTGTTGTGTGCGGAGCAGAATGAACCTACCAATCACGATGGGGTATATGTCTCAGAGGTGGGACATCAGCTGGGCTTATTGTGAACTTGCACCATTACCCCGGACTCAGGAGCGAAGGCAGCCGCGGAAATTGCTACTCAGCGAGACAGGAAAAAAAGCGGAAAAGACGGAACGGCTAAAATTTAGCCACTAAACACTGAAACAGTGACACCAAGTGGAATTATATATTACACAGTCCCAAACATGTCTTTTCAAAGCCTGCAGTGAAGAGGAAGGTTGGTGATGAGCACAGACAATTTTAGGAAAAGTGAGAAGTGCAATATTTCTTTGTTGAGCACAGGGGCATCCTGAAATGTCTTATTTGCACAGAGAAAATTGTGGTGCACAAAGAATACAATTTGAAACATCATTACACAACTAGACATGCCGAGGAGTATCAGATCCAGGGGCTTAAAGCACAGAAGGTTTCGTGCTTTCTTTAGAGGAAATGGATTCAGAATATGGAGACATGCTCTACTTCACCAAGATATGTTGGCTCAGCAGAGGAAACATATTGAAGAGATTTTTTGAGTTGAGAGCGGAAGTGAAAACCTTAATGGAGAAAGATGGGGTTGCTGTTCCTATGCTAAGTGATCTAAAATGGCTTATGGACTTAGCTTTTTTTGTTGATATCAATACATGATCTTAATGTACTGAACAAGAAGTTACAAGGCCAGGGGCAACTTGTCAGTGCTGCCTATGACAACATGAGAGCATTCTCTACAAAACCTATGTTATGGAAAGCCCAGCTTTTTCAGACAAACCTTTGCCATTTCCCAGCATGCAAGGCACTCATGGATAAAGGCACACCATTAAGTGGTAAGGAGTATGTGGGTGTCATTTTGAAGCTACAGGAGGAATTTGATCACAGATTTGCAGACTTCAAGACACACAGAGCCACCTTTCAAATTTTTGAAGACCCCTTCTCCTTTGATGTGCAAGATGCCCCTCCTGTGCTTCAAATGGTGCTCATTAACCTGCAGTACAACTATGAACTCAAAGCCAAATTCAGGGAGGTGAGTGGAAAAGCAGACAAGCTTGGGCAATTTTTGAGATAATTTTCCCCCAGCTTCCCTGAGCTTTCTCGAACGTTCAAGCAGACCATGTGTCTTTTTAGGAGCACATACTTGTGCAAAAAGCTCAATAAGTTCAAGCACAGGTCCAGACTTACTGATGGGCATCTTCAAGCCCTACTGAGAGTCTTAACTGCTTCCTCCCTTAAGCCAAATATGGCTCGGTTATGCGAGAATAAGTGCTGCCAGATATCTAGCGGCAAGAAGTAGGCAGAAGAAGCCATGTTCAAAACAGTTTATGTTCAATATTCCATTCATGTTAAGAAAGTTAAATGTTAAAGAACTGTTAATACAGACATTTGAATCTAAATAATAATTACATTTCTCAAGTCATCAACTATATGTGGTTTCTTCAGT
Organism: Erythrolamprus reginae; assembly: GCF_031021105.1. NCBI lineage: Eukaryota > Metazoa > Chordata > Lepidosauria > Squamata > Dipsadidae > Erythrolamprus > Erythrolamprus reginae. The sequence continues at coordinate 221,003,542 of NC_091950.1, forward strand.
CTTCTAGATCTGCTGTTATTATTATTATTATTATCATCATCATTTTCATTTTATTTATTTATTACTGATTTATTTATTTTTTTCTTATGAATTTAATTTATTTTTATTTTTTAACACAAAATAAGATGAAAAAATAAAGACATTTGATAACCTTGGAATGTTTTTGTAAGAGCTTTCCTTGTGGAAAACCTGATGCGGCCCAGCCTCTCCCAGCCTCTACCTCCAGCGGCCCCCGGGTAAATTGAGTTTGAGACCCCTGCTCTAAGTGACTCTCCCTCCACACATCTTTTAATTTAAATTCATATACAATGTCATTAAATTCTGAAAGTAACTCTTTTTTCCTTCTATTTTTTCTTTTCCCTTATAATCTTTTTCAATGTTTGCTACCATATTAAAATCACTGACCATACAAATATTCTCTTTTCCAAATTTTATTATTTTTTCATGGAGTTTTTTGTAAAAAATTCTGATATGTATTAGGGGCATAAATTACAATAAGTGTTATCTTTTTTCCATTACAGTATTAGTAATTTCTATTATCAGTATTCTCCCTTCCTCATCTCTATTAATCAATTTAGGATTTAGCCACTCTTTAGCATAAATTGCAACCCCTCTATTTTTTTTTCTCGGTTAGAGATGTAAATGACTTCCCTAAATTTGGTTTTTCTAAAATTTGAATGTCGTTTCTTTTAACATGGACCTCTTGGAGGCAGATGATATCAACATTTTGTTTCTTTAATTTAGCATATATTTTGCGAGTTTAGCCCGTTAATATTTAGAGAAAATAATTTGATCTGATGGTGCATTCTTTTACAGATTATTTCGTAATAAACTCCTTAGTTCTTGGTTTGTTTCTGTTCTCTCTCCCTTTCCTTTTTTCAATTTATTGACTTTCTTCTTCTGGTTCTTTTTCCTCCTGGCTTAAAGATTCCGAGTCTGTACTGCTTTCTCTGTTTATTTAAATTGATCGGCTTGGTCAGGCATCTCAATTGTATTTTTTTCCCTTCCAAGTAATCATTACCCCCTTGGGCTCTAACCATCTAAATTGGATTTCTTTTCTTATTAGTTTTCCTGTGAAATAATGCAAGTCCCTTCTCTTGAATTCTTCTGCGTATTTGTTTCAGTACAATGATATCCTTTCCTCTATATGACAACAGCCCTCTCGTATTTTTGTATATTTTATCCCTCAATGTTTTCTTAGTAAATCTTATGTGGATCTCTCTAGCGAGTTGATGACATCTCACGTAGTTCGTCTGAACTCAATATACTTCATCTATATGTCTAATTAAGTCATCCTCATCAATCTTCAATTCTCTGAGAAATGTTCCGCAACTATCCCGAATAGGTTCTCCCTTTTCCTTCTGGTACGTTTTGCAATCTTAAATAAAAGAAAGTCTTTTCAAATTCTAATTGAGCTGTAGCTGCTTCCAAATCCTTATTTACCTTTTTAAGTTCATCGTCATTTTTATTTAGTCTTATTTTGTTGTCTTCTGATGTCTCCTCTATTCCTTCCATTGTGACGTTAAGCTTAATAAAATTTCCATGTACCTCAATTTTTTTTTGTCTCTTGATGATTTTGTAGAATAGTTTCTTGTGTTTTGTTTGAACATGAACTCCTGTATTCTATCTAGAGAATTTTGCAATGAGGGGGTCTCTCCTTTGTTTTCTTTTGAGTTAAGGTCAGAGGCGGAAGAAGATTTCTGCACTGTAGGGGATGCCAAAGTTAATGTTCCCTTTTTAATTGATTTAGTTACTGTTTGTTGAGTTGCCATCTCTTCTTCTCAAATTTTATATCAATATAATCAATAATATAATCAATATAGATCAGTATAATTCTTAAATATGTAGTTACCGTAGGAACGTAGAAATTATCTATTTATAGTTAATATTCAGAATATTGACAATATATTGTCAATATACAGAAATCCCAAGTTAGCTAACTAATTGTCTTATTATAGCCAAGCAAGCACAGCAAAACACATAATAAATACTAATTCTAATCTATTTCCCTAAAACAAAAAGCACTTATAACTCTATATTCATGTAATTGCCGCGAGAGCAATCATGGGCTTCCCTAGGTATCAACACTCTGTGGCCTGCAATGGCTGCTGATCAGTTTCCGGTCACAATTTAAAGTGTTGGTTATGACCTATAAAGCCCTACATTGTATCAAACCAGAATAACTCCAGGACCGCCTTCTGCCGCATGAATCCCGGCGGCCAATTAAGTCCCACAGAGTTGGCCTTCTCCGGGTCCCGTCAACTAAACAATGGTGACTGGCGGGGCCCAGGGAAAGAGCCTTCTCTGTGGCAGCCCTGGCCCTCTGGAATCAACTCCCTCCAGAGATTTGAACAGCCCCCACCCTCCTCACCTTCCGTAAAATGCTAAAAATTCACCTTTGTCGCCAGGCGTGGGGATAACTACCTCCCCCCCCTTCGTTGTGTTTTTTGACCTCTGTTGTATGATGGATTGGGTTGAATGTGTACGATTGTGTAGTTGGGGATTTTATAATACTGGTTATGTTTCTTAATGTTTTAAAATTGATTTTTACATTTTATTATTAGATTTGTAATGTATTGTGTTATTGTTATGTTGTGAGCTGCCCCAAGTCTTCGGAGAGGGGCGGCGTACAAATGTTAATAATAATAATAATAATTATTATTATTATTATTATTATTATTATTATTATTATTATTATTATTTTATAGTCTATAAATATAATTAATTTAAAGCAGGGATCCCCAACCTTGGCCATTTTAAGACTTGTGGACTTCAACTCCCAGAATTCCTCAGCCAGCAAATCTGCATTGGCATAGCACCGCCCCGGAAGTCCAGGGCTTTTGTTTCTATTGGTGTTTCTTTCAGGCTTCAGGTTGACACAGCCTAGAAATGAAGGGGAAGTAGAGTTGGCCAGAAGAGGAGGAGAGAAGTCACCAAGCAACCAGCCAAAAGATTGGATAATGTGATTTATTGTTTTGAGAAACCAGGAAACTTTTACTTTAAATGTGGTGGAAAGCATGGGAACCATCAGAGTTGGCTTTCCACCAGTTTGTACCAAGATGATATCTCCTAATAAAACTGTTCTTTGAAGAACCAACGTGCCTTGGAGTCCTGTTTGTGATGGGTGCATTACTTGGAACCCTTCGCAGCAAGTTACTGGAATGTAAACCTCAATCTCTTGAATCACTGATGACATTATCTAGTTTGGGTAATGAAAAATGTGCAAGAACTTCCGGTTTGACATCACGTCGCAGCGGAGCGGTCTCCGAGGGCTCTTGGGATCGTTCTTCGTTTTCAGTTCTTCCCTGGTCGCCATAGAGGCAGTTGCAGCTTGAAGGGGAAGTCTTCGGGCACCTGTAGTGGTAAGGCAACCCCCCGGGGGTGCAGGGATACGCCCAGGACCGGAGCCGAAGAGATCGGCCTGTGCCGATCCAGAGACGTGGCTGCCCGACACTTAAAGGGGAAACAAGAAGAGCAGCTTAAAATAGGCTTGATTCGAAGTAAAAGTTACTGAGATCGTGGTATAGTGGTTGAACGAGAAAGTGTTTTGATACAGTAGAGGATTTTGGAAGAAGAGCTCTTTCTGTAATAGATAAGGACAACAAGCGACAATCTATTTGAAAGTTTTGGAAGATCCTTTACGGCGGCCATTGTCGATTGTTGAAAGTGGTGGAGAGGTTGTATTGGAGATCGGAGTTTGGATTGTAGATCGGACCTGGGGATTGGAACTCAGCAGGATTACAGACCTCTCCCCCATAACAACTTGGATTTGGATCTGGACTATTAACATCGAAAATAGATTGTGCAGCAAGAGCAAGGTGGATTCCTGAATGTATATGGTGGTTCATGGAAGTGGATTGAGAGAAGAAGGAGGGGAAAAAGACAGAGCGGCCTAGAGGTGACTTTGCAAATCAGAAGCCTGTGCTGAGATATTGCTAAATCAACATACATAATAACTGGGATTTATTTGGTGCAGAACTGTGAAAACCTTATAAGAATATTCATAACATTGTGAGAACTTCTATATAACTTTGTGAGAACTTTTATATAAATCTCCGGGACTCTTGACTCTTTAATCAAATTACCACGCAAACGGGATTAATTTAAACACTGACCCCTGATTACAGAGCACTTAAACATCTGGACAGAAGATAGAAGACCGCAGAAGATCATAGAAAACCCTCGGAGGTATAAAAGTCATATAAAAGTTATTATCTGAAATACTTCGATACTTATATATAATTTGTTCTTTTACCATTTTTTTCCTTCTTATTCTTATTCTTATTTACTTAGTAATAATTCAGTTCTATTCAGTTTCATATTATAATATATAGTTTCACACAATCACATATTTAGTATACATTGATTATTGTTTATTATTGTCTTTGACTTAGAATTCAAATATACATTTAATTGTGATTTAATTGTGACTTAGACATTTAGAAGATTAAGTGACTTAAGATATATTAGGGGAATTTATATTGTTAGATCATTTAACTATCAATTTAAATATTTAATTAATTACCAACTGTTCAATTAACAAAAAAATTTCAATACTAAGTACTGTAATTAATTTATATGAACTATCAGTTAAGGTGATTTTCCATGTTCAAAATTAGACCTGTATTCTTGAAACCTTAGCATATTTTAAATATCATTTAGTTTAATTTCTAATGTTATTTTTTTCTTATAATTGCAAAATTGAATTGTTAGTACTGTAATACTATTAATATTATTAATAGCCTTGATGAATTGCATTGATTGATTAATGTTAGTGTGATTATAATTGATTTTTGCTAGTGTGTAACTGTTAGATTGACAATAGTATATATCATTTGGATTGGGATCCCAGCTAGCTCTAATTAATTGATTAATTAACTTATATTAATCTATATTATCCTAACAATTAGATTTAACTTAAATTTAATTATTATTTTATCAAACTGACCTAATAACCAATTAGTGACCTATAGTATACAAACTTGGATATTTTGCGGTATTGGGATCAATTAAGATGTCGAGACCCTCAGCGACTGTTTTTCAACCTAAAAGATCTAAAAGGATATACAAAGAGTAGAGGATGGAGTAGGTAGAATGGATGAAAAAATTGAGTCCATTCAAGGTGCACTCTCTAAAAATGTACAAAAAGTACAGGAGATTGAACAGAAGAATGAAAATACACGAAACGGAAACTAATACAATGTCAGCTATTAAAAGTATGGAAGAGGCCTTACTTAATGAAGAACTTGAGAAAGCTTCCTTCTTCCTAAGGTTCCAAAATATACAGGAGAACAAAGAAGAAAATATAGCAGAAGTAATGTCAGAGATAATAGCGGGTGTCACAGGGTCAACACCCAATAGAGTATTAAAAGAAATTGATGAAATATACCGTGTTTATACTAGCTATGCCCACAGAAACAAATTGCCACAAGAGGTACATGTTAGATTTTTAAAGAGAACAGCTCAAGGGATGAGATACATCACCTGGCAAGGGAAGATACAATAATATATAAGGAAAAGGAGGTGATAGTTTTAAAACAAATCCCTAGATGGGTCAGGGAGAAAAGAAGTCTGTATCAATTTCTTACCTCAAAGTTACATCGGCATAGAGTCCCATTTAGATGGCTGGTGCCAGAAGGCCTCATAATTACCCTCTTGGGGAAAAAACATAGAATAAACTCAACTGAGGAGGCTCAAAATTTCTATGATCAGCATATTAAATTGATAGCAACACCGGAACCAAAAGAGATGAAAGCAAAGGAGGGGGAGAGCAGGGAAGAATTGACATCAAAAGAGAATTTGCAAGAGCCAGAGATTAGATATAAACGGAATGACAATGGCAGAGGAGGTGCAATTACAAGATCCAAGACAGGAGCCAGGGAATGGAATTAAGAATACAACCTTAAACGATGAAATATCATTACTCTCTATAAATATCAATGGTATAAATGCACCAAAAAAAGAGAAATAAAATATGGTACAAATTAATAAAAAATAATCCAGATATCACCTGCCTCCAAGAGGTACACATTAAAAAGGATCAACACCAAATTTTGGAATGTCCGAAACTAGGAAAGCTTTTTGTAGCCTTGGCCTCAGTTAAAAAATGTGGAATTGCAATTTATATTAAAACATGGTTGAAACCGAAATTATTATATTCAGGTGAGGATGGAAGGATTTTGATGGTACAAATAAATAAAGAAACATCCCAGTAACAGTAATAATCTCAATATATGCCCCAAATACAAATCAGACCCAATTCTATGCAAAGATTCATAGAATATTATTAGAAACTGAACCAGTAAATTATTAGAAACTGAACCAGTAAAAGTAGTGATTGTTGGAGATTACAATTCAATAGTTGATAGGAAAAAAGACTATAAAAATAGCAACAAAAAAAGACCAGGAAAGTCTTGCCCCCTACTTTTAATCAAATGGTAGAAGAACTTTACATGAAAGATGTATAGAGACACCTCCACCCTGACAACAGATATTATACCTTTTTCTCATATCCGCATAAGTCATGGTCCAGGATAGACATGGCCTGGGCCAATCAAGAATTCATAAAAAACTTAATAGAATCTGAGATACTGCCCAACACCTGGGCAGACCATAATCCTATCTGGATAAAATGGAGGGAGCAAGAAAAATATATCAAAAAAAGATGGACATTAAACCAATCTATAATTAAAGAATATAAATATATATTAATGATGGAGAAAGAGTTAGAATATTTCCTCAAAATAAATGATAATGAAGAAACAACCAAAGCCAACTTGTGGGACACTACCAAGGCCTACATTAGAGGCCTATCAATATCTTACCTAGCAGTAAGTAATAAAAAAAAGAGGAGTGAGATACAAAAATTTAATCAAAAAGTAACTTCTTTGGAAGAAGAATTACATAAAAACCCATTGGATAAAAAAATACTGGAAGAACTGAATTTGATGAAACATAAAGTTAATCTCCAAAATCAAGAGGAATTAGCACAAAAACTAAAGGGTCAAAAGCAAAAAAATCTTTGAATGTGCTAATAAGCCTGGAAGGTGGCTTGCTTGGAAATTGGCAAATCAAAAATAGAAAGATATATTGAAGCATTGGTTAATACCACCGGGGAAAGGCAAACAAATAAAAATTTAAAAAAATTAATAGCGGAGCAATTTTATTCTAGTTTGTACAGTCAGGAAAAGGTAGAGGAAGAGAAAATTATTAACTATTTAGAACAAATTGATCTACCAAAAATCACGGAGGAAGACGGGGGAAAATTAAATGCAAATACAGTGGTACTTCATGTTACGAACGCCTCTTCTAACGAACTTTTCAAGATACAAACCCAGTGTTTAAGATTTTTTTTGCCTCTTCTTCCGAACTATTTTCACCTTACGAACCCAAGCAGCTGCTGCTGGGATGAAGGGATTTCTTTTTTTCCCCTTTTTTGAAGAAAGAAAAGGGAGGGGCGGCTTGGAGGAGGAAAGATTTTGCAGAGAACAACGTGCTTGCAAAGGCACTGAAACGGTGTCTTGAAGAAAGAAAAGGGAGGGGCGGCTTGGAGGAGGAAAGATTTTGCAGAGAACAGCTTGCTTGCAGAGGCACTGAAACGGTGTCTTTTGAAGAAAGAAAAGGGAGGGGCGGCTTGGAGGAGGAAAGATTTTGCAGAGAACAATGTGCTTGCAAAGGCACTGAAACGGTGTCTTTTGAAGAAAAGGGAGGGGCGGCTTGGAGGAGGAAAGATTTTGCAGAGAACAACATGCTTGCAAAGGCACTGAAACGGTGTCTTTTGAAGAAAGAAAAGGGAGGGGCGCCCCCTTGCCTTTTTTCCTTCCCCCTCACCCTTTAGCCTATCCCTGCTTCTTCCACCCACCCCCTTTAGCTGCTCCTCCCTGCCCTCTGTTCGCCTCCCTTCTAAAGTTTGGGATTTTCCTGAAGGATTTGCACGCATTATTTGCTTTTACATTGATGCCTATGGGAAACATTGTTTCATCTTACGAACTTTTCACCTTACGAACCTCCTCCTGGAACCAATTAAGTTTGTATGATGAGGTACCACTGTATTACAATAACAGAATTAAGATTAATTATGAGTAGACAGAAAAATAATAAGTCCACGGGACCATATGGAATTCCATTCGAATTATATAAGGCCTTACAAGATACGCTAGAAGTAATTATGCTAGATCTATTTAATGATATTATGAAGGGAGGAAAGTTGCCAGAATCCTGGAAACATGCGTATATTAGTTTAATTCCCAAGTGTGAATCAGATAAACATCTAATTCAGAATTATAGGCCAATAACCCTTTTGAATACGGATTATAAAATTCTAGCGGCAATCATTGCAGAAAGATTAAAATCGACACTAAATCAAATCATTCATATAGACCAAAGTGGTTTTCTACCTTATAGACAGATTAGAAATAACACCAGAACAATATTAAATACAATTGAATATTATGATTTACATGTGGAGAAACAAGTAGCCTTAATATTTGTAGACGCAGAGAAAGCTTTCGACAAAGTGATTTGGAAATACCTTATTTTACAGTTTAAAAAAATGAATTTTGGCGATAAATTAATAGGCTTAATTAGTGCAATATACACTCACCAAAAAGCTAGGGTGATAATTAACAGAGAATTGACGGAGGAGATAGAAATAAAGAAAGGTGTAAGACAAGGGTGCCCATTAGCACCCTTAATTTTCATTACAGCCCTAGAAACTTTATCAATTAAAATAAGGAATAATTCATATATAACAGGCCTAAGAGCCAGAAAAGAATTTAAACTCCAAGCTTATGCCGATGACATGGTTTTTATTCTGGAAGATCCACTATTGTCTGGCAAATTCCTATTAAAAGAAATTGAAGATTTTGGAACTGTCGCTGGACTGAAAATAAATAAAAATAAGACCAAAATAATGACCAAAAATATGACTTCAGAACAGAATTTGGAATTAGAGGACAAACTAGGTATTAATATTGCAAAAAAAAGGTGAAATATTTAGGAATAACGCTCTCTGCTAAATGTAGCTCAATATTTAAAGACAACTATGAGAATCTCCTACAAACAATAAACGTAAATTTGGATAAATGGTCAAAATTTCAATTATCTTTCCTAGGTAGGATAGCAGCAATAAAGATGAATATACTACCCAAAGTTCTTTTCTTTTTTCAAACGATTCCTATAAAACGACCCAAGAATTTTTTTGATACACTTAAAAAAATAACACATCAATTTATATGGAGTAAGAAAAAAGCGAGACTTAAATATAAAAACTTACAGAATCACAAGAATAGAGGAAGAATGGAAGTTCCAGACTGGAAATTATATTACATAGCCGCCTCAATGTGCTGGATAAAGGATTGGATAACTTTCAGGGGGAAGAGAGTACTTGCATTAGAGGGTTTCAATCTTGAATTCGGATGGCATTCCTACTTACCGTATTTGGAAATAAAAATAAATCTTACACACATTTCAAACAACATCTCATAAGAAAAAGCTTAATAGAATTTTGGTCAACAGTTCAAAAATCCCAGTATCTACAAATCCCAAAATGGATATCCCCAAATTATGCTATAATATATCCTAAAATAATGAACTTAAATAAAATAATAACATACGACCAAATTCTAGACGAGAATAACCTCTTAATTTCTAAACAAGATTTACAACAAAAAGGGATTGATGTAGACTGGATTCAATATTATCAGATTAGATCAAGATATAAGGAAGATAAAAATAGATTGGGATTTCAAAAAATAGGTATATTAGATAAAATTATACTTGGAGCAGATTAAAAATTGATCTCTAAAATATATAAGTATTTATTATACCAAGCATTAGCAGAGGAAGAGGTAAAGGGATCCATGATAGCATGGGGCCAAAACTTTGGCTACACTATAAATTTGCAGGAATGGGAGAAATTATGGACATCCAATTATAAAATAATGCTATCAGTTCCTTACAGAGAAAATATATATAAAATGTTCTATAGGCGGCACTTGCCACCAGCACGTTTAGCCAAGATTTACCCAAAACTTTCCCCAAAGTGCTGGAAGTGCAAAGTGAAAACAGGTACAAATTACCATATGTGGTGGACGTGCTCACTGACCAAGAAATTTTGGGAAAAAATTAAAAATATGATGGAGGAAATTACAGGAGAAAAAATACCATTAAAGCCGGAACTCTTTCTTCTTGGAATAATTAGACATAAAGTTACAATAAATGACAGGCATCTAATTTTATATATAACAATTATATATGCGCAAACCTGGAAACAGGAAATCGTCCCAACAATGTTTAATTTAATAAGTAAAATATATGAGGTAGTAGAAATGACAAAGATTACATATGAACTACAGGACAAAGATATTAAGGAATTCCACAAAACTTGGGGCAGGTGGTATATCTGGATTGCCAAAAATAAAATAAAATAAAAGAACAATGTGAATAACGATAAAGTTATTCAAGTTATCAAATTTGGAGAGAAAAATTAAATTGTTAATGAGAGGAAATATTGATACTACAAGGCACTATTATACCATAGAGAAAATGAAAATAATTTCATAAAAACGGATATGTTAACGGAAAAGTCAATGAGCTGCAAAATCAAGCATACTAACACCTAGCAGGTGTAAATATTAAGCTCTGATACCAAAATAGTCCATGTATAAAGCATAATGCTTTATTTTTGTTATGAGTGTATATATGTTATCATCTTCTTAGTATTACTATTATTATTATTATTTCCTTTACAGAATTATATGTATATACATTCTGTAAATGTTGTATTGTTGTTTTGTCTTTTCTCTGTTTTTTTAATGTACTGTATATAATTAATAAAGTATTTTTTTTTAAAAAAGAAAGAAAAATGTGCAAGAAAACAACCAAGCTCAAAGTGCAAGGACCATTCATACAAATATTCATAGAAATATAGATGTTAATATGCATACTGCTTTTCATTGAAATAAAATATCAGATTAAAAATTAAAATAAATTTAGGGATCAAATTTAAATAATAGTCAAACAATACAGTGGTACCTCTACTTATGAATTTAATTTGTTCCATGACCAGGTTTTTAAGTAGAAAGGTTTGTAAGAAGAAGCAATTTTCCCATAGGAATCAGTGTAAAAGAAAATAATGCGTGCAATTGGGCAAACCACAGGGAGGGTGGAGGCCCTGTTTCCTCCAAGGAGATTCTTAGATAGGCATCAAGGAGACTTCTCCCTGCCTTTTCTAGGTACAGTTTCGGAGGCTCGGTTTTTTTAAGTGGAAAAATCTTGAACACCTGGTTCTTATCTAGAAAAGTTTGTAGGCAGAGGTACCACTGTAATTAGACCTTACTGTTTGTCTGCTGTTTGTAAATCCTTTTGGGGAAATGTAAGAAAAAAGATATTCAGTGTTTCCATTCAAAATGTGTCCACATGAAAAATTATTAATATCACTAGTAAATAATGAGTAATTTTGAATATTTACCCTTTTTATAAGATTTTACAAAACACGATATTACATTAATTTTTTATTCAAAATATTTTTCCACATTTTAAATGCCCCTTGAAAATTGCATTTTAATGTATCAGTATATTCAGATTATAAACATGCTTATTAACATAGGAGTTGAATAATTTTTTATATTGCATCTATATAATTTCTATACAATATACAATTTATATATTTAAAATCAATAGCAGGAATAATTGAATAAGTGATGGAAATCAACTAATAGTATCCTCAAAAACTTGACAAAAAAAGTTGACATTGAATTGCCATCTTACCATCTCAGCCCAGAAAAGATAAAAAATTTGGTTGTGTCAATGTAGAGGAATAGTTCACCATCTATAAATTATTTTCATTGTATTTCTATGGGACTTAACTGAAATACTTTTAGAACAAAATATCTTATTTCAGTAAAAGAAAATTAAGGTCCATTTTTTTCTTTTTATAGAATACTTTTGTAATTACTATAATAACGGTACTCATTTTCAATAGGTAGCCTTGTCCAAAGAATATTGGAAACAAAGAAGGATTATGAATTGTCACACTTGCAAAAATCTGCTGAAAAGGTAATTTACAAATAAACTCCAAATAATTGATTATGTCAAATTTTTACCTTTTACACTTAATTGGTATCTCCAGACTAATCACCTTTTAACTGATTTTAATATTAAAGCAGTGGTTATCATAGAGATATAAACAAAGAAAGTATTGTTTCAACAGCATTTATTATAATACTTCGTTCAGTGTCACTAATATGTTAATGATATCCTATTATACATCTCTATTTTTTCCATGTTTTATTTATTTTCATATAACAAATATTCAGTTTCTATCAAACAATGTATCATCTGGGTACAATTGTTTTTATGCAGTCATAATCAAAATGTTTACAATAGTATTCATCACAATAATGTTAATGCTATAATAACATTAATTTTAATTAATCTACTTTAATGAGTCTCCGTTTTAACATTTATTGTTCTTATGTCCCCACATTTCAAAGTTCTGTTTCTATTGTCTAACTATTGGTAAAATAGGTCCATATCAAAAATATTCAGTTTCTTCTTTGTCCTTAATAATAAGCATTAGTCTATCCATTTCTGTACATTCTAATATTTTCTTAATTACACTCTCATCTGCCAGGATCTCATTGTTCTTCTATTGTTGTGCAAATACAATTCTGGCTGCAGTTAGTACATGTAAAGTCAAATATATAGTCATTTTATCACATTTTCCCATCAGGATACCCAATAAAAACATCTCTGGTTTCAAATCTGTATGCTGCTTTATCATTTTTTCCAACCAAGTATGTATTTTTGTCCAATTTTTTTAGCTTTTGGGTGTGCCCACCACATATGATAATACAAACCAGGTGTTTGACTGAACTTCCAACATTTAGCAAGTTTTGTTGGTGCAAAATGCCATCTATAAAACATTTTATACAAATTTTCTTTATATGCAGTTGACATAGTCAATTTAACATTTCTATTCCACAATTTCTGCCATTTGTCTAATGGCACATCCAAATTTTTTCTTATTTTTTATATTTTAAATTGATTTTTCAAACTTTAAAAATCACAATAAATCTCCTCATTTACATTGATTATTAATGCAATACAATATTTACAATATTCTACGTCCTTGTTTCATTTTCCCTTTTTCGTTTTCTGTCATCAATCCAGTGATACCAGTTTTCCCATACTTCATAATAGTTTGAATCTTTTTGTCCTCTTAATTCTATAGTTAATTTATCCATTTCTGCACAATCATAGATTTTCTTTATTGTTAAACTTACATGGATCGGTTAAAGTTTTACCAACACATATTCCATGTCTCCTTATGAAATGAGCACTATTTCACTGTTACTTTATTTTAATTTTTTTATTGATATCTGAACTTTTAAAAAATTATTAGGAGAAGCCACTTTTATCAGAAGCAGCAAAGAGAAAGGAAAAAGATTTAGTAACTAAAGAAATAGAGAAATTTCGTGGCTCCATTCAGACCCTATGTAGGAGTGCTCTCCCTCTTGGTAAAATAATGGACTATATTCAAGAAGATGTAGATGCCATGAAAAATGAGCTTCAAACATGGCAGAATGAAAATAAAGAACTTGAAGAGATCCTCCAGAAGGAACAAGGGTAAGAATCTTAAAAATTGCAATCGCAATTGCAATAAAAGACTTGATTAATCCAAAGATTCATAGGATTTTATCTACAACACAAATCTGAATTGGATCTGTTTCTTTGACGGGGTGTGCAAAACTTAGGAAGGGGGCACTTGACTGACTGACTGACTGACTGATTGGTTGATTGATGTTTGTTTGTTTTGACTTCTATGTCTCCCAATCCAAGGACTCAGGGCAGCTCACAACAATATAAAATTGCAAAAACATTAGAAGAGATCTAAGACTTTTGTAGAAAAACATTGAGGGCAAAAACATAATAACCTTAAAAACTGCATGTGTGTAAAAGAAAGAATATTCTCTCTCAATCTATCAAATCTATCTATAGCAGTAAGAGCAAGCATTTGGGTTCTTCTGTTTCTAGGAAGAAAGCGCAGTGCCAGGTTGAACTTAAGTACAATTTGCAATTGTACTCCCACAATCCAACTTTGCAGCAGGCAAAGATTAATAATGCAGTAGTGCTTCACCATCCCAGGTTTACCTGCAGTTTGACTATGATAGCCTTCTAGCCTTATCTGCAATTTCCACTTAAAGTTGAAGAGATACTCTCTACAATATTCCTGTTACTTACTATTAATGAAAGATGTAGTTGTTTTCTTGCAGTAAAATGTTAGTGATTAATTCTGTAACTACTATAGGAAGGGATGATAAAATAAGAACTACATTTATTACATTTAAGTATTGATAGTGTGTCATCCAACATAAGGTACCAGGCAAGATACCATGATATTGTTGAGTTCTAGTTTAGTCATGATGCTAGCTGAATGACTTTGGGCCAGTCACTCACTCTCAGTCAAGAAAACTACATGGATTTGTCCAGGGAGACTCCTGAAATCAAGCATACATATGTGTGTATGTTCACATGTGCATACATGCACATACACACCTAATTATCATACAAACTATTTGATACTGAGAATTAACCGGGGGGGGGGGGGATAAACTTGTGATGCATGAAGAATACCTGTGATGTTCTTTATTATATTGTTACGTTGCTGACCTTTGTTATAACACAAATAGTATAAGACAAAACATTATTGATACATTTGTCCATCAGCTTTCTAAGATGAATCTCCTTCATTTTACAGTATAGTGGAAACTACTTAAGAATACTCCAAGTCTACGGAGAGGGGCGGCATATAAATCTAATAAATAAATTAAATAAATAAATAATTGCTTAAACTCATGTTTTAGTTCAGTTTGGATGGCTTTCTTTTCTCCTTCCCAGCTCAGTAAAGTTATCTCAGGATAGCTTTATTACAGTTAGTTGTCATCTTACAACTATAATTGAGCCTAGAATTTTGGCTGTAAGCCATGGTCATTAAATGAGACACCCGTGCTGCCTTACTCAATAATCACAATAATTTCAGTTATTAAACAACTGTACATTGGAGATGGGAAATAAGTCTTGAGACATGGACAGAAGCCTTTGGCCAGCTAGTCCCAGCATTGGCTTCTGCCTTCCCATCCACCCATTCTTGTTCCTAGTCAGCTTTTTTAAAAAATGCCCTCTAGCCTTAACCCTGTTGTTGTGTTCGTGGAAAGGTTACACTTGCACGGTTCCCGGGTCTATTTGACCCGGGCCGAAAAAAGGTTGGTTTTAGGTACTGGAAGTGTTTTTTTGAATACTTTTTTGGCTGGTATACTAATTTGAACATTTCTGAACACAATGACATGAAAAATGAAAGAAAAAAATTAATGCTTATTTGTTTATTTTGCTCAGAAAAGCTCGTAATTTTTGTACAATTTTTTCAATTTATATATAGATTAGCCTGCAAAATCCAAATGTTTTGAATACTTTTGGCATTGGCATACTAATTTGAACATTTCTGAACATAATGAAATGAAAAATGAACTGAAAGCATTGATGCTTATTTGTTTATTTTGCTCAGAAACCCCCCCCCCCAGCTGTGTGCAATTATTTCACTTTATATATATATTTAGGCTCCAAATTCCAAATATTTTTAATAACTTTGGCATTGGTATATTAAATTGAACATTCCCGATCATAAAAAAATAAAAATGAACTGAAAAAATTGATTTTTATTTGTTTATTTTGGTTAGAAAAGCCCCCCCCCCCTCAGCTGTGCAATTTTTTCACTGTAGATTATGCTGTAAGTTCAACATTATATCCTTGTTTTTAGTACAATGGATTTCTTTCATAAAATTAATTGTCTGAGTATCATGTACTTACTTTGCAAAAGGTATTCAGAATATTTGCAGCCTATTCTATATATAAAATGAAAATAATTGCACACAGCCAGGTGGGGAGGGAAACGGGCTTTTCTGAGCAAAATAAACAAATAAGCATTACTTTTTTCATTTCATTCTATTTTTTTATGATCAGGAATGTTCAATTAGCATACCAATGCCAAAGGTATTAAAAATATTTGGGATTTGGAGCCTAAAAAATATATAAAGTGGGAGTCTTCCGGTTTTCACGTTGCTCTGACAGCTGAGTAACCTCCGTTCTCTCCGGGTTGCTCCGGCTTGTTGTGCTTTTTCGGAGCCTTTTGGGCAATCACTGACCGGAAGAGTCAGGGATCCTAGAGAGGCATCTGTAGCTCACCCGGGGGGGGGGGGGGTCAGCGGACCCCCACCCCCCGATTAGCAAGGATCTCCTCTCCCCAATGCACGAAAAAAACGATCGCTTCGATTGGCCCAAAGAGCTGACGCTCCGATTCGCCTGAGGAAGCTGCTGAAAATATGACAAGAAGGATCTGGGAAGTGAGAACTTTGATCTACTTTTTATTACAAGATCAATGTTGCATATTACTAGATGGCTTTAGAGTGAAACCCTTGCTGTTTTTGTTAATTATTTGATTGATCTGATTGCCAGAACTTTGAAGGCGGCGACTGTATTGTCTATGGCGTCGGAAAAAAGGAGATTTGGTTAGGCAATAAGAGTGGGACATAAGATCTGGACATATCTAAAGACTGCACCAAAAGTCCCCAGTAATTGATAATTATATTGACTGATAAAATCTTGTTTGGAAGCAGAAGTGGGAGAATTTTGGATGTTGGAAGTTGCGAGGGTTTGCGGAAGTGTTTAAAGGATAGACTGTGGGCGGAGTGAATTGACGAGAAAAGACAAACCGGAGGACCGAAACTTTCTTTCTCTTATTATTGGCTTTGTTCCCTATTTCTAACTACTTAACTAACTGGATTAATTCCTCTGTGTATCTGGAATTTATCTGAACTTCTGATCGATACCACTCCTTAAGCAGTATCAGATTGCCTTTTAAGTTGGATACATTGAACTCAGGGAGAAAAAAAAAGGCATCGGTACCTAAAGTCTGCGAGTGGAAAGGAAAAGAGAAGAGAAGCAACAACACTAAACCACAAATTTTCCAGGACATTTGGAGATCTTAGAAAAAGAAGGTTGCAACCGATGCGAGCTGCTGACAAATGGCTGACAAACTATGGAGCCGGAGGCCTTTAGTGAAACTCATCCGGTTTCAGCAGGTGGACGGCTCTCTAATGGGTGGAGTTCCTGCTATGCTCCTGACTGAGTTAGTGGAGCTGCAGATTTGCCGGCACCGTGAACTCTTGAGATTCATAGTCGCCCCCAAGATGTCAGAACCAATTATATTGGGCTTGGCCTGGATGGACAAATGGACTCCCACCTTTCAGTGGGAGGGTGGGCATCATAAGCTTTTCATCCCCTTGGGCTCTAACCCTTTTCTAGAGACTGACAGGAGAAAATCTCCTCCCTGGGAGGAGCCAGATGGATCCATAGCAGCGGTTGCAATGAAGGAAGGAACACTTCCAGATCTCCTGAAGGTGCCCTTGGAATACAGAGACTTGGGAAAAGTTTTCAGTGAGGAAGATTGCAATGAACTGCCCCCCTCACAGATCTACAGACTGTGCGATAGAATTTGAGCCAGGGATAACTCTTCCCAAAACCTAGGATGTACGCAATGTCACCGAAAGAATTGGGAGAGCTGAGAAACTTCATAGACATCAATTTAAAGAGGGGATTCATCCAGCTCGCAAATACCAGGACAGCAGCCCCCGTTCTCTTTAAGGAGAAGAAGGGCGGAGGTTTTCGCTTAGTCGTGGACTTCCGGAACCTTAATGCCGTGTGTGTGCAGAACACTTATCCCCTCCCTCTCATGAAGGACTTATTGAATCATCTAGCCAAGGGAAAATACTCTACCAAGTTGGACTTGAGGGAGGCTTATTACCGCATCAGAATAAAGGAAGGGGATGAGTGGAAAACAGCTTTCAACTGTCCATTAGGGAGTTTCTAATTTTGGGTGATGCCATTTGGCCTGAAAGGGGCCCCTGCCGTGTTCATGCAGTACATAAATGAAGTTCTACACACCCGCCTCTACAACGGGGTTCTTGTGTACTTAAATGACATCCTTATCTACAGCCAGAACCTCCCTGACCATGTCAGGTTGGTGAGGCAAGTCTTGAAGAAACTTTTGTCTGCTAAGCTCTATGTGAAACTTTCCAAGTGCGAATTTCACCAGACGTCCATAGACTATTTGGGATACTGTATATCTAGCAAAGCATAGAGATGGACCCAACCAAGGTAAAGGCAGTGCTCGATTGGCAAGCTCCCCACACACGCAAGCAATTACAGAGTCTCTTAGGATTTGCAAATTTCTATCGGCAATTCATTGCAGCTTTCACAGAAGTTGCCTTGCCCTTAACCAAGTTACTAAAGACTGGGTCAGCCCCTACTAAGCCCAGACCCTCTCAGCCAATCAGGTGGACGATGGAATGCCAAAAGACATTTGAAAGGCTCAAAAGACTTTTTGCAAAGGAGCCCATCCTGCAACAATATATATATAAAGTGAAAATGATTGTACACAGTTGGGGCGGGGGAGATCCTTTTGCTGAGCAAAATAAACAAATAAGCATTATTTTTTAAATTTCATTTTTATTTTTCATATTATCAGGAATGTTCAATTCAGTATACCAATGCCAAAGTTATTAAAAATATTTTTAATTTGGAGCCTAATCCATATATAAAGTGAAATAATTGCACACAGCCAGGGGGGGCTTTTCTGAACAAAATAAACAAATAAGCATTAATGTTTTCATTTCATTTTTCATTTCATTGTGTTCAGAAGTTCAAATTAGTAAACCAGTGGAAAAAGTATACAAAAAAACCCACTTCCAGTAGCTAAAACCAACCTTTTTTTAATCCAGGCCAAATAGATACAGGAACTGTACAAGTGTGAGTTTTATCGCCCATCAAAAACTAACCTCCTCCACCCCAACCACCCCAAAATATACTCATAAAAAGAACCCCTCAAATGATGCATTGTCATGTAATTTCAAGTTTCAGATACGCAGGGAAAATTGTTTACAGGGTCTCAAACTTCATTTCGGGTCACATACGACCCGAATAGAACAATTGTGTTTCCTAGCTAATCAAGTGGGTGTTTTGTGAGCAGCTGCAAGGATATGTGGACCTTAGATGTATTGGGGCAAAGAAGGCAGGATAAGAGGCTAGGCTTCTTGGGAGTGGTGAGGGGAAGGCAGGAGAACCTAGCCAGCTGAGGCCCTTTGGGAGGGGGAGAGAGGCAGAAGGATTTCAGGCAACTGGTCTAGCTGGTTGAGGCATCTCAGGAGTTGGGGATGGGGCAGAACAGGCTTCCTGGGAGTAGCAGCCTCTGCACTGCTGGGCATAGTAAACAAGGTGTCCTGGTGTGTAGAAGGTTTCCATGTGCCAGAGCCTAGTTGTTCAAGGCCTCATAGTCCACAGAGGGGGAGTTGCAGTGCTCCTGCAATCATAAAGATGGATGCCCTGCAAGCACCTGAATTTTTATCACATGACCACAAGGGCACTGTCACGATCAGAACTTCAGGCAGAGGTCATTACTCTGTTTCTTCAATACCATTCAGATTTTCATTAGTTATACAATCTATAATTTTCTGTTTTCACCTTTTTCAGAATCACAGATGGTGTTGTGGAACCCTTAAAAATAGAACTTTCTGAGTTAGATCAACTGATCAAAGATGAAGAAGACAAGATTTATACTAAGAGAGCTAATGTTTTAAGAAACAATGAAAAAATTCAAAAGATGGTTCATATTATCAACTCAAGAAGGTGAATAGTGGAAGGCTGGAACCTATTACATTGTTTGCAAATAAAATTACAATACAATACAATTATGAATAGTTTTATTGAAAAATACTGGTTTTTAAAGTATTTACTGTATTTAATCTGTTATGGTCCGTTCTTCTGCTACTTTAATAACAATAGCCCAATTTGTGGCTTTTTGTTCTATAAGGCATTATTTTTTTTATACAGAGTATGGAATCTGAGAGGATTAAAGTTGTGATTATCTTAGAATACTTGGATAAATGCCATAGGAAAATTTGAATTGGAATTCTTGCATTTTTGGGAAAAACACTGTATATGTTTATGGTATTGTAAGGAACAAGAAGTAGGAAGTTGATCCCATAATAAAATTTTTAATGAAATTACAGGCTCAAGATAAAAATGTAGTTTACCTTTGTTTATTTAAGATATTTTGTAACATAGTAAAAATAAGATATTGATCTGAATATATTGGTTGCATTTATAAGGCAATATACTTTGCAATATACATTTACACTCTACTTCCCTCTCTTTAGCTCTCTCTCTTCTTTTCTCATTTTCTCAGATTAAGTCATTCCAAAAGAATTAGAATATGGAAATTGCATATATTTATGCTTTGTGGATTTGCTGTTCCTATATAGTTTTAAAATGTCTTTGTTGTATTTATTTTATTGAGATTCATAAATAATGGAAAACTTGCTGGCCAACCAAAGTATATGGTTTCTAGGACACTGACTTCATCTAATGTCATATTAGATTTGAGGAGGAATGTGTGTGCACAAATCTTTTTTTAAAAAAACACCTCAATTTAGCATAGAAATACTTGTTCTGAGAATACTTTTTCTACGATCCTAAACCTTGTGAAGTCCTGTAAGTTTATCATTACCATTTAAAAATAGCACAATTGAAACCTTTTTCATAACTCAGTTTCACACTTGATACCTGATATCTTGAAGAGAGTTTGCCATTTGTCTGATGAATTGATGAATATAAATATAAACTGAATGTTTTTTGTTTTTTTAAACTATTAACTATATGTTAATGAATGTATTTAAGAAAAATCATTTTTCTATTTGGAAATATATAATTTCTTTATTAGTGAAGTTATATTTCTCATGAGTTAAGTATGCTTTACCAGATGTGGAGCAGAAAGATAATTTAATATGTACATATTGAAGGGGAGGGGTTGATTAATAAATATAAAAGAATGTCTTAATGGTTTGGGAAAGTTTGCTTGTTGCTATATTTAAATTTCTACCGTACATTGTACTACATTTTATCCATATGATTCGCTAATTTTTCATTGGAAATGAGTTTTAAATAACTGAAATAATCATAATTGCAAAAGCAGTAAGCCTTGATTTAAACAATTTGGGTTTTTTAGTGTAATGTTTGTTGTCAATTATTTTTTGTTATATTAATTAAATTGTCCTTAATTAAGATGCATTCCAAATTTCCAATTATTTCTAACCATTTGTTTGAACATGTGTCTTAAGTTAAATATTATCAAAGTAGAATACATGTTCACTTTCCTTAAACTATAAATCTGCAGTTTTAGAAAAGGGATAGTAAAAAAATGGATCAAATATATTATCATAGATTTTTATGCTAAAGTTGCCATTCTTTATAAACTACATATTATTATAATACATCAAAAGCTTAACATAATATTGGAAATTTCCTTTTATTTTCTACATAGCTCTCTATATATCACATTTTTACAGGAGTCCAATTTTATTTGTCAAAAATGTACCACATAAAATACCATTTGTATTTTATTTTTTCTATAAATCTAATAAATTGTCTATTTTTGTATGAACATTGTTTGCACAATTATTGGGATTAATTTATATTAGAGGGAATATTTTATATAAGCAACTAGTATTAAAACTTATTGCATCTTTGCATCTATTGTGAATTCTTCCATTATTGTGCATTAAGTAATCTTGCTGCCATCAACATCTGTAACAGTGATGGCGAACCTTTTTTGATTCACGTACCAAAAGGGGTGTGTGTGGGTTTGTTAGCATGCATGCATGCATGCATACACGTGCCCACACCCCTTCCCTCTCTCCCATGCATACTCACCCCCCTGCACTACACCCCACCTGATTGTCACCCCTGAAGCTATTTTTTTCCAGTATCACTGCATTGGAAGAAGCCCTTCAGCCTGCCCTCATCTTAATGTCTTCATCTGAAGCTGAGAAGCTCCTTTTCACGGACACTGAAAAAAAATTACCAAAAATTGTGTCAATGGGTTCCTACCCGTGAGGCACTCCGGACCAAAGCGGTATGAACCCACCACTACTGGTAGGTGAAAAAAAATGCCCAAATGGGCAAACCGGAAGAGCATTTTTCTGAACTTCCAGTTTGTCCATTGGGGGGAAATGCGTCTCTGAAACACCTGGAGGACGAAACGGCCTTTCCCAAAGCCGAAAATCAACTGGCCAGCACACATATGCATGCTGGAGCTGAAACATGAAAAAGTCTTGTGTGCCCTCCCATATGGCTTTGCGTGCCATATGTGCCATCATGGCTCTAGAGAGTAGAGTGAGAATAGAGTGAGAAGGAAAGAAAACCTATCCTGGATCAATGACAAATCTTGTCTTGATTATTGTCACAAAACCAATAAGGGACATCTCCATGCTTGCCTCAAGATCCAAATGCCACCCCTGGTATATCATAGGGGCAAGGGTGAAATACTACTGGTATAGTCTGGTTTGGGCATGCTGGTAGCAACGGTGGCCAGCTGGTAGCGGCAGCAGCATGAGGCTCCCTCCACCCACCCAAACGTTGTCATTTTATTTTTGTAACCCTCTCTGCATGCACATGAAAAAGTGCACACTTCCGAACTGGTATGGAAGGTAAGTAGATTTCACCACTGTAAAGGGGCTTGAAAACCTGACACTTTACCTTTAGTAAGAGAAATCAAAGCCCCGTGGATTCTTATT
The DNA here is from genome assembly GCF_031021105.1 of Erythrolamprus reginae. Taxonomy (NCBI): domain Eukaryota; kingdom Metazoa; phylum Chordata; class Lepidosauria; order Squamata; family Dipsadidae; genus Erythrolamprus; species Erythrolamprus reginae. The sequence continues at coordinate 221,026,227 of NC_091950.1, forward strand.
CCCTCCTCATTCCTGTTATCTTGAGATCTTTTATTTCCTATTTTTGATTAATTATTGATTAATGACCCAAAGTCATTGGAAATCAGGCAGCATACAAACATATAGAGCCGAGGTGGCACAGTGGTTAGAGTGCAGCACCGTAGTTCAGCAGTTCAAATCTCACCACTAATCACATATTATGAGTGATTTATAGCTAGAGCTACAAAACAACAAGGTTGACTCATCCTTCCATCCTTCCAAAGGATTGTTGGGGGTAATATGCTGATTCTGTAAATTGCTTAGAGAGGGACTGTAAAAGCACTATAAGTCTTGTCTAAATGCTATAAATAAATAACTAGAATAAAATGAAGAAATACCATTAATAAAAGAGAAACTTTTTCTATTCACACAATGATGGCGATCTACAAAAAAGGAATCGTCCGACTTTCCAAATTTTTTTGTCTAAAAAAGCCATTGCCAAAATGTCCATTTTTTTGGAGCAAATTTAAGGTGTAGGGGAATAATAACTAACACTGTTCCTTACAACAATATTCTTAGTGACAGAATCCCAGGTCCCAATAATGGTTAGTAAGAGAGAATTACTTGTATTTCTTTTGTGTCAAGATCTTGGAATAGTAACTATAGTCAACTGTTGTGGAAGTGATTATTATTATTATTATTATTATTATTATTATTATTATTATTTATTAGATCTGTATGCCGCCCCTCTCCGGAGACTCGAAGCGGCTTACAACAACAAAACAATACAAATCCAACAGTTTAAAAAGACAATTTAAAAACCCTTAATATAAAAAACATTCATACATCTCATACAAATCATACATGAAGCGGTGAGGGCCCAGAGGAATCATTTTCCCCATGCCTGATGACAGAGGTGGGTTTTAAGAAGTTTGCAAAAGGCCAGGAGGGTGGGGGCAGTCCTAATATCTGGGGGGAGTTTGTTCCAGAGGGTCGGGGCCGCCACAAAGAAGGCTCTTCCCCTGGGTCCTGCCAGACGACATTGTTTCGTCAATGGGACCCGGAGAAGGCCAACTCTGGGACCTAACAGGTCACTGGGATTCAGCCTACACAAGCTCACTTCTCCTGAGATAGCGGGTTGTGAGTACCTCTTTGTGAATTTGGATCTAGGGGTTCATGTGGGCTTGTTGCTCATGTACCTGCCTCCCAGCTGTGTGTCAACTGCCCTGCCTGCGCTACTCGAGGTAGCCAGGCTAGCGGTGGAGTTCCCCAGACTCAATGTCTTGGGGGACTTAAATCTACTGTTGCTCAGCAAATCCTCTGGATTGGTGCAGGAGTTCATGGCCACCATAGCAACCATGGATCTGACCCAAGTAATTCAGGGTCCGACTCAAAAGGAGGGCACACTCTCAACATGGCATTCCTCTCAGAGCAGTTGAGTAATGATCTGAAATTAAAGGGCTTAGATACTTTGCCTTTGTCATGGTCAGATAATTTTCTGCTACAGCTTGATTTTAAGGTTCTAATTCTCTGCGACAGGGAGGTGGAATTGATTAGGTGGTTCTGCCCCAGGCACCTGATGAACCTGGACGGTTTTTAGAGGGCCCTTGGGGTTTTACAGGATTCACTTGTACACAGTTCAGCAGAGACCCTTGCCACTACCTGGAATACGGCAGCGGTGAGGGCTCTTGACCAGATTGCGCCTTTGCAACTTCTCTGTGACAGTAAACCCTTGGTTCACTGAGGAGCTCCGGGGCATGAAACGCCAGAAGAGATGTCTAGAGAAGCGTTGGAGGAAAATTAAATCTAAATCTGACCAAACACTTGTAAGTGCTCATATTGACTTACTAAGTGGTGCTCAGGGGGCGGGTCTACGGCGAGCAGGCGTGCGAGAGCAGAGCTCCGCTCTCCCAAGCCTGATTTTGCAGTTCGGGGGGTTGAAAATTGGCAGAATTTCGACGCAACCACGTTGGAGAGGTGGCTGAAGTAGCGAGGGTTCCTCCTAGCACGGAGGTGTGAAGCAAGCACCCCGTGTGCAGGAGTGAGAACCTCGCAAACCTCGAAGCAAGAGAGTCACCAAACAACATGGTGACGTTAGTGCTGTGACAGCCCAGCGTAACAGAGGAAGCAAGAGAGTGTAACTACAATCCTATTTACAAAGAAGAACCCAAGTATGATAACAAAAATATATATAGTCAAATTAATGGAAGATTAAGTTAAGAGAGAGCAGCAGCGTGGGACCCACCAAAGTTGGTTAGCGGCTACTCAGCGGTGGGGGAGAAAAGACTAAAAAAAAAAAATTTCTACTGAGAAACCTGGAAGACCCGGAAGACGTTTGGAGTTAAAACCTAAAACAATAGGAGTGGACTAACAAGCACCCCGTGGAGGAGAAACCTGAAAAACAACTTAAATAACTTAACAACTGTTTGTGAGTTTTGTGACTAAAAGAAACGGTGGAGAATACTAACTTTTGAAAAAAAGAGCCAAACGACGGAGACTGCAGGAACTACAGAATTACAGCGGTAGTGACGAGACACGGAGATACGGAGGTTGCTGAGAGATCGGAAAAGGGAGGAAGTGCTCCAGAGTTTAAAGAAGCTTAAAGAACAAATGGTAAAGAGCTGAGGTCCACGACCAGAGGAATAAATAAACAGCAGCGGTGGAGTGTGCTTGGAAGTGAAGAAGGAGCCTGCAGAAGCTGACAAGATAAGCGGAAAGAGCCAAAAGAAGGTGCAGAGAAGAGGAACATCGGGGGAGGAGGAAGTTAGCTTAACTAAGCACTTATTTATATCTCTTTTCTCTCCTCTTTACCTTCCCTAAATCGAAAAAACTGACTAACTGATTTACTAATTAATTTTCTCCCTGATTAACGGATTAACTGATGACTTGCTATTTATAGCGGAAGAAAAAGAAATTTGACCGAACTTTGATTGAACTCTGATTGAACCTTGATTGAACCCTGATTGAACTCTGATATACTGAACCTGAATGTGAACTTAAAAATCTAAGGACGAAGAATTAGGTAAAACCCCACAACAAATAGAAAGGTTGATTATTATTATTTTCTGGATGAATTGAATCCCTATGAAGTGAATGGTATTAACGATACAACGAAATAAGTAATTAATCTGTATTCCTATTTCTATCTCAGCAATAACATATCTACAATATCTATACTTAGAATATATATATTAGCTTAATAATATTAATATTACTATTGAATATATTGAATTACATTGTATGAATTATACTGATCTATTGGAGTAAAGGAAGAGGGGGGAAAAAGGGGGGGAATATAAGAAAAGAACAATAACAATAACAGCTCATCAACAAGTAGCTCAATATTAAAAGTCTAACTGCGCATTATATACCTTAAGTCTAACTATATATTAGACTCATCTGATTTCAAGAAAATATTAGACATTCAAGTTAAGAATCAATTAAAAAGATTAAAATGGCAACTTTCCAGAAATATACAAAAAAACCATCTGGCTCCCCCTCAACCCAAAAATCAATAGTTAGCATGTTAGCAACAGAAAAGGCCAGCAGTACTGGTAATATTAGCAACACCCCACAAACAACGCAGGAGGCATTAATGGCAATTCAAGAAACAATGCTCAAACTGGAGGAAAAATTAGATAGGAACCATGAGGCAATGAGGGAAGATATGCAAAAAATGGACAATAAAATTGAAATAATCCATCAAATTTTGGAAAAAAATGAAAGGAGAATAGAACAAATTGAAAAGAAAGTAGAACAAAATGACAAAAAAGTAGTAACAATGGATGATAAATTGATGCAATTAAATAGAGAGTTAGAAGAATCAATAATTAATTTTGAGGTCGATAGAGCAGAATTTTACGTCAGATTCCAAAATGTAGAAGAAGAGAAAGATGAGAATTTAGTAGAGACAATGACAGAAATGATAGCTAATATATTACAAAAAGATAAACAAGAAACAGCTAATGGAATAGATGAGATTTACAGGGTGAACACTAACTACGCCCGAAAACATAAGCTTCCTAGGGAAGTACACGTGAGATGTGTAAAAAAGGAGATTAGAAATGAAATATTGAAAATTACAAAAGACGAAGCAATAATTCATAATGGGAAGGAAATCAGAGTTCTTAAGCAAATCCCAAAAAAATTAAGGGACAATCGAAGGGGATACCGACCGTTGGCAGATTTGTTAAATCAAAGTAAAATTACCTTCAGATGGTTAATTCCGGAGGGGATGCTTATCACATGGAAGAGGAAAAAAATAAAAGTAAATAACGAACTAATGGCACAGGAATTTTATGATGAATTAATAGCGGAAGAGAGGGTGGAAACAGGAAGTCAAAAAGAGATAGAAGAACCCCAGGTAGAATCAGATAGCGGGAAAGAAGGAACTTCTAAAGATATAGTACAGGAGGAAGAAAGAATATTGACAAGAGCACAGAAAGAAAACAGGACAAACAGAAGACAAATAAGGAATTAAAGGGGGATGGGAACAGAAATTAAATTAATCTCAATTAATGTAAATGGCTTAAACTCATTTATGAAAAGAAATAGTATATTCAATAAATTACAAAAACAAAATTTAGACATTGTTTGTCTACAGGAAGTACACATTCCACAAAAAAATGAAAAGCAATTAGAAAATGAGAAAATTGGGAAAGTATTTACGTCCTTATCACATAACAAAAAAAGAGGGATAGCAGTTTACGTTAAAAAAGAATTAGATCCAAGGAAAATATATGCAGATAAAAAGGGAAGAACTTTAATCATGACAGTTAAAATTGTTAATGTATTTGTATCATTAGTAGTAATTTATGCACCAAATAAAAATTTAAAAAAATTCTTCTATAACTTGCACCAGAAACTGATTGAATTAGAAGTAGAAGACATTTGCATGATAGGTGACTTTAACGGTATTATCGATCCCATTAAGGATTACAAAAGTGCTAATAAAAATCGATATAAAAAAAGAAAAGTACTGCCAAAAACGTTTGATCAGATGTGTGAAGAATTAAACCTGAGGGATTGTTGGAGAACAAGGAACCAAAATAAAAAAGAATATACATTCTATTCCAATGCGCACCAAAGTTGGTCTAGGATTGATATGGCGTGGGTTAATAATAAGATAGGAAACTTAATAAAACGAATTCAAATTGATAAAAACGATTGGGCTGATCATAACCCAATAAAAATTATATGGAATGAGGAGGAGAAAAAAAATAGGAGTTGGAGATTAGATCTACAATTATTAAAAGAACAAGAATATATAGATTGGATTGAAAGAGAAATGAAATTATTTTTAAAAGAAAATAACAATCCAGATACCTCCCTCCAGAATTTATGGGATACAGCAAAAGCCTATCAGAGAGGTTTAACAATAGCCTATAAATCAAGAAAAAACAAGGAAAAAAGACAAAATCAAAAAGAGTGGATATTTAAATTAGGAAAATTAGAAAAAGAATCCCAAAAAGACCCAGGAAACCCAAATATAAGGCAACAAATTATGCTGATAAAACACAAACTAGAATTAATAGAGATAGAAGAAGTAACTAAGAAACTAAGAGAAGTAAAACAAAATCAATTTGAGCACGCAAATAAACCTGGCAGATGGCTATCGTATAAATTGAGGAAAGAAAGAGAGAAGAAATTAATCCAACAATTAACAGATAAAAAAGAAATAACACATTACCAGTTAAAAAAAAAGAAATTGCATTAGAATACTATAAAGAATTGTATAGTGAAGAAAATATTAAGGAAGAAGATATATTAAAATATTTAGAGACATGTAAAATTAATTTAATAAGTAAAGAAGATAAATATTAAACAAAGAAATAACAAAAGAAGAATTGGAAAGAACAATTATGAAACAGAATAATAATAAAACACCAGGCCCAGATGGCTTCCCAATTGAATTCTATAAAGCAACATTCCATGTAACGGGAGAATTATTATTAGAAATTTATAATAAAATGTTAACGAACGGAGAATGCCCGGTATCATGGCAAGAAGCTAACATAACGCTGATACATAAAGAAGACACAGATCCAAAGTATATTAAGAATTATAGACCAATATCTCTGTTAAATGTAGACTACAAAATTTATATGGCAATAATAGCAGACAGATTTAAAAAAATATTAAACAAAATAATACACTCTGATCAGAATGGTTTCTTACCTAACAGACAAATTAGAAATAATATAAGAATTACATTAAATATGCTAGAATATTATGAAAGCCATAATGATAAGGAGTTTGCAATGCTATTTCTAGATGCTGAGAAAGCCTTCGATAACCTCAATTGGAACTTTTTCAAAAAATTAATAAATACTATGGATTTAGGAGAGAACTTTGAAAATACAATAAATAAAATATACTCCAAACAAAAGGCAAGGATAATTATAAATGGAGATTTAACCAATACATTCGATATTAAAAAAGGAGTGAGACAAGGCTGTCCACTATCTCCCTTAATATATATAATGTCTATAGAAATACTATTAAACCGAATTAGAGGGGAATCATCAATACAGGGCACCCAAATTAAACAACAAATTTATAAAACACAGGCCTTCGCTGATGATCTTGTCTTCTTCTTAGAGAATCCAGTTAGCTCAATGATATATTTAGTAAAAGAATTAGAGAACTATGGGAAAGTGGCCGGCTTAAAAATAAATAGGAACAAAACTAAAATATTAACCAAGAATTGTAATCAAGATTTAAACAAATTATTAATAAAAGAAACAGGTTTTCAAATAGAAAAGAAAATTAAATATCTAGGGATTTGGTTTACGACAAGGTATTCTTCACTGAAAGAACTAAATTATACAAAATTATTAACAAAAACAAAAGAAGATTTAGAAAAATGGTCAAAGTTAAATCTATCCTTAATGGGAAGGATCAATACAATAAAGTCTAATATACTTCCAAGGTGGCTCTATCTCTTCCAAACAGCACCAATACAACTAAACAAATCGTTCTTTGCTAAAATAAATAAAATAATTTCTAAATTTATCTGGTGCAATAAAAAACCTAGAATAAACATGAAAGCCCTACAAGATTTAAGAACAAGAGGAGGATTCGGTTTACCCAACTTAGAAATATACTACCAAGCCACTAAATTACTATGGATTAAAGAATGGGTCAACCTTGAAAATCCTAGAATTCTAACAATAGAAGGCCACGATATAAATGAAGGATGGCACGCACATTTGTGGGAAAAAGAACACTCAAAACATTCTCACTTTAAACAACACCAAATTCGGAATACACTATTGACACACTGGCGGAAAGTCAGGAAAAAATACTATAATGAAATTCCCAGATGGCTATCCACTCTAGAAGCTCAAATTCACCCAAACATAATAAGCCAAGAACAAAAAATAACCTACGAAGCCCTACTAAACACTAAAGGAAGTCTTAAAACTAGAGAAAGACTTAAAGAGGAAGGTATAGTAATAGATTGGCTTCCATATTACCAAATTCAAAGCAGATATAAAAGGGACTTGGTACAATTTGGAATATGTAATAAACAAAATGAAATAGACAAAATATTGACAGGATCTGACAAAAAATTTATAACTAAAATGTATATTTATCTATTAAACTATGAAAACATTGAAGAAATTGTTAAACCTAACATGATATCTTGGATGACCAACTTTGGATATGCAATTCAGCTAGAAGACTGGGAAAAACTATGGTCAGTTAATTATAAGATGACTTTGTCAACACCATATAAAGAAAATCTTTATAAAATGTTCTTCCGATGGCATTATGCGCCAGCACGCCTAGCCAAAATGAATGTAAACATTAGTAACAAATGTTGGAAGTGTAAAAAAGAAGTGGGAACATACTACCACATATGGTGGCAATGTAACGAAGCAAAAAAATTTTGGATTCAAATTAGGGCATGGATGGAAGAAATATTGGGCTATAAAATTGAAATAAAACCGGAAATGTATTTATTAGGCATAATTAGAGGCAAACATAGCAAAGAAAATTACTACTTAATAAATCACTTACTTACTGCTGCAAGATTAGCATATGCACAAGTCTGGAAACAAGACAAGATTCCAAACAAAGAAACGGTAATTAAAAAAATATTAGACTGCGCCAAATTTAGCAAATTAACATACGAAATTCAAAACCAACAAAATAAGGACTATTACAAAGTGTGGGAAAAAATTTACAACTGGGTGGAAATCAAGAAAAAGGTATAGTAAATAGAATTGTTAAAAAATAAATCTTGTAAATATATTAAGTGTAAATGTTTAATGTTGTATTGTTTGATGTCTAAATGTTTGTAAGTCATATAAAATAAAATAAAAATATTAAAAAAAAAAAAAAGATGTACGTATCTTGTTGCCCTGATTGTATCTGCCGACTCTCTCCCAGCTGCTCTGTTTTGGGTGATTCCCTCCTTAAGCGGGGGGGGGGGGGGTTGACAAACCTTTGCAGGGCAGTGCTGAGGATTTAAATAAGTTTTTCACGGAAAAAATCTCCCAGATCCGGACAGACCTTGACTCCAATTGGAACGCAGTGTCAGCTGACAATAAGTCAGTCGAAGTGACAGGGGCTTGTCCTGTTGTGTGAGAGGAGTTTGACATGGTAATGCCTCATGAAGTGGACAAGGACATGGGAGCTGTGAGCTCTGCCACCTGTTTATTGGACCTGTGTCTCTCCTGGCTGGTCTCGGCCAGTAGGGAGGTGACACAGAGCTGGGTCCAGGAGATTGTCAATGCTTCTTTGAGGGAAGAGTCCTTTCCAGCTCCCTACAAGGAGGCAATTGTGTTCCCCCTCCTCAAAAGCCTTCCCTGAATCCAGCTCTATTTAACAACTATCATCCTGTCTCCACAGGGAAGGTTGTTGAGAAGGTGGTGTTGCTCCAGCTCCCAACGGTCCTTGGATGAAGTCAATTATCTGGGCCCTCAACAGTCAGGATTCAGGCCTGGCTACAACCTGGAAATAGCTTTGGTCATGCTGACGGATGACTTCTGGGGGTTTATCCTCTATCCTGGTGCTTCTTGACCTCTCAGCAGCTTTCAATACCATCAACCATATTATCCAAGAGTTAGGAGTGGGAGGCACCGTTTTACGGTGGTTCACCTCCTACCTCTCCAGTCAGTTGCAGTCTGTGTTATCGGGTTCAGAGGTCAACCCCAAAGTCTCCCCCTTGTGGGGGTTCTCGCCTCTCTGCTGTTTAATATCTACATGAAACCACGGGCATGGGGTGAGTTACCGTCAGTGTTCTGATGATATTCAGCTATACATCTCCACCCCATATCTGCTCAGTGAAGCAGTGGAAGTAATGTGCCGGTAAGTAATGTAATGCTGTCTACATTGGGCTATCTCTGAAGAGCGTTCGGAAGCTGCAAATCATGCAAAATGCAGCCATGCGAGCAGTCATGGGCCTTCCTAGGCATGCCCGTGTTTCTCCAGCACTCGGTGGACTGCATTGTCTACTAATTGGTTTCCAGATGAAATTCAAAGTGTTGGCTATGACCTATAAAGCTCTACATGGCATTGGGCCAGATTACTTATGGGACCATCTCCTGCCACATGAATCCCAGTGACTGGTTAGGTCCCACAGAGTCGGCCTTCTCCAGATCCCTTCAACTAGACAATGTCGCTTGGCAGGGTCTAGAGGAAGAGCTGGAAGCTGGAATCAGTTGGAATCCAGAGATTTGTACTGCCCCCCCATCTCACCTTCCACAAGAGTCTGAAGACTCTGCTATGCCGCCAGGCTTGGGGCTATTAGACTTTAGCTGCCTGGCCGACAAATGCTATGTATGTTTGTTGTCTGAGTGAGAATGCCTGATTTTTAATGGAACTTGTGATTTTAGATTAGATTAGTTAATTGAAATTAATTGGATTTAGGACATTTGTATTGCATTGTTTTTGTCTTCTATATGCGGTAAGCCTCTCTGAGTCCTTGGAGGGAGTGGCATATAAATAAATAAATCCCACCACCTGTTCTGTCTGGGTTTTCCCAGACCTCCACACCCACTGAAAAAACAGCCAGACACTCTGGTAAAATCCAAAAGTAATTTATAGCAGGAAAAAATAAGCACAAAGGAAAACCTCTCTTCACAGCAGACAGGTTACAATACTTTACAACAGGGTCCTGATGTCCAGTCAATTCCAAAAGCTTCTTGCTGGCACACCCCCCCAAGGTTTCAAGAGTCCAAGGCACAAACCAGGATTGTAGCCACCAAAGTTCACAGACAGGTCTCACGAATCTCCAAGATAAAACTCCACAAGCCAGGAAGGGTGGGGCCGCCTTTTATCCTTTCCCAAGAGCACCACACCCAAACCCAGCTGTGACCTCTAATGCTGGAAATATCTAGCCAATTGCGTTCTTCTCTCGTTAGCTCTCCTCTGTCGCATATCTATGAAGTCACTAGCATCTTCCCCCAGGGAATCCAGGCTGCTTGCTGGGGAGAGCTCCCCCTGGTGGAACTCTGGCTGTCCTTCATCTTCAGCCTGGGATTCAGCTTCTTCATCAGTCTGCCCCTCCTGGTCCTCAGCCTCTGAGCTGGACACCGACAGCAAATCAGCCATTCCCGGAGGGGTCCCAGGCTGAACCACAACACCACCCAAAAGAAATGTTTCTAATTTTACCTTTATATTTAAAGAATTCCCATACTGGGATCACCTCCACCCAGTGTGGGAAGTTTAATTTTAAGTATAAGTTTAATTGGATTTGTATGCTGCCCCCCTCCGAGGACTGTGGAAAGCCACAGCCACTGCCAACCTTTCCCCCTCTTCTTGTCCTTCCCTGGCATAGAGGGAGGTTGATCCTCATTTGGTGCTGTAAACACCTCAGCCACTTGGAGAGAAGCACAACTTTCTCTTTGCCCCGAGTATCTGGCCCAGCCTGATACTAACCTTTTATTAGGGTTAGGGTGTGGTTAGGGTTATCGTTAGGGGTTAGGGTTAGGGTAAGGATAAGGGTTTTTACTAGGGATATGGTAGCGGTTAGGGTTAAGGTTACCATTAGCATTATGGTTGTGGTTAGGGTTAGAGGTTAGGGTGACGGTTGCAGTTAGGGTTGCGGTTAGGGTTAGGGTTAGAGGTTAGGGTTATGGTTATGGTTACGGTTTTTAGGGTCAGGGTTGTGGTTAGGGTTACGGTTACAGTTAGGGTTAGTGTTGCAGTTACGATTAGGATTAGAGTGTCAGCGAACATGTTAGCGAACCAGATAGCATTCTGAGAAATAAATCAATTCCATGCCTGTGCTTCGACTGGAATCATTCCAACTCTGAGTCCCTTTGATTACATCCGGGTCAAAACCCCATCTCACATCCCCACACCCACAAGTACAGTCATGAGGACCAATCCTATACAGGATTCCTGATTCCTTCCTGTGTTTTGTTACTATGGCATCTGCAGAAAGGAATGTGTGGTAGCGTATCTCTCTCTTTCTCTCACTCCCAAAAGGTGTCAGGCCCACCTTAGACTTCACGCAATGACTTTGGGTATGACAGAACCAACTAGCATCTGAGAAATAAAACCCAATCCACTGCTGTGTAAACACAGAAAGTTCCATTTATTATCAGGGCCATGTCTGGATTCTTGCCGTGAAATACCAACACTAGCTGCCTTTTATCTGCGTTGTGTTTGTCTATTGTTCTCCACAGAATTCAAGGCTGTTGCTTTGAAGGAGAGCACTTTGACTGACTAAAAGTGTGTTTGGCTCGTATTTTCCTTTTGATAAAACAGTGTTATTGACTTCACAACTGTGTGTGTCTGAATTTCTACTTTTGAGCTTAATTGGGGGCTTGTGTCGAAAAGCCCAGCAGAACAGAAAGGTATGCACAAGACAGTAACTGTCCTTTCCCATTGTCTTGTAATAACACCGCAGCTATTGCCACTTTGCTGGCATCTGACTGGATCAAAAACTTCCGTTCAGGGTCAGGATGTTGCAGGATTGGCTCCTTTGCAAAAAGTCTTTTGAGCCTTTCAAAAGCCTTTTGGCATTCCATCATCCATCTGATTGGCTGAGATGGTCTGGGCTTAGTAAGGACTGACCCAGTCTTTAGTAGTTTGGTTAGGGGCAGGTCAACCTCAGCAAAAGTTGGAATGAACTGCTGGTAGATTTACAAAGCCTAATAAACTCTGTAGTTGTTTGCGTGTGCGGGGAGCCTGCCAATTTAATACAGCCTTCACTTTGGTGGCGTCCATTTCGATGCCTTCGCTAGATATGCGGTATCCGAAGTAGTCTACTAACATCTGATGTAATTTGCATTTGGAAAGTTTTAAATAGAGCTTATCAGACAAAAGTGTATTCAAAACTTGCCTCACCAACTTGATGTGGTCAGAGAGATTCTGGCTGTAGATAAGAATATCATCTAAGTACACAAGAACTCTGTTGTAGAGGTGGTCATATAGAACTTCATTTCCGTATTGCATGAATACAGCAGGGGCTCATTTTAGGCCAAATGGCATCACCTGAAATTGGAAACTCCCTAATGGACAGTTGAAAGTGGTTTACCACTCATCCCCTTCCTTTATTCGGATGTGATAATACGCCTCCCTTAAATCTAGGTTGGTAAAATACTTTCCCTTGGTTATATGATTAAGCAAATCCTTCATGAGAGGGAGGGGATACGTGCTTTGCACGCACACACAGTTCAGGTTTTGTTAATTGACCACAAGATGAAACAACCACCCCCCTGGTCCATCCTCTCCTTGAAGAGGACTGGGGCTGCTGTCCTGGATTTTGCAGGCTGGATGAATCCCCTTTTTAAGTTGGTGTCGATGTAGTTTCTCAGCTCTCCCAATTTTTTTGATGACATTGCGTACATCCTAGGTTTTGGGAGAGTTGTCCCTGGTTCAAATTCTATACCGCAGTCAATGGGTCTGTGAGGGGGCAGTTCATTGCAATCTTCCTCACTAAACACTTTTCCCAAGTCTCTATATTCCAAAGGAACCCTCTGGAGATCCGGAAGTGTTCCTTCTTTCATTGCGACCGCTGCCCAAGACCCATCTGGCTCCTCCCAGGGAGGGGTTTTTCTCCTATCATGTGCCCCCATGGGAGGAAAAGTTTGCGATATCCACCCTCTCAGCAGATGATGTCCAGCCAGGCCAAATCCAATATGACTGTATCTGACGTCTTGGGGGTGACTATGAATCTCAAGTGTTCATGATGTTGGCCTATCTGCAGCTCCACTAACTCAATCAGGAGGGTGGTTGGCACTCCACCCACAAGAGAGCTGTCCACCTGTTGGAACCAGATGGGCTTTGCCACAGGCCTAGTCCGGATTTTTAACTTCTCCACTATGGCTTTACTGATAAGACACCTCAAACACCCTATGTCTATCAAAGCCCATATTTCTCCCTCCGCCCCCCATGGGCATCACCCTAATCCTTGCTTTAACAAGTAGCGGATGGATGGGCTCACTCATCATTGGGTCATCTTCTCTGCTAGGCTCCTCATCCCAATCGGGGCTGGTCTCTCAGGGAATGGGGTCTTCCCTCTCAATAAGGTGTTCAGGAGCCCACAACTCTGTTGATTGAAAGGCCCAGCGTTCCTGCAGAGAGTCTTCTTCAGATTCCCTTTCTGCTACTTGGCATGGCTCGGATTTATGGGGAGAGAGGGGCATCAAGCAGTTGGTCCCCTTATGCCCATTTTGGTCATACAAATCTAATAAATAAATAAATAGATAGATTTGTTCCCCTCTTGGCCCCTGAGCAAGGAGGCCCCAGCCGGCAAGGAGAAAAGCAAGGTCTCAAACAATTATCTGGTGCATGCGGGGGGAGGTTCCTTCTCAGCAGGAATTACTTCACCCAAAGTGACCATGTTGATGTACCAATCTTAAATGGTCCAGTTTCCTCCCCCCTGCCTCTCGCAAGCCTCTCTCAATTCTGGGTCAAGGGCACTTTTGAAAATATAGATCAATTGGGTTTCTGGTCACCCCCTCACGTTGCATGCAATTTCCTAGAATGCAGCGACAAAAACCTTCACAGGTTTGCCTGATTGCTTTAAATGGATAATCTGGAAATTTTCCTCTGGCTGTGCTTCTTTTCAACTGGGTGGCCCCCTCATATTGCAATTCAGAAAGCAGTTCAGGCCAGCCCCACTTCTGCATTCCAATCTCAGCTTTGCACTGCAGCTGGCTCATTATAATCTGAGAAGTAGCTGAACAGGAGGGGAGTGGGGTTTGAGAATTTTTTACAGGGAAATATTTTTGATGCAGTAAAAACCCTTCTCTTTCTCTTAATACACTTAGAGGATAGGATGGTTGAGCGTGGAAAACTGCATTATTTGCTGCTGCAGTGTAAAAAGGTAACTTCGGAACCCCATAGGGAAGGGGACTTTCAGGAATCCACTGGCACCTTCCCAATCCAAACTCGAGAATAAATTGCATTTGCCTCTGGAACTTAACCCAGCAGGAAAAGCTAACTCAGCAAACAAACAAACGGCGAACACTAAATCTGTACAGAGGGATCAGAAACGAAAAGCGGTAACCCTTTTGAGTTGCACAGAGGTGGGGGCACACGGAATCGAACCGCACTTTGCGATTGGAGCTCTCCCAGAGGAGTTAGCCCAAACCATATAAGAGAGTTTGCATCTGAGACTCAACCCAGCAGGAAAAGCTAACTCAGTACACAAACGAACGGCGACTGCTAACTGGACTGAGGGCTGAGAAATAAAAAGCGGTAACCTCTTTGAGTTCCACAGGGGTGGGGGCACACGGAATCAGAGCGACCTTTGCGATCCAAGCTCTCCCCGAGGAGCTAGCCCAAGCTGTATAAGAAAGTATGCCTTTGGGTGTAAACCCAGCAGGAAATGTAACTCAGCACACAAACGAATGGCGACCGCTAACTCTGTACGGAGGGCTCAGAAACGAAAAGTGGAAACCCATTTGGGTTCCACAGGGGTGGGGGCACATGGAATCGGACCGGACTTTTGGATCTGAGCTCTCCCCGAGGAGTTAGCCCAAGCCATATAAGAGACTTTGTCTCTGGGACTCAACCCAGCAGGAAAAGCTAACTCAGCACACAAAAGAACGGCGACCGGTAGCTCTGTACGGAGGGCTCAGAAACGAAAAGCGGTAACCCCTTTGTGTTCCACATGGGTAGTGGCACACGGAATTGGACCGCACTTTGCGATCGGAGCTCTCCCCATGGAGTTAGCCCAATCCGTATAAGATAGTTTGCATCTGGGACTCAACCCAGCAGGAAAAGCTAACTCAGCCCACAAACTAATGGCAACTGCTACCTCTGGACTGAGGGCTCAGAAACGAAAATCCATAAACCCTTTGGGTTCCACAGGGGTGAGGGCACAGGGAATCGGACCGCGCTTTGCAACCGGAGCTCTCCCTATGGAGTTAGCCTAAGCCGTATTAGAGAGTTTGCCTCTGGGACTCAACCCAGACGGAAAAGCTAACTCAGTACACAAATGAATGGCGACCGCTAACTCTGTATGGAGGGCTCAGAAACAAAAAGCGGTAACCTCTTTGGTTTACACAGGGGTGGGGGCACACGGAATTGGACCGCACTATGCGATCCGAGCTCTCCCCAAGGAGTTAGCCCAAGCCGTATAAGAGAGTTTGCCTCTGGAACTCAACCGAGCAGGAAAAGCTAACTCAGCACACAAACCAACGGCAAACGCTAACTCTGTACGGAGAGCTCAGAAACAAAAAGCAGGAACCCCTTTGGATTCCACAGGGGTGGGGGCACATGTTATCTGACCGCACTTTGCAATTCGAGCTCTCCCCAAGGTGCTAGCTCTAGCCGTATAAGAAAGTATGCCTCTGGGTATACAGACATGGACGCCCCCCTCCCTATTCTGGGGGGGGAGAGAGAGATGCTGAATGATCCTTGACTTTGGAATAACCTCTGCCCCTGAGAACTTGGCACTTTGAGAAACTTGGCACTTTTGAGAAACTTGGCACTTTGAAAAACTTGGCACTTTGGGAAACTTGGCACTTTGAGAATTTTAGCACTTTTATTAGTTGCTGCTGACCGGATTTCCTAAATGAATTGAATTATTCACTATTACCTATATTTGTATTTTCTGTATTTTTATTGTTATTTTTATTCAGTTTTAATGGTGTTTTTAATATTAATATTTCTATTAATTGCTATTTTTATACTGTTACTAATTTAATTGCTTTTTAATATAATTGGGGTTTTAAGTAATGGATGACTGGGATAAATCTACTTGTGGGTATGAATGGAATGATTGGTATGATTGGGTTGGTGGGGGTGGGTGGGGTTATGGTATCGATGAGTTGATTGACAGTAGTGTGAATGATAGATTTGGCCCACCTGACGCTCGGGAGACAGGAGAGGAAGGGGCACCGATCTCTGGGGTGGCAGAGGGTCGGAATATCCCTGTGTTGCTGGGGAGAGGCAGATATGGCGGGGGCCACAGAGTTAGCCGTTCCAGGGGAACGAGGGATCGTTGCTTAATAACGGTCCCTTGTTCTGGCTCTGTGAGCCCAATCTTGGGCACTGGTGATGAGTGTAACTCTGGCCCTGGGCTCAGGTTGCTGCTGCTCAATGCCAGGTCGGTGGTAAATAAAGCTCTCCTCATCCGGGATCTGATCCTGGTTGAGGAGGCCGACCTGGCATGTATTACTGAAACCTGGCTGGGCCCAGAGGGAGGTGTTCCTCTCTCTGAAATCTGCCCAGCCGGGTTTCAGATATGGCATCAACCTCGACCCCAGGGAAGGGGGGGAGGAGTGGCTATTATAGCCAGGGAGAGCCTTTGCCTGCGTAGACTCATTGCTCCGGAAATTGCGGGTTGCGAGTCTCTCTTGTTGAAGTTGGACTTAGGGGTTCAGGTGGGCTTATTTCTCACGTACCTGCCTCCCAGCTGCATGTCAAAAGCCCTGCCTGTGCTACTCGAGGAGGTAGCCGGGTTGGCGGTGGAGTTCCCCGGACTCATTGTCCTGGGGGACTTCAACCTGCCATCACTCGGTGAAACCTCTGGGTTGGCACAGGAGTTCATGGCCACCATGACAGCCATGGACCTGACTCAAGTAGTACAGGGTCCGACTCACGAGGGAGGGCACGCACCTGATATGGTATTCCTTTCCGAGCAATTGAGAAATGGTCTGAGACTAAGGGGCATTGCCTTTGTCATGGTCAGACCATTTTCTACTACGGCTTGACTTCCTGGCTCCAATCATTCCCCGCAGGGAGGCGGAACCAATGAAGATGTTCCGCCCCAGACGCCTGATGGACCCAGAGGGCTTTCAGACAGCGCTTGGGGTTATTCCAGAGGCACTCATCCACAGTTCGGCGGAGTCTCTTGCGGAGGCCTGGAACAGGGCTGCTGCGGAGGCTCTTGACCGGATTGCGCCTTTGCAACCTCTCCGTGGCGCTAGACCCCGTAGAGCCCCATGGTTCAACGAGGAGCTCTGGGAGTTGAAACGCCAAAAGAGACGTCTAGAGAAGCGATGGAGGAAGAGTAGGTCTGAATCTGATCGAACACTTGTAAGAGCTTTTATTAAGACTTACAAAGTGGCGCTCAAGGCGGCAAGATGCGCGTACCATGCCGCCTTGATTGCATCAGCGGAATCCCGCCCGGCCGCTCTGTTTAGGGTGACCCGCTCCCTTCTTAACCAGGGGGGAATTGGGGAGCCCTTGCAGAGTAGTGCCGAGGACTTTAACACGTTTTTCGCTGATAAAGTCGCTCAGATCCGGGCCGACCTCGACTCCAATTGTAAAACAGAGTCGGCTGACAACGAGTCAGTCGAGGTGACTGGGGCATGTACTTGTCCACCTGTCTGGGAAGAGTTTGATCTGGTGACACCTGATGAAGTGGACAAGGCCATTGGAGCTGTGAGTTCCGCCACCTGTTTACTGGATCCGTGTCCCTCCTGGTTGGTTTCGGCCAGCAGGGAGGTGACACGGAGCTGGGCCCAGGAGATTACCAACGCTTCCTTGGGGAGGGGAGTTTTTCCAACGCTCTATAAAGAAGCACTCGTGCGCCCCCTCCTCAAGAAGCCTTCCCTGTACTCAGCCGTACTTAATAACTATCGTCCAGTCTCCAACCTTCCCTTTATGGGGAAGGTTGTTGAGAAGGTGGTGGCACTCCAGCTCCAGCGGTCCTTGGAAGAAGCCAATTATCTAGGTCCCCAGCAGTCGGGTTTCAGGCCCGGTTACAGCACGGAAACCGCTTTGGTTGTGTTGATGGATGATCTTTGGCGGGACCGGGACAGGGGTTTATCCTCTGTCCTGGTGCTCCTCGACCTCTCAGCGGCTTTCGATACCATCGACCATGGTATCCTTCTGCACCGGCTGGGGGGGTTGGGAGTGGGAGGCACTGTTCTCCAGTGGTTCTCCTCCTACCTCTCTGCCCAGTCGCAGTCAGTGTTAGTGGGGGGGTCTCTCCCTTGTGGGGTGCCTCAGGGGTCGGTCCTCTCACCCCTGCTATTTAACATCTACATGAAACCGCTGGGTGAGATCATCCAAGGACATGGGGTGAGGTATCATCAATATGCTGATGATACCCAGCTTTACATCTCCACCCCATGCCGTCAACGAAGCGGTGGAAGTGATGTGCCGGTGCCTGGAGGCTGTTGGGGCCTGGATGGGTGTCAACAGACTCAAACTCAACCCGGATAAGACGGAGTGGCTGTGGGTTTTGCCTCCCAAGGACAATCCCATCTGTCCATCCATTACCCTGGGGGGGGGGAATTATTGACCCCCTCAGAGAGGGTCCGCAACTTGGGCGTCCTCCTCGATCCACAGCTCACATTAGAAAAATATCTCTGAGCTGTGGCGAGGGGGGCGTTTGCCCAGGTTCGCCTGGTGCACCAGTTGCGGCCCTATCTGGACCAGGACTCATTGCTCACAGTCACTCATGCCCTCATCACCTCGAGGTTCGTCTACTGTAATGCTCTCTACATGGGGCTACCTTTGAAAAGTGTTCGGAAACTTCAGATCGTGCAGAACGCAGCTGCGAGAGCAGTCATGGGCTTACCTAGGTATGCCCATGTTTCACCATCACTCCGCAGTCTGCATTGGCTGCCGATCAATTTCTGGTCACAATTCAAAGTGTTGGTTATGACCTTTAAAGCCCTTCATGGCATTGGGCCAGAATATCTCCGAGACCGCCTCCTGCCGCACGAATCCCAGCGACCGATTAGGTCCCACAGAGTGGGCCTTCTCCGGGTCCCGTCAACTAAACAATGTCAGTTGGCGGGCCCCAGGGGAAGAGCCTTCTCTGTGGCGGCACCGGCTCTCTGGAACCAACTCCCCCCAGAGATTAGAACTGCCCCTACTCTTCCTGCCTTCCATAAACTTCTCAAAACCCACCTTTGCCGTCAGGCATGGGGGAATTGAAACATCTCCCCCTGGGCATGTTTAATTTATACATGGTATGCTTGTGTGTGTGTCTGTTAGTATATGGGGTTTTTTAAAGCTTTAAATATTTTAACTGATTGGATTATTTATGATTTGTACTACTTGCTGTGAGCCGCCCCGAGTCTTCGGAGAGGGGCGGCATACAAATCCAAATAATAAATAAATAAATAAATAAATAAATAAACGCTAACTCAGCACACAAATGAACAGTGAACGCTAACTCTGGACTGAGGGCTCAGAAATAAAAAGTGGTAACCTCTTTGGGTTCCACAGGGGTGGGGGAACACAGAATCGGACCGCACTTTGCGATCCGAGCTCTCCTCAAGGAGTCACATAAGCTGAATAAGAGAGTTTGCATCTGGGACTCATCCCAGCAGAAAAAGCTAAGTCAGCACCCAAACAAATGGCGACCGCTAACTCTGGATTGAGGGTTCGGAAACGAAAAGCGGTAACCCCTTTGGGTTCCATAGGGGTGGGGGAACACGGAATCGGACCGCATTTTGCGATCCGAGCTCTCCCCGACTGTTGTGGTTGGCTCTGCCCCAGCTCCTGCCCCAGGGAATGCGGAGGTGGATGCAGGGGAAACTTCAACATGTCACAGGCCTGTGTTATTGCCAACAGAGTCAGTTCAGAGTTTAGTTTCCTTAGATGAAGAAGAAGGTGGGAGTGACTCGGCAGAGGAGGGCTTGGCACATAGCCAAGGCAGTCAATCTTCCTTATCTTTTATTGCTTCAGGTGATGACATTTTGGACCCACGCAAGCGCAGAATTATGCGTAGAAGAGACTAAGTAAGAACATATTACAGGAAATAAGGGAGGCCCCCTGTGTTTGGGTGGGGCTCCAGTAATTAGGGCTGCTGCTATAAATAGCAGCATGTGGGTTTGGCCATTCTGGAAGAATATCTGTTGCAGTTTCGTCAGGAATCTTGTGTGCTGTGGGGGCGGAGCCAACTGAGGAGCTGGACGGTTGGTGTGGAGCCGAGCTCCGTCAAACATCGCCGTTTTATAGGTATTCAATCGGTCCCCTGGACCACAGACTTTGCGATAAAAGGCCTGAAGGATGGGGGGTGCCATCAGTCTGATTTTTGGGGTAGCAGCCTGCTCGACGAAACGGACTATCCCCTGGAAATACTGAGTACCTGTAAGCTAGGAGCGTCATGGCGGCCTAGAGCATTCCCAGTTGGAGGAGGACAAAGCTTTGACTAGCGAGGGCGACTGAGACAGTGGAGTTGGCCTTAAATATACTGGAATAGGATGAATCGTGAGATTGAAATTTAAAAGTGAGTTTACCCTCGGGAACTTCGTTACATTCTAATTTAATTTGTAAACTGTAAAGATCAAAGAAGGAAGGAGGAGGGAGACGTCATCTTCCCCCCCCCCTCTGTTTGCGGCTAGCTATAATTTAAGATGAAATAAACATTTTAAAAAGTTGTGAAACCTTTAACTTTCTTTAAGAAGACCTGACGCTCCCCGTGGATAGTTAAAAACTACAAGCAACACTCTTTTTCCTTCTTGGAAAAAATCGATAGTGGATCTAATTAGACATTGTGATATTCTCGTTTTCTACTTTCCTGCTTTTTGCTGCGTCACACTTTAAACAGCGGACTGAGTAGCGGTTTAAACATTACTTTAATTTGCTCGACAACAACAAGGGCCGGGACCGAGATTGGATCTAGAGATCAGAATTCGATAGGGCCTTGAGAAATTTGTGCTATTAAGTCAGCTGTAGCTACAGGGGGGGAAAAGTGACTTACAAGATCCCGGAACTTTTAGAGAAACTGCGTAGTGGCCAAAGGCCACTGCATACGGTGGAAAGACATTCGGGTGAATTCCGAAAGAAGATACACAGCATTGCTCGAACCGAACTTAAAGACCTGGATTTGGCAAAAGACCTAACTATCCTTCCTTACTAACTTTTACATCCTGGAAATCTAGCCTGAGCTTGAAGAATTAATGACACTACTGATACAAAGAAACTGAAGACGGGTCTGATTTAATTAACTTGCCTGACTATATACCTAACTCATTTTAAATATTTACTTGATTTAAAAGATACTTCTGTTAATAACTTCTGTTAATAACATAACTGGCTATATACACTATAGTATATCTATGTACCTCTATTGATTGATATATATACAATATACTAGATTATTAGACTATTAGATTATTTTATTATATTAGACAAGTAGACTATATTACACTACTAGAATATTAGACTATCTTTATTAATTATTAGATATTAGAAATTTGAATTAGTTAATAAATGCTATAGATTTATATATTAAGTATTTACTAGCCTTTATATTCAAACTGTGTTTATAAAAAATTAATATACTGTCTATCTAACTGATCAATTTACTATCTTAAAAATATATATACAATATTAACAATAATAATTTTATATATATATATATATATATATATATATATATATATATATATATATATATATCTGAAGGGATTGGATACTGTAGCCTAGAGGATAATTCTCTGCCTTAGAAGGCAAGGGTTGCAGGTTCAAGTCCCAGTGGGTATGGCTAGCTGATGAGGCCAAAATAAGGCCGAAATAGATCTATCCTAGTCTCCCTTAATTTTCAAATTCAGCAAAAAAACATGTGGCATATATATATATATATAATACATAATTTTTAGAATGATTTAAAAATTGGAATGAATTTTGAATGAATTAATAATTAGCTAATTTTTATTGTGTTCATATTATTATAAGAACTAATCCCTCTGTATATACATATTATTGCCACATTAGATTTACTCTCTGATAAGAGTTATATTCACCAAGTTTATATTTACCTAATGAAATTGTGATATCTTCTGTCCTATTAGCTATTTTTGATTGCTGTTCATAATATAATTAACTGAAAATATACATATCTAGATCTACATAGAGTTATTAAGGAAAGCAATATTATACCTACTGATTGACAATGTCTTGATGTTCTAGAAATAGAGCAATAAGGAACTTTCTAATCTGCCTGATATAAGCAAGTATTCTCTCCTCTCTTTTCTAAATTTCTTTCCTCATACCTACCCAAAGGAGTATTCTAGACCTAGATTCGAGGATTGGTAACGTTAGCAATAAGAACTCCTCCATTTCTTAGGGAAAAACTGAGCTCGCCATATTCAATGCAAGAGTATCCTTCTATTTAATTCAAGAGTATCCTTCTATTTAACTGTGGAAGGGACTACAAAAGATTTATGTAAGTGGACTAGCTGGTGGAATATTATTAAAATGACAAGCCTTTCCAATTTGACTAGACTGGGAACAGGGAAGAGACCGATTAATCAATCTACTTCGGCCATACCTAGCCCCTCTACTCAGAGATCTTTAGAGGATATGTTACCCAGAGAAAGGTCCAATTCTTATAAAGATTTACAAACAATGCTGATGCTAATGCAGATGCAGGAATTAATGCTAAAAAATCATGAAGACATTAAAAAAGAAATTGGTGAAGTTAGAAATGATACAACTGAATTAAAGGAAAGAATGCAAAATATGGACAAAAGGCATGAGGTCTTCCAACAACAGATGTTAAAACATGAACAAAAAAAATCAAGATTTGGAACACAGGTTAGATCAGGATCACAGTCATATGGAGGACTTGACCAAAAAACTAGTTCAAGCTAATAAAGAATTGGAAAATACAGTAATCCAACTAGAGAGTGAGAAAACTAATCACTTCCTTCGATTTCAAAACTTAAGGGAGGATAAAAGTGAGGATTTACCAGATATTATGGCAGACATTCTGTCAAAGGCGCTGGGTACTGAAAAAGATATGATGCTTAATGAACTAGATGAAGTATATAGAATAAACACCAACTATGCCAGACGCCACAATCTCCCCAAGGAAGTTCACATTAAATTAGTTAAAAAATCAGTTAGGGATGAAATACTCCACAGAGCACGTGAAGACCCCATCGAATATAAAGGTAGACAGTTAGTTATTTTAAAGCAAGTCCCGAAACACGTTAGATATCTACGTAAGCCATATACCTTTCTATCTGCCAAATTGACTAGGCATAACATAAATTTTAGATGGCTAGTCCCAGAGGGAATGCTGGTGACTTGGCAGGATAAAAAAATAAAAATAGATTCGATTGATAAGGCAGAAGAGTTCTTTGAAATTTTTTTTGCTAATGAACATGTAGCCGAAGCCAAAAATCAAATTGAAATAAGGAATCCTCTTCCAACTACAGAACATCTAGAGGACCAGACCCTAAATAGAACAGAAGAGGTATTGGCCACAAATAAAAAATCTAACAATAAAGATGGCTATGCAGACTTACCAAAAGATACCAGAAGTACAAGGGCAACTAGACCCAAATACAGATAATTTAAACTTAGCTCCACAAAGAACAACCAACTGGGGGATTGAAATCTATTCAATTAATATAAAGGGCCTGAATTCGCCAAACAAAAGAAATAAAACTCTAAATAAATTAGCCAAATTGAATGTAGACATAATTGCCATGCAAGAGGTACACATTAAAAATAAATTTGAAAATCTGCTTAAAAGGAACAAACTAGGGAACCTATTCTCATGTTTAGCACAAGAAAAAAAGAGAGGAGTAATTTGTTATATCAATCCAAATATACAAGCCAAACTAAAATATAAAGATAGTGAAGGCAGAATTCTAATAATAGAAATCCAAAAAGAACTAGAAATAATAACATTAATTAATATATATGCCCTGAACGAAGGACAGGAAATTTTTTACAAAAAACTACAAATTATTATTAATGAGTATGCTACTGACAACATCTGTCTGCTAGGGGATTTTAATGGAATAATTGATAAAGAATTAGATTATAATAATGACGGAAGGAAAAAACAAAAGAAAAGAATTCTCCCCAAATCTTTCTTTGAACTAACCAAAGAACTAAAACTTAAAGATAGCTGGAGAGATAGAAATCCAAAACTTAAAAAAATTACTTTCTACTCAGACAGACATCAATCATGGTCAAGACTAGACATGGTTTGGACAACAACAGATCTTAATACAAAAATACAGTCGATTGAAATAGAACCCAATCTCATCTTGGACCATAATGCCCTTAAAATAACCTGGAAAGGAACAAAACAGTATCATAGATGGACATTTCAAAAATCGATTCTAAATCAAGAAAATTTTAAACAAAAACTCCAAACAGAAATCAATTTTTTCTTCCAAGAAAATATTAAAGAACACACTAATGTACAAAACTTATGGGATACAGCCAAAGCAGTAATTAGGGGAATTGCCATTTCATATATGGCTAAGGAACATAAACTCAAAAAACGGAAAATGGAAAAATTAGAAGAAGATTATAAAATATTAGAAGAAAATGTACAAAAATATCCTCAAAAGAAGGAATTAAAACAAAAGATGTTCTCGATAAAACACCAGTTAAATTTACTAGATAAAGAAAAACTAGCACAACAAATTAAAAGCAGCAATCAATATAATTTTGAAAATGCAAATAAGCCTAGTAAATGGCTAGCTCATAAGCTTAAAAAACAAAGAGAAAAGAAACTAATCAATTGTCTTAAAACAAATGATGGGGAATTATGTCATGATTTAGAAAAGAAAAAACAGATTGCTAGAGAATTTTACAGTAACCTTTACGACAACCAAGAAAATATATCTAAGAAAATACAAGACAAAATAACACAAGAAATTTTAGAACAGGCCGATCTCCCTAAGATACCAAATGAAACTAAAGACCTATTAAACAAGGAAATTACTATTACTGAACTAAAGGAGGCAATTAAAAGACAAAAAACTAACAAAGCACCTGCCCCAGATGGTCTTCCAAGTGAACTGTACAAAGACCTTCCACTAGCAACGGAAAAGACATTACTAGAAGTTTTAAATGAGGCGCTAGAAAAAGGTAAAATTCCAATGTCCTGAACTGAAGCAAACTTAGCCTTAATAGCCAAAAAAGACTCAGACCCCACAGAAATTGCAAATTATAGACCCATCTCCTTACTTAATGCAGACTATAAAATTTTTAGTTCCATTTTAGCAAATACAGTAGAACCTCGACATAAGAGCTGCTCTATATACGAGCATTTCGAGATGCGAGCTAGGAGGGGAGAGATACTTTGATTCTACTTACGAGCCCAAATTCGGGGTACGAGTGTTCCTTCCACCACCGCCAGGCTCCGCCCGGCTGTCATTTTGTAGAGAAGCAAGAAGCGGAGGAAGAGCTGGATGCTGGCGGCGGCGGAGGAAGGCAAATGCAGCTTGGAAGCTGGGAGGGGGGCGGAATATGGGAGGAGAGAAACAGCCTCCACGCTTTCCTTTCGGAGGAAGAGCTAAGTGGCCAAAGACGTTCCGCCCCCCTCCCAGCTTCCAAGCCGCATTCGCCTTCCTCCGCCGCCGCCAGCCGGAGCGAGCTGCTGGGCTGCACGTGGCGGGAGAAGCCCGGACAACGCCGGAGCGCTGGGCAACACTACCGCCGCCGCCGCGGGGAGAGGCGGGCATGTGGGCTGGCGGCATTGGGCTTGGTGGAAAGTCCGGGGGCAGCTCCAGTGACTCCCCTCCCGTGGCTGCTGTTGAGGCGGCAGCGGCGTCCGCCTCCGGCGCGTGGCTCTCCATTCTTCTCTTTCCCCCTCTCGGGCTCCGAATGCGGCGGCGGGAAGAGGAAACGAGGCGCTAGGCAGCTCGTCTGCAGGAACGGGTGGTGGGGCGCCGTTGTTGTCCTCACGGCGCAAAGCCACACAGTCCCGGATCGCTTGCTTCCCCGGCCAGCAAGCCTCAACAGCAGCCACGAGAGGGGAGTTGCAATCACACCGACACACGCCTCTAGCTAGTCAGAGAATGTGAGTGTGGGGAGGGGGGTTCCTCTCTTCTTATGCCTCCCCGCCACCCCCACCCCCTCCGCTTTCTCCTTGCATCGGCTTTCGCCCCCTCCTCCTCACGCCCTCTGCCTTCCACCGAGCGCGCGCGCCCACAATTTGTCTAGTGCTGCGCGCGGGGCACCTGCTCGTCTGGTTTGCCGGCTGTTGTTTGTTTGCTGCTGTCGCCAGCGCCACCCATTGCTGCCGAGGCTAAAAAGTCTGCTTGCTGCCGCTGCTGAGCGGTTCTAAGCCCTTCTTCCAGCCACCGAGCTTGTGGCGAGCGAGTCCGGGCTCCTCCGGTGGGGTTTGCCCCCTTTCCCCCGCCCGCTCCTTTCCCCCCTTTGCTTGGAAGCTGGCTGCTGGGAAGCCGGCTGTCACCTTTTAAAACAGCCCCCGCCCGGCTGTCACCTTTTAAAACAGCCCGGCGGCAGTGGGTTTTGCGGTTTTTTTGTTGTTGCACGCATTAATCGCTTTTCCATTGTTTCCTATGGGAAACAATGTTTCATCATACGAGCTTTCCCACTTACGAGCCTCCTTCCCGCACCAATTAAATTCGTAAGTCGGGGTTCTACTGTAGAATCAAAGGTTTCCTAAATCAATTTATACACCCTGACCAAAATGGTTTTCTCTCAGGGAGACAAATAAGGAGCAACATAAGAAAGATAATGGATACCCTTGAATATTATGAACTTCATAACAGAAAACAAGTGGCACTAATATTCTTAGACGCCCAGAAGGCCTTTGATAACGTGTCTTGGAACTTCATTTTTAAACAACTAGAGTATATGGAATTTGGCCAAAAATTTATGAATGCAATTAAAGCCATATATACTCACCAATCTGCATATATCATGCTTAACAGAGATGTAACAACAAAAATACCTATACAAAAAGGCACAAGACAAGGCTGCCCACTCTCTCCCTTACTTTTCATTTTGACATTAGAAGTCTTAACTAGAATTATTAGACAGAATGAAGAAATAAAAGGTCTAAAATGTAAAAATGAAACATACAAATTGCAAGCATTCGCGGATGACTTAGTATTCATCTTAGAGCAGAGGTCCCCAACCTTTTTTGCACCAGGGACCGGCTTTAAGCTAGACCAGTTTTCCATGGCCCGGTGGGGGGGGGGAGCTAGCTGTCAGCGGCGCCGTAAAAGGGGCGATCAAGAGAGGAATGGGTGAATGAATGGACGGAGGGTGGGTGGGAAGGAAGGAAGGAAAGAGGGAAGGGACAGGAACAGAAGAAGGGTGCAAAGAAGCAAGGAAAGGTGTGAAAGGGGAGAGTAAGAGAGGAAGGAGTGAAAGAAGGGAATGAGGGAGGAAAGAAGGGAGGAAGGAAAAGGAAAGCAAGAAATGGAGGGAGGAAAGGAAGGAAAGAAAGAAAGAAAGAAAGAAAGGGGGAAGGGACAGGAACAGAGGAAGGAAGCAAGGAAACTTATGAAAGGGGAGAGTAAGAGAGGAAGGACTGAAGGGAGGGAGGGAGGGAAGAAGGTAGGAAGGAGAAAGAAAAGAAGAAATAGAGGAAGGGAAGGTAAAAGAGAGAAAGAAAAAGAGCAAGAAAGAAAGCAAGAAAGAGAAAGAAAGAAAGGCAACTTCAAAGAAAGGCTCACTGAGCATCTCTCTCTCTCTCTTTCTATCCCTCTTTCTTTCTTTCTCTTCCTTTCTCTCTCTCCTCTTCCTTTCTCTCCTCTCTCTCCCTCTCTCTTTCTCTCCCTCCTCTCTCCCCCTTTCCCTCTTTCTTTCTCTCTCTCCCTCTCTTGCTATCTCTCCCCCCTTTCCCTCTCTCTTTCTCTCTCCCTCTCTTGCTATCTCTCCCCCCTCTCCCTCTCTCTTTCTCCCTCTCCCTCTCTTTCTCTCTCTCCCCCCTCTCTCTTTCTCTCTCTCTCCCCCTCTTTCTCTCTCTTCTTCTCATTTTCTCTCTCT
Organism: Erythrolamprus reginae; assembly: GCF_031021105.1. Lineage (NCBI taxonomy): Eukaryota > Metazoa > Chordata > Lepidosauria > Squamata > Dipsadidae > Erythrolamprus > Erythrolamprus reginae. The sequence continues at coordinate 221,054,280 of NC_091950.1, forward strand.
TGTTTTCTTTCTGTCTCTTTTGCTTTCTCTCTCTCTCACTCTTTCTCTCTTGTTTTCTTTCTCACGCTCTTTCTCTCTCTTGTTCTCTCTCTCTTGCTATCTCTTTCTCTCCCCCTTTCTCTCACTCTCTCTTTCTCACTTTCTCTCTATCTTGCTGTCTGTTGCTCTCACTCACTCTCGTTCTCTCTCCGTTCTTCTCAGTGGTGACACGTGCACGCCCTGCCTGTCTCACCTTTGCCGAGAGCACTTTCGTCCTGGGCTCTCAACAAGGGGGTTGCAGGAGAGACGGGGCAGTGGAGGCCGGCGAAGGTGATATTCAATGTCAGGGGCGCACGGGCGGTTGTGTGCGCTCTCTATCTCCCTGCTAGCCCATTCGGAATATTCAAAATAAGAAAAGCCTTTGCCGGCGAAGGTTTTTCTTATTTTGAATATTCCGAGTGGGCTAGCAGGGAGATAGGGAGCGCGCGCAACCGCCCGAGCGCCCCCGACATTGAATATCACCTTCACCGGCCCCGCCTCTCCTGCAACCACCTTGCTGAGAGCCCGGGACGAAAGTGCTCTCGGCAAAGGTGAGGCGGGCAGGGTGGGTGTTCCGGGTGCGGGAGGAGCTGTGGTGAAAGGCAGGAGGTGGCGGAGGAGCAGAGGGGGCAGATCGGGCAGGCAGTGGGCAGCGCGGAAAGGCCGAGGGGGCCCTGGCGCCGCGGACCGGCTGAAAAACCCCAACGGCCCGGTCCTGGTCCGCGGACCGGCAGTTGGGGACCTCTGTCTTAGAGGACCCGCTAGATTCAGGACCAAAACTATTGGCTATTTTAGAGAAATATGGCACAGTGGCAGGGCTAAAAATTAATAAATCAAAATCTCAAATTTTAACTAAAAATATGAAAGATTCACAAAAAGCTACCTTAGTATCCAAATTAGATATTCAAATAACCAAAAAAATCAAATATCTTGGTATTAATATGACAGCTAAAGTCTCTAGTCTAAAAGAAAATAATTATGATAAATTAATTGAAAAAATACAAAAAGATCTTGAGAAATGAAAGAAATTACAACTTTCATTATTAGGAAGAATATTAAACTCAACATATTACCAAAAATATTATTTTTATTTCAAACAATCCCAATCTGTCTGAAGCAAGATTTTTTCATAAAATTAAATAGAATTACTAGTAGTTTTATTTGGCAGAATAAATGCCCCAGAATTTGTCTAAAGTACATGCAAGACAGAAAAGAAGAAGGTGGTCTTGCCTTACCAATATGGAAGGAATACTACAATGCGGCATCTTTAACATGGATAAGAGAATGGATGCTTTTAACTAACACTAGGTTATTAAGCTTAGAAGGACATGACCTTCACTCAGGCTGGCATTACTATCTATGGGAGGAAAAATCCAAAACACATAAGTATTTCACTAATCACTTGGTTAGAAAATCCTTGGTGTACACCTGGGAAAAGATTAGGAAAAAGCTATATAAAGGGATTCCACTTTGGTATGCCCCGTTGGAAGCCTATGTACACCCTAACTTCCCCCAAAAAATTAATATAATAAGATATAAAGATATAATAAATACCAATGGAGAAATTAGAACCAGAGCAGAATTAGAAACCCTTGGTCAAAAAACAGAATGGTGGGAGTACCTACAAATACAATCAAAATTCAATAAAGATAAAAATACGCCAGGAATAGCCAAAAATGCTCTCCTAGACAAAATATGTATAGGACCCCAGGACCAATTGATTAAAAAATTTTACCGCTACTTAACTTCTAATGAATTTGACAACACCAATATAAAAATAAATATCAAACAATGGAACCTTGATCTTAAAATAGAAATTAAAGATGAAGAATGGCAATTACTATGGAATAGAAACTATAAATTAACTATAGCTACATCCTATAAAGAAAATTTAATTAAAATGTTCTATAGGTGGTACATCACCCCGATAAAATTAGCTAAATTAAATAACCAACTATCGCCCTACTGCTGGAAATGCCATCAAGAACTAGGCACTTACTTCCACCTATGGTGGCAATGTAAAAAATCACAGACTTACTGGAATATAATTGGACTCTGGATAGAGGAAATGCTAAATTTGAAAATAGATAAAACTCCGGAATGCTTCCTTTTGGGTATTCTCAGACAAAATGTACCCAAAACTCAAATACACCTAATTATTCATCTAACTACTGCAGCTAGACAAACCTTCGCGCAGTGGTGGAAAAATGAAGATATACCCCCAAAAGATGCAATTGTAAAGAAAATCAAATACTGTGCAGAGATGACTAAGTTAACCATGGCAGTTAGAAATGAAACCGAGTCTTCATTTAACAATTGTTGGGATCCCTTCTACAGGTGGTTAAAAAAAAGAGAACAATCTGCTTAAACAATGGAATGATCTGTATATATTAAACCAGATACAAATCTGGTATAAAACCTTTCCTTTTCTTCTTCAATAGCTGTAAGAGATATTAGATATATAAATATGAAATTTAACTTCTAGTTCCAAAATCTCTATATCGTGATTTATTCAACGGTTGCTTCTACCTATCTATATTACTAATCTTGATCTAAGGTAATGAGCTAATAAATTTAAAACTAGTTCATATTCTTAACACAGCTCCACTGTACACTCACCCACTTTCTTTCTTTTTCTTTTTCTCTCCTCTTTTTCTTTTTCCTTCTTTTTCTCTCTACTTTCTCTCTATCCTTTTTTTGTAAGTCTATATGTTTATTGACTGTTATATTTTCACATTGAGACATATTGTAATGCATTAGGTTTCAATTGTCAACTGTTATAACTGTCTTTTATGTTCTGTATACTTGTAAATAAAAACTTTTTTTAAAAAAAGGAATCTTGTGTGCTGGACTTTGTTGTTTTTCCCCACCTTTGAAACAGAAGCAGAGCAACGTGTGTGTGTGTCTCCTTTCTTTGGAAGAAGAAGGGGTGTGAAGTTTCTCCACAGCTGCTGGCTAAGTACTTAATGACTGCTTAAGGGAAATTGTAAAGACTACTCTGTTGTTCTGGGAAGAGTGCTCTTTGCAATACAAAAAGATTGCTTAGTTTATTTTGACTTTTGTGATAAAGAACATTGTTTTGAATTTTCAAACGTGTGTGTGTCTGAAATTTCTATCCTTGACTTTTTGGGAGGCTACTATCAGTGAGCCTGGCAGAACACAGACAAGTTAGCCCAAGCCGTATAAGAGAGTTTGCCTCTGGGACTCAACCCAGAAGGAAAAGCTAACTCAGCCCACAAACGAATGGCGATGGCTAACTGTGTACGGAGGGCTCAGAAACAAAAAGCGGTAACCTGTTTGCATTCCACAGGGGGGCGGGCACACGGAATCAGACCGCAATTTGCGATCGGAGCTCGCCCCATGGAGTTAGCCCAAGCCGTATAAGAGAGTTTGCCTATGGATTCAACCCAGCAGGAAAAGCTAACTAAGCACACAAACAAAGGGCGACCGCTAACTCTGTACGTAGGGCTCAGAAACGAAAAGTGGTAACCCCTTTGGGTTCCACAGGCGTGGGGGTTCATGGAATCGGACCGCACTTTGCGATCCGAGCTCTCCCCGTGTAGTTAGCCCATGCTGTATAAAACAGTTTGCGTCTGGGACTCAACCCAGCAGGAAAAGCTAACTCAGCACACAAAAGAAGGGCGACCGCTAACTGTACGGACGGCTCAGAAACGAAAAACGGTAACCCCTTTCGGTTCCACAGAGGTGGGGGTTCACGGAATTGGACCACACTTTGCAATCCGTGCTCCCCCCGAGGAGCTAACCCAAGCTTTATAAGAGAGATTGCCTCTGGGACTCAGCCCAGCAGGAAAAGCTAACACAGCACAGAAATGAACGGCGACTGCTAACTCTGGACTGAGGTCTCAAAAATAAAAAGCGGTAACCTCTTTATGTTCCACAGGGGTTGGGGAACACGTAATCGGACCGCACCTTGCGATCCAAGCTCTCCCCAAGGAATTAGCCCAAGCCGTATAAGAGAATTTGCCTCTGGGACTCAACCCCCAGGAAAAGCTAACTCAGCGCACATACGTACGGCGACTGCTAACTCTGGACTGAGGGCTGAGAAATAAAAAGCGGTAACCGCTTTGAGTTCCACAGGTGTGGGGGCACACAGAATCAGAACAACCTTTGCGATCCAAGCTCTCCCCGAGGAGCTAGCCCAAGCAGTATAAGAAAGTCAGCCTCTGGGATTCGACCCAGCAGGAAAAGCTAACTCAGCACACAAATGAACGGCGACTGCTAACTCTGTACAGAGGGCTCAGAAACGAAAAGCGTTGTGTTCCACAGGGGTGGTAGCAGAGAGAATCACACTGCACTTTGCGATCCAAGCTCTCCCCGAGGAGCTAGCCCAAGCCGTATAAGAAAGTCAGCCTCTGGGATTCAACCCAGCAGGAAAACTAACTCAGCACACAAACGAATGGCGACCACTAACTCTGGACTGAGGGTTTAGAAATAAAAAGCGGTAACCCCTTTGGGTTCCACAGGGGTGTCGGATCATGGAATTGGACAGCATTTTGCAATCCGAGCTCTCCCCGAGGAGTTAGCCCAAGCCGTATAAGAAAGTCTGCCTTTGGGTGTAAACCCAACAGGAAATGCTAACTCAGCACACAAATGAAAGGCAACTGCTAACTCTGTACAGAGGGCTCAGAAACGAAAAGTGGTAACCCCTTTGTGTTCCACAGGGGTGGTAGCAGAGAGAATCACACTGCACTTTGCAATCCAAGCTCTCCCCGAGGAGCTAACCCAAGCCGTATAAGAAAATCTGCCTCTGGGTCTCAACCCAGCAGGAAATCTAACTCAGCGCACAAGCGAACGGCGACCACTAACTCTGTACGGAGGGCTCAGAAACGAAAAGTGGTAACCTGTTTGGGTTCCACAGGGGTGGGGGCAAATGGAATCGGACTGCACTTTGCGATCGGAGCTCTCCCCAGGGAGATGGCCCAAGCCATATAGGAAAGTTTGTCACTGGGACTCAACCCAGCAGGAAAAGCTAACTCAGTACACAAAAGAACGGCGACCGCTAGCTCTGTACGGAGGGCTCAGAAATGAAAAGCGGTAACCCCTTTGGGTTCCACAGGGGCGGGGGCAAAGGGAATCGGACCGCGCTTTGCGATCAGAGCTCTCCCCAGGGAGATGGCCCAAGCCATATAAGTGAATTTGCCTCTGGAACTCAACCCAGCAGGAAAAGCTAACTCAGCTCACAAACTAATGGCGACTGCTAATTCTGGACTGAGGACTCAGAAACGAAAATCCGTAAACCCTTTAGGTTCCACAGGGGTGGGGGCACAGGGAATCGGACCACACTTTGCGATTGGAGCTCCCCCCCACAGGGTTAACCCAAGCCATATAAGAGTTTGCCTCTGGGACTCAACCCAGCAGGAAAAGCGGTAACCTCTTTGGGTTCCACAGGTAATGGAGAACACAGAATCGGACCTCACTTTGTGATCGGAGCTCTCCCCATGGAGTTAACCCAAGCCGTATAAGAGAGTTTGCCTCTGAGATTCAACCCAGCAGGAAAAGCTAACTCAGCACACAAACGAATGGCGATCGCTAACTCTGTACGGAGGGCTCAGAAACGAAACACGGTAACCTCTTTGGGTTCCACAGAGGTGGGGGCACACAGAATCGCACCAAAGTTTGCAATTGGCGCTCTCCCCGAGGAATTAGCCCAAATGGTATAAGAGAGTTTGCCTCTGGGACTCAACCCAGCAGGAAAAGCTAACTCAGCAACAAAAAAACGGCGAATGCTAAATCTGTAAGGAGGGATCAGAAATGAAAAGCGGTAACCACTTTGGGTTGCACAGGGGTAGGGGCACATGGAATCGGACCACACTTTGCGATCGGAGCTCTCCCTGAGGAATTAGCTCATAGGCATATAAAAGAGTTTGCCTCTGAGACTCAACCAAGCTGGAAAATCTAACTCAGCACACAAACGAACGGGGACTGCTAACTCTCGATTGAGGCCTCAGAAATAAAAAGCAGTAACCTCTTTGGGTTCCACAGGGGTGGGGGCACATGAAATCAGATGGCACTTTGCGATCTGAGCTCTCCCCACGGAGTTAGCCCAAGCTGTATAAGAGAGTTTGCATATGGGACTCAACCCAGCAGGAAAACTCAGCACACAAAAGTGAGGCGACTGCTAAATTTGGACTGAGGGCTCAGAAACGAAAAGCCGTAAACCCTTCGGGTTCCACAGGGGTGGGGGCACAGGGAATTGGATTGCGCTTTGCGATCGGGGCACTCCCCACGGAGTTAGCCCAATAAGAGTGTTTGCCTCTGGGACTCAACCCAGCAGGAAAAGCTAACTCAGTACTCAAATGAACGGCGAACACTAACTCTGTATGGAGAGCTCAGAAACGAAAAGCGGTAACCCATTTGGGTTCCACAAGGGTGGTGTCACACGGAATTGGACCGCACTTTACGATCGATGCTCTACCTGAGGAGCAAGCTTAAGCCGAATAAAAAAGTCTGCCTCTGGGTTTCAACCCAACAGGAAAAGCTAACTCAGCACGCAAACAAACGCTGACCACTAATTCTGTACAGAGTGCTCAGAAACGAAAAGCGGTAACCCCTTTGGTTTCCACAGGTGTGGGGGTTCATGGAATCAGACCGCACTTTGCTATCCGAGCTCTCCCCAAGGAATTAGCCCATGCCGTATAAACCAGTTTGCCTCTGGGACTCAAGCCAGTAGGAAAAGCTAACTCAGCACAAAAATGTATAGCGAATGCTAATTCTGTACGGAGGGCTCAGAAATGAAAAACGGTAAACCCCTTTCAGTTCCACAGAGGTGGGGGTTCATGGAATCGGACCACAATTTGCGATCTGAGCTCCCCCCAAGGAGCTAGCTTAAGCTGTATGAGAGAGATTGCCTCTGGGACTCAACTAAGCAGGAAAAGCCAACTCAGCCCACAAATGAACGGCGACACAGGGGATGGGGAACACGGAATCGGGCTGCACTTTGCGATCGGAGCTCTCCCCATGGAGTTAACCTAAGCCGTATAAGAGAGTTTGCCTCTGGGACTCAACCCAGCAGGAAAAGCTAACTCAGTACACAAATGAATGGCAATTGCTAAATCTGTAAGGAGGGCTCAGAAACGAAACGCGGTAACCTCTTTGCGTTCCACAGAGGTGGGGGCACACAGAATCGCACTGCAGTTTGCGATTGGAGCTCTCCCCGAGGAGTTAGCCTAAGCCATATAAGAGAATTTGCCTCTGGGACTCAACTGAGCAGGAAAAGCTAACTCTGTACACAAATGAACAGCGACCTCTAACTCTGTACGGAGAGCTCAGAAACAAAAAGTGGTAGCCTGTTTGGGTTCCACAGGGGTGGGGGCACACGGAATCAGACCTCACTTTGCGATCCGAGCTCTCTCCGAGGAGTTAGCCCAAACCGTATAAGAGAATTTGCCTCTGGAACTTAACCGAGCAGGAAAAGCTAACTCAGTACAGAAACGAACAGCAAATGCTAACTCTGTATGGAGAGCTCAGAAACAATAAGCAGTAACCCCTTTGGGTTACACAGGGGTGGCGGCACATGGAATCGGATGGCGCTTTGCGATTGCAGCTCCCCTTGAGGAGTTAGCCCAAACCGTATAACAGAGTTTGCCTCTAAGACTCAACCCAGCAGGAAAAGCTAACTCAGCACACTAAACGACGGCGAACGCTAACTCTGTACGGAGAGCTCAGAAAAAAAAAGCAGTAACCCCTTTGGGTTCCACAGGGGTGGAGGCACATGGAATCAGACGGCATTTTGCGATCTGAGCTCTCCCCGAGGAGTTACACCAAGCTATATAAGAGAATTTTCCTCTGGAATTCAACCCAGCAGGAAAATCTAACAAACTAATGGCGACTGCTAAATCTGGACTGAGGGCTCAGAAACAAAAAGCCATAAACCCTTCGGGTTCCACAAGGGTGGGTGCGCAGGGAATCGGACCACGCTTTGTGGTCGTAGCACTCCCCATGGAGTTAGCCCAAGCCATATAAGAGAGTTTGCCTCTGGGACTCAACCCAGCAGGAAAAGCTAACTCAGTACACAAACGAACGGTGAATGCTAACTCTGTACAGAGGGCTCAGAAATGAAAAGCAGTAACCCATTTGTGTTCCACAAGGGTGGTGTCACACGGAATCGGACCTTATTTATGATCAAAGCTGTACCTGAGGAGCAAGCCTAAGCTGTATAAAAAAGTCTGCTTCTGGGTTTCAACCTAACAGGAAAAGCTAACTCAGCACACAAACAAACGCTGATCTCTAACTGTACAAAGGGCTTAGAAACAAAAAGTGGTTCCACAGGGGTGAGGGCACCCGGAATCAGAGCAACCTTTGCAATCCTCGGAGAGGGGCGGCATACAAATCTAAATAATAAATAAATAAATAAATCCAAGCTCTCCCCTAGCAGCTTGCCCAAGTCGTATAAGAAAGTGAGCCTCTGGGACTCAACCCAGCAGGAAAAGCTAACTCAGCCCACAAACTAATGGCAACTGCTAACTCTGGACTGATGGCTCAGAAACGAAAAGCCATAAACCCTTTGGGTTACACAGGGCTGGGGGCATGGGGAATCGGACCACGCTTTATTATCGGAGCTCTCCCCGCGGAGTTAGCCGAAACCGTATAAGAAAGTTTGCCTCTGGGACTCAACCCATCAGGAAAAGCTAACTCAGCCCACAAACTAATGGAAACTGCTAACTCTGGACTGAGGGCTCAGAAACGAAAAGCCATAAACCCTTTGGGTTACACAGGACTGAGGGCACAGGGAATCGGACCACGCTTTATTATCGGAGCTCTCCCCGCGGAGTTAGCCCAAACCGTATAAGAGAGTTTGCCTCTGGGACTCAACCCAGCAGGAAAAGTTAACTCAGCACACAAACAAACACTCTTTGCTAACTCTGTACGGAGGGCTCAGAAACGGAATCAGACCGACTGTTTCAATCCAAACTCTCCCCGAGGAGCTAGCCCAAGTTAGGGTTAGGGCTGGGTTAGGGATAGGGTTAGGATTAGGGCTGGGTTAGGGTTAAGGCTAGGGCTAGAACTAGAGCTAGGGTGTGGGTTAGGGCGAGGGTTAGGGTTACTGTTAGGGCTGGGTTAGGGTTACAGTTAGGGTTAGGGTTAGGCTGAGGGTTTTGGTTGCAGTTAGGGCTGGATTAGGGGTAGGGTTAGGGTTAGGGTTTGGGTGAGGGTTAGATTTAGGGTTAGGTTATGGTTAGGGTTATGGTTATGGTTATGGTTGGGGCTAGGCCGAGGGTTTGAGTTGCAGTTAGGGCTGGATTAGAGGTAGGGTTAGGGTTTGGGTGAGGGTTATGGTTAGGGTTAGGATTGGGGCGAGGTTTAGGGGTAGGGGTAGGGTTAGGATTAGGGTTTGGGTAAGGGTTGGGCTGAGAGTTAGGGTTGCAGTTAGGGCTGGGTTAGCGTTAGGGTTGGGTTAGGGTTAGGGCTGGGTTAGGTTTAAGGCTAGGGATAGAGCCAGAGCAAGAGCGAGGGTTAGGGCGAGGGTTAGGGTTACTGTTAGGGCTGGGTTAGGGTTAGGTTTAGGTTTAGGGCTAGGCCGAGGGTTTTGGTTGCAGTTAGGGCTGGATTAGGGGTAGGGTTAGTGTTAGGTTATGGTTAGGGTTGGGGCTAGGCCGAGGGTTTGGGTTGCAGTTAGGGCTGGATTAGAGGTAGGGTTAGGGTTTGGGTGACGATTATGGTTAGGGTTAGGATTGGGGTGAGGTTTAGGGGTAGGGTTAGGGATATGGTTAGGATTAGGGTTTGGGTAAAGGTTGGGCTGAGAGTTAGGGTTGCAGTTAGGGCTGGGTTAGCGTTAGGGTTGGGTTAGGGTTAGGGCTGGGTTAGGTTTAAGGCTAGGGATAGAGCCAGAGCAAGAGCGAGGGTTAGGGCGAGGGTTAGGGTTACAGTTAGGGCTGGCTTGGGGTTTGAGTTAGGGTTAGGGATTTGTTAATGTTAGGGTTAGTGTTAGGGTTAGGGTAAGAGAGTTGGGCTGAGGGTTAGGGTTAGGGCAAGGGTAAGGGTTAGGGTTGGTGCGAGGGTTAGGGTTAGGGTTAAGGCTAGAGCTAGAGCTAGGGTGAGGTTTAGGGAGAGGTTTAAGGTTACAGTTAGGGCTGGGTTAGGGTTAGAGTTAGGATTAGGGATGTCTTAATGTTAGGGTGAGTTAGGGTTAGGGTTGGGTTAGGGTTTGGGTTGCAGTTAGGGTTAGGGTTGGGTTAGGGTTAGGGTTTGGGCGAGGGTTAGGATTAGAGTTACAGCTGGGTTAAGGTTAGGATTTTGGTAAGGGGTAGTGTTAGGGCTTAGGTGTGGGTTACGGTGGGGGCAAGTGTTAGGGTTGCAGTTATGGCTGGGTCAGGGTTAGGATTAGGGTTAGGTTTAAGGTTAGGGTTGGGTTAGGGTTAGAGCTGGGTTAGGTTAAAGGCAAGGGTTAGAGCTAGAGTAAGGGTGGGGGTTAGGGCGAGGGTTAGGGTTACAGTTAGGGCTGGGTTAGGGTTAGAGTTGGGTTAGGGGTAGGCCGAGGGTTTGGGTTGCAGTTAGGGCTGGATTAGGGTTAGGGTTAGGGTTTGGGTGAGGGTTAGGATTACAGTTAGGGTTTGGGTAGAGTTAGAGTTAGGGGTTGGGCGAGAGTTAGGGTTAGAGTTACAGGTGGGTTAGGGTTAGGATTTTGGGTTAGGGTTTAGGTGTGGCTTACAGTGGGGGCAAGTGTTAGGGTTGCAGTTATGGCTGGGGTAGGGTTAGGGTTAGGGTTAAGGTTAGGGTAAGGCTTAGGGTTACGGTTAGGGTTAGGGTTAAGGCTAGTACTAGACCTAGGGCGAGGTTTAGGGAGAGGTTAGGGTTACAGTTTGGGCTGGGTTAAGGTTAGAGTTTGGGTGAGGGTTAGGGTTACAGTTAGGGCTGAGTTAGGGTTAGAGTTAGGGTTAGGGCTAGGCCGAGGGTTATGGTTGCAGTTAGGGTTGGGTTATGGTTAGGGTTAGGGTTTGGGTGAGGGTTGTAGTTAGGGCTGGGTTGGGTTAGGGTTAGGGTTGGATTAGGTTTAGAGCAAGGTTACGTCAAGGTTTAGGGTTACAGTTAGGGCTGGGTAAAGGTTAGAGTTAGGGTTAGGTGGGCTCCCCCTCCTCTATGCTACTGTCTTTTGTCCAAGCTGCCGAAACTGTCCAAGCTGCCGAAGCTGTCTCTCTCGAGGTACCTGGACTTGTCTACTTCGTTCCTCCATTTGGCAAATGTACGTGACCCAATATTCTCTGTTTGCCCTTGGAAATTTTTGCAGGTGTAGACACCTGCTCAGGATTTATATATGCCACCCCCCAAAGGGGCAAAACGGCTGCCAACGTAATTAATCATTGCATTCGTACCTTTGCCTCACTGGGACACCCCTAAGAACTCAAAACTGATAATGGCCCAGCGTACTGCAGCATCGCCTTTGCTGTCTTTTGCGTACGATGGGACATTATCCACAAATTCAGAAATCCTTATAATAGTCAAGGTCAGGTTATCATGGAGAGAGTGAATCAGACCCTAAAGAACACTCTCAAGAAATTAGAAATGGAGAAAAGCCCTCCAGGCCTCCCGGTGACCCAAAACAAATTATATCGTGCCTTGTATGCTATTAACTTTGTCAATCTAACGGGCAATCCGCTTCTTGTCAATCTAATGGGCAATCCACTTCTGCAGCTCAGCAACACTTTGCTTCTCCAACACCCGACAAACCAACACAGCCTCCAGTGTATTATCGTGAGCTGCCAGATCCTGCATGGAAGAAGCCAGCTAAACTGATCACTTGGGGCCGAGGTTATGCTGCCATCCAGCTGCACGATTAGGTTTTGTGGGTGTCGGGAAGAAACGTTCGCCCATATCTACCCAAGGTAAAGGCTGCACATACATCCTCACGAGATGATGACACCAAAGGAGATTGCTCTGGTGACTGACCAGGGAAATAGTACCAAGACCTCTCCCCCTGCTTTTCCAAGCTACGATGAAGCGACAGATGCAGCCAATGACCCACTGACGTATCATTCATCACATCCACCGGCGTATCGGCCATTAAAATATTGTCCTTTCCTTTCTTCCCCCCTACCAGGTCAACATGCATCATTTTGGGACTATGCAAACTATCCAATGAGTTGGAGAATGTTTTTTATGCATCTTATGCTGTTTCTTTTAGCTATACCATGTGTAGGTTTAGCTATTTCCTTAGCCTTCTGTCACGACCATGAAACCCCCCCCCCCAAGACATGTACAAGTTCAGGTGGCTGATGATGAGATTCCTGTCTCTTCTCATGCCACCCCGACACCCCTTTCTTGTTCTTGACGATCCTTAATGTCTCCATTGTGGCAGTCAAATGTCTTCATCTCACAGGTCGATCACATAAATAATCTCACTAGGTGCTGGGTTTGTGGCCTAGTTCCTCTAAAAGGCAGCCAGGGCATTCCTTTAATTGCTGTCCCTCTAAAAGATAGTTTGCGGATCAATTCAGAATGGTGCACGCAGAACGACACCCCATCTATTGTCCCCCTAGATATTCAAGAGGGAGCTTACTGCTTGTTCAATACCATTCGAGCTAACTGTTCTTACTGTCAGCACTACCTTGAGGTAGGTGCAGATTGCTATGGCGGCAAAAGTCAGGACTCCAGTCGGCGCAGGATACCATGGTTGATGGTATTGAAAGCCGCTGAGAAGAAGCACCACGACAGAGGATAAACCCCTGTACCGGGCCCGCCAGAGATCATCCATCAGAGCGACCAAAGCAGTTTCCATACTGTAGCCAGGCCTGAATCCTGACTGCTGGGAGCTTCTTCCAAGGACCGCTGGAGCGCCACCATCTTCTCAACAACCTTCCACATAAAGGGAAGGTTGGAGACTGGGCAATAGTTATTGAGAATGGCTGGGTCCAGGGAAGGCTTCTTTAGGAGGGGGCGCACAAGTGCCTCCTTGTAGGGATCCGGAAAGGACCCCCTCCCCAAAGAAGTGTTCATAATCTCCTGGACCCAGCTCCGTGTCACCTCCCTGCTGGCCGAAAGCAGCCAGGAGGGACACGGATCCAGTAAACAGGTGGCAGAACGCACAGCTCCAATGGCCTTGTCCACTTCATCATGTGTCACCAGATCAAACTCTTCCCAGACAGATGGACAAGTATGGGCCCCAGTCACCTCGACTGACTCGTTGTCAGTCGACTTTGTTTTCCAATTGGAGTCGAGGTCCGCTCGGATCCGAGCGATTTTATCAGTGAAAAACGTGTTAAAATCCTCGGCACTACTCTGCAAGGGCTCCCCAACTCCCCCCGATTAAGAAGGGAGCGGGTCACCCTAAACAGAGCGGCTGGGTGGGATTCCGCTGATGCAATCAAAGCGGCATGATACGCGCATCATGCCGCCTTGAGCGCCACTTTGTAAGTCTTAATGTGAGCTCTTACAAGTGTTCGATCGGATTCGGACTTACTCTTCCTCCATCGCTACTCTAGACGTCTCTTCTGGTGTTTCAACTCCCGGAGCTCTTCGTTGAACCATGGAGCTCTACGGGATCTAGTGCCACGGAGAGGTCGCAACGGCGCAATTTGGTCGAGAGCCTCTGCTGCAGCCTTGTTCCAGGCCTCAGCCAGAGACTCTGCTGAGCTGTGGACGAGTGTATCTGGAATAACCCCAAGCTTCTGAAAACTCTCTGGATCGATTAGGCATCTGGGGCGGAACAACCTAATCTGTTCTGCCTCCCTGTGGGAAAGGATTGGAGCCAGGAAGTCGAGCCGCAGTAGAAAATGGTCCGACCATGACAAAGGCAACACTTCTAAGCCCCTTAGTCTCAGACCATTACTCAGCTGCTCAGAGAGGAATACCATGTCAGGTGCTTAAAGACTTAAATATAACCTTTTCTTTACCTACTATGTTTATATAAGTTATAGAGTAAGAAATTAAAATCTAGTATTATAGATCATATATTACAGATAAAACCAATGGTAGTAATATCATAAAAGAATATAAAAGGAGGCTGTCGATGAGTCAGCCAAAGGGGGGGGGGTGTATATTGTATCCCTGTCTTTTTGTATATCAATTGTGTGTTTATATTGTCCATATGTAAATAAAAATTATCTTTTTTAAAAAAGAGAATGTGGCGCAGTTAGAAATTCATGTATAGGATGCTTTGCATCATGTGCATCATGTATAACTACTTGCCACACCTTCTGATTATAATATGCAACCTAATAAAAAGGGCCACCCTGCACTAGCAGGGTGTCGTCTCACCCCGAGTAAGGTTTTTCTTACTTTGAATGTTCCGGGCAAGCTGGCAGGGGGATGGGGAGCGAGTGCGCCTGCCCGCACACCCGACATTGAAAGTCACCTTCGCCGGCCTCCGCTGTGAGAACGCCTGCTCCGCCTCTCCTGCAGCTCCCTCGCTGCGAGCCTGGGATGAAAGCACTCTCAGCGAAGGGATTGTGAGAGCGGCGGGGCCGGTGTTCCCGTTGCGGTTGGAGCTGCGCCCCAAGGCAGGAAGTGGAGGAGAAAGAGAGGCAGATCAGGCAGGTGGGCAGGGGCAGTGGCGAGAAGCCAGGGGTGTGAGGGGGCCGGAGGCACAGGGGGGCGGCCGCGGCTCCGTGCGTACCCTTGGAAAAGGGTGTGTGGGGGGCATTTTGGGGTGCACGCGCAGGCATGCACAGCTTACAGGGAACAGTGGTACTGAGTTAGCTTTTCCTGCTGGGTTGAGTCCCAGAGCAAACTCTCTTATATGGATTGGGCTCGCTCCTCGGGGAGAGCTTGGTGAAAAAGTGAGGTCCTATTCCCTCTTACCCCACCCCTGTGGAATCCAAATGGTGTACCCTTTTTGTTTCTGAGCCCTCTGTTCAGAATGGGGGATTGTGCATGCGTCAAGACTAGACACGCTCATTTTTGAGCTCTAATTGTGATAAAGGTGAAATTCCTCCTTAAAACATCATAAATCCTTCTTGAAGGAAAGCAGAGGAGTAAAGCATTCTCAGGAGTTCAAAGAGAATCTAAGATCTGAGTTTCAAAGGAAGATGGGACTTCTTTCACTATTATAAGTGACTACAATCAATCTTAATAAAATGGCTGAAGGGTCTGAACCTAGCCTCGACAAGATCGAGATGAAGCTGGATCAGCTATTATAAATTGTTTCAGGCTTTGAACAAAGGTTTCAGAAAGTGAAATCGGCTTTGGGAAATCTTTCTTTAGACTTTACAACAGTTAAGAAAGAAGGAGAGGTGGCGCTAGAAAAAATTCAAAGTTTGAAAAAACAAGCTAAAATTCAGGACGAGACTTTTAAACAATTGAATTAAAGAATTGCTAATTTGGAAGATCGCCAAAAGAGAAGGAAATTTACATCTGCGTGGATTTAGACCAGATTTTGCTTCAGGATCAAAATTAAATGAAGCAATTCTAGGTTGGATGCAAGCGCAGGGTGCTCAGGTTCTTTCTGATGATATTTTACGTGTCCATTGGGCTGCCCCCCTTTGAAACCGGGAGAGGCAAAGAGACATTGTTATGGTTTTGGTCAGCAAGAAAAAAGCTGAGAACATTTACAAATATTTGAAAAGCTGTGCCAGCCTTAAACAAGATGGGAACGAGATAAAAATTCTGAGAGATCTCTCTTGGGAAACCTTGAGAGCGAAAGCTGCCTTACGTCCAATTTCAAGCCGCCTATATCAAAGTGGAAAAAAGTTTATTTGGGGTTTTCCAGCTGCCATTTTGGTGTTTCAAGAGAACAAGATGTTCAGAGCTCGGTCACTGGAGGAGGGAAAGGCATTATTGAATCAACTGGGTATTCAGTTTCAAGAGAGTGAGCCACGTGGAGCAGAAGGAGGGGGGACTGTAGAGCCAAAAAGAGCTGAAGAAGGAGAAGGAGGAGATTATTTTAGCAGCTGCAGTACCCCAGACAAGGATGAAAGGCAAAGGGAGAAAGAGCTGAAGGAGTTAATTGGGCAAGTGGAGGCCATTACAAGGGAGCAGAGAAGAACAAGAGCCGAGCGGGACAAGAAAGCAAAGAAGTGATTTCATCAGAGATGTTTCTGGAATTAACTCTTATTTTTGTTGGGGGGGACAAGGCAAAAAGGTAAAGGAAGTTTAAAAATAAGTAAAAGAAGGAATCATTTAAATGGAAAAGGGAGAGTGGGAGAGGAATTTTTCTCTTGAATTATATTTAAAAGTGGTTGAAAGTGGAGCTCAGTAGGGTGGGAACGCAATCCAGAGTAGTGCCTCATGTTTCGACAAGGTTTTTTTCCTCTGCTTCACCTTTTGGTGGGGGGAGCACAGGGGGAGGCACTTTGGGGGGGGGTAACTGGGGTAAGGAAGGAGAAAACTGTCAAGCTGAGAATTGCCAGCCAACAGAGACATTCAGTAGTTAAAGAGTTAATGTGTGTTTTCCCCTCTGATCACACCCCCTCTTACATCACTCCCATAATTCATATCTTTCCCACACGTCACATCCGTCTGCTTACGTCACACAACATTCCAATCTATACTCTTCTTCTGTGTGTTCAGCCATGTTCCGCTTGCTTGATAAAGTGCCGCTTCTTGGCACAATGTATTTTTATTCTATTTTCTAAATAAAGTTTGTTTTTACTTTGATTGATTCCTGACTGCCGAGGACTCATTAAAATTCCATCCATCCCGACATGGTAGCAGAGGATGGTTTACAAAATAAAGCAAAGATAAATTCTCTGCTTTTGAAAAAAAAATGGATACCTCGGCAGATGCAGACGCTGCTACGGAAAGATGTACAATTTCAGCCGAACAGCTGCCTAACTTCACTTCAAAGCAACAGATAAGTGAAATTCCTAATCTGCTTCTCTTAACTGAAGGAATAAACTTAACAAGCGGAGCCAGGGCAATCACCCCCGAGCTTCAGCCAGAAATAGCTATAAATCCTAGTCTGCAAGAGAATTTGCCAGAATTGAGAGACAGTCAAACTGTCCCTGATATTACTAGTCCTTCTGCAAAGCAAAAGGCATTTCTCTGTGAAAAACAATGCTCTTTGAAAACAAATGTTTTGAATCTTGAACTTAGCAAGCAGGCTAATTTAAAATGCTGTATCGAAGAGACAGAAAATGTTTTGAGTCTTGAGCGAAGCGAGCAAACTAATGTTTTGAGTCCTTATCACCTAGAAAAAATGCCAAATATTCTTGAAGCTCTGCCAAAACTCAAAGTTAATGCGAACCAGGTGTTGATAAAGTTTTCCGAACTAGCTTCACAAGAATGTCAGTCCTTCTTACAATGTATTGAAATGCAGACAGTAAAAATTTTAGCAGATGATTTAAGATTTGATATTAAAGAAATGCAGATATGTTTATCAGATTTACAACTAGACAAGAAAGCAAATGATGTGACACAGCCTAAGAAGGACCTTATAGATTTCTGTCGTGCAAAATTAATGAGAAAACAGATTATACTTGATAAGATAGCAAGCTTGCAGTTAATGTTTTGCCAGGAAGAAATATGTGGTTTACCAGAACAAAGGAAGAAAATGGAGTCTGTACAAAGACAGTGTGATGACATCACACATTCCTTAGCATTCAAGGAACTAGGTGCAGCACCACCCAGTGGCCAAACTGAAAAAATACCTAGCTCAACTTATCCTCAGGAATTTGGCTCAGTTTCAACTCAGATCCAAAATGCGCCACCTGGTGGCCAAATTAAGCAACTGCACCAAATGCACCAAAATGTTGTTTTATTGCCAGAAAGCTCAGAAATGCCATCCAGTGACCATTTTAAGCAATGCAAGTCACCAGAAAATTTAGATGGCCAGAAAAATGTTGATTTGCACCAGAAGGATTTCTTTTTAGATTTCCAAATAAATAAAGAAGCTTCAGCAGAACAATTCTATTCTGCAAACAAAGAAAGGTTTGTACCTCAACAGACATTTTCACAACAAGTACCCCAACCAAGTCAAGGGGTGCAATTCTCACAGGTACAACCACTTCAAGTTCAGAAGAAAAATGTTAATTTACGCCAAAAGGATTTCTTTTCAGATTTCCAAATAAATAAAGAAGCTTCAGCAGGACAATTCTACTCTGCAGACAAAGAAAGGTTTGTACCTCAACAGACATTTTCGCAACAAGTACCCCAACCAAGTCAAGGGGTGCAATTATCACAGGTACAACCGCCACAAGTTCCTGCTACACCCGAGCGACTGGCGCAAATCCCACTTCAGTCGGCTCAGCCATTATTGGCACCACGTCCTCAACTACAGCAACAGATGCCGGCTGCAACTCAAGAGCAATTTTCCGCCTTGCCGCCATTAAAAGAAGAAGGCATTAATTTGGAACGCAGGAGTCCCAGTAACTCCAAATCAGCTCAACGAGATTCTGGAAGCGGATCACACTCTACAATCAATACTGTGCTTCTTAAAAATGTTCCTGATTCAAATTGTGAGTATAGCACAAAACATTTATGGACTGTAGATAGCGGAGCTGCTTTTCACATTACTCACCAAAAAGAACTTTTTACTGAATTACATAAATCTGACATAAAGGAGGTGTATGGATTCTCGAAAAACCTATCCCGAGTCAAAGGAGAAGGAACTATCTACATAGATGAACTGGACCAGATGATTCCACGCGTTCTCTACATTCCAAAATCTGAAAGCAACATCGCCTAAACCAAGACTTAGGCTACAAAGCTATGCTCCTGAACTATGATATCCACATTATTAGAAATGGAACTGTTGTCGTACATGCCACTCCGATTGGTGGTGTTTTCTACCTGATGCCAAATTTTCATTCACTGGTAGATGTAAGTATAAGCGTTCCAAACCATGAAAGCGCAGGCCCAGAGAGAAAACCTGCTGCTATTATAAAATCAGAGGCTCATAAAGCCAATGAACCTCAAGGTGTTCCGCATAATGTTGCAAATGCTAAACCTGTACTAACAAATAAACCTTTTCATTCCAGGTGCATCCACCGTTGGCATCGACGCTTGGGCCATGCTTCATATGATGTTTTATCCAAGATGCCCGAGTGCGTGAACGGTTTCAAAGTCGATAGTAATTGTCCTATTTATCTTGATTGTTTTGTTTGTAACAAATCTAAATCAAAGGCTGCCCCCATTGCTAAGCATGCCCTTCGTTTGTCTTCACGCATTTTCGATTTGGTTCATACCGACATTGTCAGTCCATTTCGGCCTACTAGGGGTAACAATAAATATTTCTTAACAATTGTTGATAGTTTTTCTAGATATGGTTTTGTGTATCTAATGAAACAGAAATAAGAGACATTTCAGATCTTTACAGACTTTGCTGCAAAGGTCTACAATCAATTTGGTGTCCGTATCAGAAGAATCCAAAGTGATCGTGGCGGTGAGTTCATGTCTCAGCGATTCCAGAACTGGATGAGACGCAAAGGAATACGGCACCAAGCTTCAGCCCCTTACACTCCTCAGCACAATGGGATAGCTAAACGAAGGCAAGGTGTTCTACAGACTACGTATCGCTGTCTCCTAGAAGACGCTGATCTCGACAATTCCTACTGGGGCAAAGCACTAAGGTATGCAAACTACCTTGTTAATCGTACTTGGAGCAGTGTTTTAAAACAAACTCCGTACTACATGTTCTATGGGAAGAAACCTGACATTCAAAACCTTCACATTTTTGGCTCGTATGCCATGGTTAACATTCCACTGGCTCAAAGAAAGAAGGGCGGTCCAGTGGCAGAAAGACTGAGATTTATAGGTTTTGATGATAGTTCCAAGTACTACAAATTTACTGACTCTAACTAGAGGTGTTATTTCCAATTCAGCAAAATTTGAGGAAGATACAAATTGGTCCAGAATACACAGTAATGATACTTCAGTTTATTTTCCTAAAGATGTTCAAGGTACAGCGCAACCTGATTCTCAGATAGCTGTTCCAGATGTTCCAGATGTAGTCTTCACCAGTCGCAGACGATGTTACTAGCGATGTAAATGAAGACGGATATGACCAAAATGAATGGACCACGGTTCTAAGACGTTCCAAGAGAACCTCAAAAGGAGTTCCTCCTCAGAGATATCAAGCGCAAGTAGCTCAAAAACTGTTTCCTGTTATTTTTAACAATGTTTTACTTCCTCCCGATAATTTTCATCAAATAAGACATTTACCTGAACCTGAACAAGAAAAATGGTATGATGCCATGCAAGCTGAACTTGACAGTTTAAAGAAACTTAAGGTGTACAAACACGTTGACCCTCCAGAGGACAAAAGAGTTATTGGTACATGATGGGTCTACAGAATTAAGCGAAAGCCAAACGGTGAGGAACTATACAAAGCAAGATTGGTAGCACAAGGCTTCGCTCAGACTTTTCCTGATGATTACACCGATACTTATTCACCTACTGTCAGAAATGAAAGTGTCAAAATTGCCTTAACAACTGCCGCTGCCCTGAATTTAGAAGTTTTCCAGTTCGATGTCGAACCTGCTTATCTGAATGCTGATCTAGATGAAGAAATCTATGTGAAAGGTGCACCCGGATTCCAGGACCAGGAAGGACGTGTCTGGCGCCTGCAAAAGAGTCTGTACGGATTGAAACAATCTGGTTTAATGTGGCATAGATGTCTAATTGACAAGTTAAATTCAATGGGCTTTATTAAGTCCGACTCTGATGAATGCGTGTTTACAAAAGGGCAAGGTAATGTTTATGAAATTGTTCTTGTTTATGTTGATGATATTGTTTACATTGGTCCAAATCAAGTGAGATTTTTGCAAAAGGTTTAGAAAAACATTTCACACTGAAAAGCTTAGGACACATTCATGATTACTTAGGGCAGTGATTTTCAACCTTTTTTGAGCCGCGGCACATTTTTTACATTTACAAAATCCTGGGGCGCACCACCAACCAAAATGACACTCTAAGACACTCTCCTCTCTTTTTCCATCCCTGTCTCCTCCCCCACTTATGTCTGTCTTTGTGTGTGTGTGTGTGTGTGTATATACACTCTTGAAACATTTCCAAAACCAAGTGAGGGCTGGGGTTTTTCTCTCTCTTATTCTTTGGGTGCTTTTTATCATATGCTTTAAATCAAGAGTCACTTCTCTCTCTCTTTTGTTTCTCTCTCTTTCCTCTCAATTCTCTGCCTCAATCATTTTCTCATTTCTCTTTTTTCCTCCCCTTTTTGCTCATTTCTCTCGCTCTCGCCCCCTTCCTCCTTTTCTCTCTCTCTCTCTTGCTTTCTTTCTCTTGCACTCTTTCTTTCTTTCTCTCTCTCTCTCAGCAAAAAGTTGCAAAACTGGAACCTGAGCTTCCTTCTTCATGGCACACCTGACCATGTCTTGCGGCACACTAGTGTGCCACGGCACACTGGTTGAAAAACACTGACTTAGGAGTTCAGATTCAGAAAACTCAGAAGGGGTTTAGCCTCTCACAAGCAAATAAGATTGATCAACTTTTGCAACAATGCAACATGGCTGATGCACGCCCATGTCGGTCTCTAATGCAGACAGACTTTTACAAGTTGACATACCAAAACAGTCCTTTGTTTAAGGACCAAACACTTTATCGCTCAGTCATTGGGTCACTGTTATACATTAGCAGTTGAACAAGACCCGACATTTCACTTAGTGTGAATTTGTTGTCACGACACGTAGGCAACGCAACTACATTTCATTGGACATGCATAAAGAGATTGCTCAGATATATGAAGCACACGATGGACATGAAGTTGTTCCTGGAACCAGAACACAACAAGTATCCTGAATTGATTTGCTATGCAGATTCTGATTGGGCGAGTGACATTGAAACTCGTCAAAGTACTTCTGGTTTTATAATGTTTTTGAATGGTTGTCCAATTTATTGGAAAGTTAGAAAGCAGAAATTTATTTCTTGTTCCTCCACTGAGTCCGAATATGCTTGTGTTTCTGACTGTTGTAATGATTTAATCAATGTTTCTGCTCTCATTAATAGTATCTGGGCTGATCCAATGAAACCAATTGTTATTATGGAGGACAATACTTCAGTAAAATTCATTGCTGAAGCTGAATATGTGGGAGCCCGTTCACGGCACATCGATTTAACATATAAGAATGCAAGAGAATATGTGAAACAAGGATTCGTGAAACTACAATATGTGCCTACAAATGAACAGATCACTGACATGCTGAATAAACCACTGCCAGATGACCAACACGAATACCTCTCCGAGAAAATGTGCCTTATGTGAACCAATGTCCCTGATGACTACCAAAGAAGGGGTGTCACGCTGAGAATTGCCAGCCAACAGATACATTCAGTAGTTAAAGAGTTAATGTGTGTTTTCCCCTCTGATCACACCCCCTCTTACATCACTGCCACAATTCATATCTTTCCCCCACGTCACATTTGTCTGCTTACGTCACACAACATTCCAATCTATACTCTTCTTCTGTGTGTTCAGCCATGTTCCGCTTGGTTGATAAAGTGCTGCTTCTTGGCACAATGTATTTTTATTCTATTTTCTAAATAAAGTTTGTTTTTACTTTGATTGATTCCTGACTGCCGAGGACTCATTAAAATTCCATCCATCCCGACAAAAACAAGCAAACCAAGAATAAAACAAGAGGGGGAAAGGGATATTATTGTATATTATGAATGAGTATAATATAATGGTTTTAAATGTAAATGCTTTGGGATCTCATTTAAAACGTTACAGGATATTGAGAATGGCTAAGCAAAATCAGGTGGATATTATGATTTGGCAGAAACACATGAAAGATGGGGAGGAAGGGATAAATTGATTAATGATAGAAATTGGAAATGGGTATATGAATCTCGAGGAACGCAAAATAGTATTCTCTTATTCATCAGAGGGTTTTATTTGAAGAGGTTGGAATTCAGAAAGATAGAGAAGGGAGGTGGTTGTTTGTTAAAGGGAAAATTAATCAAAAGAAGTTGACATTGGCAGCAATTTATGCCCCGAATGCGAAAACAAAACAATTTATAATAAATATAAAAAGGAAGCTAGATAACTTTATGGAGGGCACAACGTTTTTGGCAGGAGATTTTAATATGCAATTAACAAATGGGATCAGAAATAGTAGGATGCTACATTTAAATAGACTTAATATGGTGGATCTTCATGCAAATATTCCAAATAGAGGTACATATTATTCAGCAAGATATACATTTAGTTGCATTGACTATATATTAATGAACAGAGTGGGCAATATACAAGTTAAAAAAGTAGATATAAAAAGTATTTGGTTGTCAGATCATGCCCCACTATTGGCAAAATTGGAAATAGGTCAGGAATTTGGAGATATAATGAAATTGTAACTTCTAGTGAACAAGATAAAGATAAATTGCAGACAGAGTTATGTGAATCCTTTAGAATTAATGATGTGGGTGATATTAAACAATCAATTGTGTGGGATGCATGTAAGGCCTATATGAGGGGACACTGTATATGTACGGAAGCAGATATTAGAAAGAGATGAGGATTGCGCATGTGCCGAAGGGGTTTCTAGGTACTTCACCTCGAGCTCTGTAGTAATTTATTATGTAAAGGGAAATCTCTCCCTCAAAATAGTATAAATCCTTCTTGAAGAAAAACAGAGGGAAAAAGAATCCACAAACATCAAAGAGAAACTAAAGATTTACGGTTTTAAGCAAAGACGGAGATTCTTTCGCTATAACGAGAGGGTGATAAAGTGAGTACAATAAATCTTAAAATGGCGGAGGAAGAAGCAGACTCAAGCCTAGGGAAGATAAAAAAAAGCTGGATAGATTGTTAGACATTGTCTCAGGATTTGAACAGATTTATTACAGTGAAGTCAACAATTGGAAATCTGGCTTCAGATGTTAAATTGATTAAAAAGGAGGCTGAGTTTTCTAATGGAAAGATTCAGAAAGTTGATAAAAAAGTGAAGGATCTGGATGAATTAATTAAACAAATGATTTATAGAATTGCTAATTTGGAGAACCGTCAAAGGAGAAGAAATTTACGTCTGCGTGGGTTCAGATCAGACTTTGCTTCAGGCTCAAACTTAAATGAAGCAGTAACTGCTTGGATTAATAAGCAAGCTGGTGTCCAAGTCGGCTCCGATTATATAATACTTGTCCATTGGGCTGCCCTGTGCAGAAATAGGGAGAGGCAAAGAGACATTGTTATGGCTTTGGTCAATGAAAAAAAAGCGGAGATCGTTTACAAGTCTTTGAAAAGTTCTGCCAGCCTTAAACAAGATGGGAATGAGATAACAGTTCTGAGGGATCTCTCTTGGGAAACCTTGAGAGCGAGAACTGCCTTACGCCCAATTTCAAGCCGTTTATATCAAAGTGGAAAAAGGTTTACTTGGGGGTTTCCAGCTGCTATTTTGGTGTTCCAAGAAAATAAGATGTACAGGGCACGTACATTGGAGGAGGAAAAGGCATTATTGGATCAACTGGGGATCAGGTTTGAAGAAGCTGGAGCACAAGGAACTATGGGTGAGACAAAAGAAGCAGAGGAAGGAGAAGATCTTTTCGACGGTCGTAGTACTCCAGATGAGGAGGAAAGACAAAGACAGGAGCAGCTGAAGGAGTTAACCAGACAGGTGGAGGCCATTAGAAGAGAGCAGAGAAAAGCACAAGCTCAGCGTGAGAAGAAAGCTAAAAAGTGACCTTGTTGGCTCCCCTTTCTAAAGGAGAAATGAGGGTGGGAGGGGAATATTTATCTTTTATTACAATTAAAAGTGGTTGAAAATGGAGCTCAGTAGTGTGGGAACGCAATCAAGAGAATGTGCCTCATAATTGGACATAATTGGTGGGGGAAGCATGGGGGAGGCACGTTGGGGGGGGTGACAGGGGAAAGGAAGGGGAAAAAATTAAACCAGGGGCAAAACA
Source organism: Erythrolamprus reginae (assembly GCF_031021105.1). Classification (NCBI taxonomy): domain Eukaryota; kingdom Metazoa; phylum Chordata; class Lepidosauria; order Squamata; family Dipsadidae; genus Erythrolamprus; species Erythrolamprus reginae. Next base: position 221,079,042 of record NC_091950.1, read on the forward strand.
AGAGGGGGAAAGGGTTATTTTGGTATATTATGATTGAGTGGTTTTAAATGTGAATGGTTTGGGATCAGATTTGAAATGTTTTAGGATATTAAGGATGGCTAAGCAACATAAGATGGATATTATGATTTTGACAGAAACACATAAAAGACGTGGAGGAAGGGATAAATTGATTAATGATAGAAATTGGAAAAGGGTATATGGAGACTTCTGGGTGATGCTCTGATCATGCCGGGAGGACAAAGACATTGCTTCATCTTCGTTCCCTCCTTTTTATTGCTGCAGGGCGCTATTTGTACTTTGTTCGAGCCCAGAGGGCTTGGCATAGAACAGGGGGTCTCCTGGGTTCCTAGGGGCAGAACGCTGCTGCCCCGAAGGGTAGGGAAAGCCCCGCAGCTGCAGCATGGAGAACCGCGCCCCAGCATCGGCAGGAACGCGGCCATAGCGATCTGTCCATGGAGGGAGTGAAGAAACACAACAGAAGTCTATAATAAGAAGATCAACAGAAAGAAGAAGAAGAAATAAGCACATACAAGGTAAAATTTTGGTATTCAATACTTTAAAAGTGAAGATCTTGAACTTAAAAGGCGAAAGAGAAAAAAGTTTGTTTCTCTGAATGAAATCCTTCCGTGAAAGCAAGACATGGCCGGACCTACTTTCCTTTGTTAAACTGTTTGCTTTGGGGGAAAAAAGAGAGAGACGAGACGATTTTATATTTTAATTACCATATGGTCAGCGAACCAGCTAGCATCTGGAAAAATAAATTCAATTCCACTGCTGTGTAACCACAGAAAGTTCCATTTATTATCAGAGCCATGTCTGGATTCTGCCATGATAATATCAGCACTGAATTTCACTCCTGTGATTTATTTTTGGGTTAAAGTTCATTCCCACCCCCACAAGTGCATCACATGTACCAATCCGGGGAAAGGAATGCTAGCTTCCCTTGTACAGTAGATCTATAGCTCTGCACAAAGAATATGTTGTAGTTCCAATGTCTCCCCATCTCTCTCTCTCACTCCACCCATTCCCTACACTGTTATTCTGTCAGGAGGCCTGACACATATATTGATTCTGGACTTTGATCTTTTAAATTCTCAGACTGAAAACCCTTAATATAAATTACCCATATTTTATAAAATGAAATGAAATGGAAATGAATTTTTATGAATTTATTTGAAACTTTATAAATTTTTAAGTGGACTAATTTTAAAGGGATCATGGTGAATGGACTTAACGTCTTCAATGAACTTTTAAACTTTTAATCTTCTACCTTTCAATTGGATTGAATTTGAAATTTTTGTATAAAAAAAAGATTTTTAGCAGTTTAGAGGTATCCATACAAGGACTATTTTACAGACAACAAGAGCGTAAGGATCAAACTGAACGAGACAGATTAAAGCTTTTTTTCTTCTTATTCCTCTTTTTTTATATTTTTCAATTTTTATATTTGTGATACATCGATTTTTATATTTTTCCCTTGTCTCCCCTTGTGGATTGTGGATTTTGGACTCTTTTTTAGATCTATTTTTCTGCTCAATAGAAGACTGAGAACGTAGACAGAGGACTTTGGTAAAAACAAAACCTGTTCTTTTTCTTTTTTCTTAAAGAACCTATATATTTTAAAGATATTGCTGCGTTTTTTATTTCTATGTTAACATTTAAATATTTTTCCCTGCCTCTTTTTATTAAACCTCTTTTTTATATTTACATATCTATAGAATTGTTAATTTTTTTAATTCTTTTTTCTCTTTCCTGTCTCTTTCTTCTTATATTTTATCTTGGTCTTTTTAATTTTTCTTTCTTTAATTTTGATACTTAAAATGTGCTAGAATACTATTCCCCCCTCTTATTTGGTGTATCCCCCAATTTTATAATATATTTTAGATCTTATCTTATAGTTAAGTGTATTGTTAAGTGCATTGTTAAGTATATGGTTTGATATTTGATTTAGAGTGTATTTTAAAATTTATTGCCATATTCTTTTTTTAATTAACTTTCTTCCTTTCCTATGTCTTTCTCTTCTCTTTTTATATTTCTTTATTCTTTATTAATATTGACATTCTCTACTGGATTGTTCTGTTGTTTGATTGCTAAACTCTCTTTTTAAAAAAATATTGTATAATTATTAAGTCTGAATACTTTAATTTTATAGTAAAAAGAAGTTAAATTAAGGTATTGCATAATATATTGTAAACCTCTGAGACATGAAAGATTCTTTTAGGGCTCAAAGTGTGACTTCTGTTACAACAACAACCCGAAAACAAACATCCACTCCAATTCCAAATCCAATTGCTACTCCAAAGGTATCCCCCACATCATCTCCGTTACAACAAAGATCAATAACAACAATGTTAGCTAAGGAAAAAGAAAAAGAAAAGACGGCGACAGAATCAAATCTCCAGACTATCCAAGACACCCTAGCAGTTATTCAAGACTTTATGCAGAGAACACAAACACAAATACAAACCCAAATGGATACAAATAAAGAAGAAGTGAAAAAATATTTTGAAGAAATGAAGGAAGAAATGAAAAATGAAATGGGTGTTCTGAAAACTGAGATTAAGACGGAGATTGGTCAAAGGGAGCATGAAGGAGATGGATGTAAATATGAAAGTTATACAATAGAATTTACAAGAAAACGAAAAAAGAATAAAAGCAACGGAAGATAAAATCCACGATATAGGACAAAAGGTGGAAGAATATGAAGAACATACTTATGCAATCAACAGAGGCTTCGATGAAGCAATAACTAACCTTGAACTTCAATCCGTATCACATGGTTTGAGATTTCAAAACATAAATGAAGAGAAAGATGAAGATTTATCTGCAAATATGGCAGAGATAATAGGTGAAATTTTACAAATGGACCCACAGAACTTATAAAAGAGATAGATGAAATTTATAGAGTCCAAACTGGCTATGCACGGCGACATAACCTACCAAGAGAAGTCCACATCAAGTTCTCAAGAAGAGTAATGTATATATAGACTAAAGTTCTTAATATGTTGCTTATACATAAACTAATATACCATAATCATCAAAAAATACATTTAATCTAGTTTTAACTACTATGCGTGTATAAACCAAAATTCTTTATATATTGCTTATACATAAACTAATATACCATAATCATCAAACAATACATTTAAACTAATTTTAACTACTATACGTATATAAACCAAAATTCTTAATATGTTGCTTGTACATAAACTACTGTATCATAATCATCAAAAAATACATTTAAACTAATATTAACATTGTTATCACCTAGGTAAAAACAAATACAAAAGATTAACTAAAGATAAATTTGTATATCTTATTTTTTCTTGTCTATCCATTTATAAACATTGTTCCATGTTTCATAGAATTTAGTATCTTCTTGATCATTTAATCGTCTTGTCATCATATCCATTTCAGCGCAATCTAATATTTTGGCTATAACTTCTTCTTCCTTGGGGATTTCTTCCCCCTTCCAATTTTGCGCATATATTATTCTAGCCGCAGTTAGTGTGTGTATAATTAAGTAAAGAATTTATTTCTTATAAGTCTGGTTGGTAATTCCTAATAAGTAAAATTCCGGGGTATTTTCTATATCTTGCTTTACTATTTCTTTTATTATTTTCTCTATCATCTTCCAGTATATTTTAGCTTTACCACATGTCCACCATTGATGGTAGTAGGTTCCTATTTCATTCTTGCATTTCCAACATAGTGGGGATGTTTTGGGAAACATTTTTGCTACCCTATTTGGTGGGAGATGCCACCTGTAGAACATTTTAATTTGGTTTTCTTTTAATGAGACTGATTTGGTCATTTTCCAGTTATTAATCCAAACTTTCTCCCATGTGTCTATGTCTATTTCCTTGCCAATATTTCTGCACCATATTATCATAGTGTCTTTGAAAGTCAACTCTATATTTTTATGAGCAATGAGGAATTTATATATTTTACCTATCATTTTTGTTGGATTGGTAGTAATTAGATTACTTAACAAATTTTTACTTTTATTAAAAATATAAAGAGTTTTATCCTTCTGGTATCTAGATCGAATCTGGGCGTAATGCCACCAGTCTATTGTTATCCCTTCTTCTTGTAATTTAATCCTAGATTTTAACTTCATCTGGTCATTTAGTAATTCTTTATATCTAAAAGATATTTTCTTGTCTTTTATAGACTTCGGATGTGTTATTGCTTCTAGGGGGGCAAGCCATTCTGGGATATTTAGAAAGTGATTTTTCCTTATGTCTTTCCAAACCTCTAGTAGATACTTCTTTAATGTATGTCTTTTAAAATATGAGTGGTTTTTTTCCTTTTCGTACCATATAAATGCGTGCCATCCAAGCATAAGATCATTTCCTTCTAGATTTAATATTCTTTTGTTCTCTAGAGTTATCCAATCTCTAACCCATGTTAATGCGGCAGCCTGGTAGTATAATTTCCAATTTGGAAGGCCAAATCCTCCTCTTTCTTTGATATCTTCTAGACAATTTATTTTTATCCTTACTTTTTTCCCTTGCCATATAAATTTTTTAACTAGATTTGTCAAAGTTTTAAAAAAGATTCCCCCTGGATTTATTGGAATTACCTGGAAGAGAAATAAGACCTTGGGTAAAATATTCATCTTAATTGTTGCCACTCTTCCTAGAAATGATATTTTCAGGTTATTCCACATTGCTAAATCTTTTTTAATTTCTATTAGTAATTTTGTATAGTTATCATTTTTTAATGTTATTGTTTTCGCTGTTAGATTTATTCCTAGGTATTTTACTTTTTTAACAATCTTTATTCCAGAAATGCTTTCTAATTTGGTTTCTTGTGTTTTGCTCATATTTTTAGTTAAAAAATGTGTTTTACTTTTGTTTATCTTTAAACCTGCTACCTTTCCATATTGTTCAATAGCTTGCAGTAATGTGGGGACTGTTGTTATCGGTTCTTCAATTATAAACGTTAAATCATCTGCAAAGGCTTGGACTTTATAAGTTTCATCTCCTACAGTTAAACCTTTTATTTTAGGATCTGCTCTTATTTTAATTAATAGAGTTTCAAGAATCATAATAAATAGCAATGGTGATATAGGACAACCTTGACGAACTCCCTTATTTATCTCAAGTGTTGGTAGTTGATTATTGTTCAATATTATATTAGTTGTTTGTTTTGAATAGATAGTATCTATTAAATTAACAAATTTTGGGCCAAATCTCATTTTATTTAATTGCATTTTTATAAATATCCAATTGACGTTATCAAAGGCCTTTTGGGCATCTAGGAACATTAAGGATGCTGTCTTACCTGGATATTGTTCATAGTACTCTAGTGTGTTTATAACTGTTCTGAGGTTATTTTTAATTTGTCTCCCTGGTAGAAACCCATTTGGATCTTGGTGTATTATTCCATTTATAACTCTTTTAAGTCTGTCTGCATAAATAGCAATAAATATCTTGTAATCTACATTTAATAATGATATAGGCCTGTAATTTTTAATTTTTTCTGGGTCTGTGCCCGGTTTGTGTATTAAAGTTGTTAGTGATTCTGACCAAGATTTAGGAATTTTACCCTCGAGTCTACATAGATTGAAGATTTCTGACATGTGATTTCTTATTGTTTTATTTTCTATTTTATACCATTCTGCCGGTATGGCGTCTGGGCCTGTGGCCTTATTATTTTTCTGTTTTTTGATTGTTATTAGGAGTTCTTCCATTGTTACTGGTCCACCCATGGTGGCCTGTTGGTCCTCTGTTATTTGTGGTAATTTTGAAGATTGTAAATAGTTAAAAACTTCATCTTCGCTAATATTATCTTTTGCATATAGATCTTTATAAAAATTATACACAATGTCTGCCTTTCCTTCTGTTTCATATTTTATTATACCATCTTTGTCTTCTAGTTTTTTAATTAATTTTGATTGTCTCTGTTTTCTAAGTTTATATGCTAGCCATCTACCTGGTTTGTTTGCATGTTCAAAATAGTGTTGCTTTGCTCTTTTAATTTTTTCAGTTATCTGATTTTGTTCTATGATTCTAATTTTATGTTTAATTACATTTATTTCTGTTTTTAAATCTCTATTCTTAATATGTTGCTGTGATAAAAATTCTAATTGTTTTAATTCATTTATTAATTGTACATACTTTAATTTGTTTTCCTTGTTATATTTTGCTGTGTAGGATATTGTTAATCCTCTTATATAGGCTTTAACTGTATCCCATAAATTTTGTGGAGTGGTGTCTGAGTTTTTGTTAATTTCAAAAAATATTTTTAATTCTTTTTCAATCCAATCCTTATATTTCTTATCATTTAAAATGTTTCTATTCATCTGCCAGTTATTCTGTTTATTATTCATTCTCATAGAGACCACTATTGGATTGTGATCAGCCCATGTATTGACATCTATCTCGACCTCTTTTATTTGTTCTGCAACCATTTTTGGTGCTCATACCATGTCTATTCTTGTCCAAATTTTGTGGGGGTTGGAGTAGAAGGTATATTGTCTCTTGTGAGGGTGTCTTTCCCTCCAGATATCATTTAATAATAGTTCCGCTTTCATTTTTTGAAAAGTACTAGGTAGCAAATTCCTTCTTGTTTTTTTACTTTTTTTCCTTTTATTGTTACCTCCCCCCCCGAATGGTCTAGTTGTCTGTTTGCAATAGCATTAAAATCACCAATTATTAATACATTTTCAATAGCTAGTTCTATTATTGTTTGGTGTAGATTTTTATAAAATGTCATTTGATCTTCATTAGGGGCATAGATAGAAACAATGACTAGAGGTCTAGGTTCAATATCAACTTGTACAATCAATATTCTACCCTCATTATCCTTAAATATTTGTTTGGAATTTATAGAATTCTCAACATACATCACTACTCCTCTTTTTTTTTGATATGCTAATGCAGCATACATTTTTCCAATTTTGGGATTCAACAGTAATTTTTGGTTATTTTTTTTAATATGCACTTCTTGTAATATTGTAATTTGAGCATTTTGATTTCTGATTTTAGAAAAGATTTGTTTCCTTTTCCTTGGTTCATTAAGTCCATTGACATTTACAGAAAAGATTTTTAAATCTTTACTTATTGTCATTTAGTAGGTTTTTTGGTTTCTCGCTGAGGTTGAACTCTTCTGGCACCTTGGCCCTGCTCTATTGTCTGAGCAGTAGCCCCCAGATCTTCTTCTTGTTGGATTACTGGTTTTTCCCCTGGTTGCTGTTGTACTGGTTGTTGTTGGACCACTTGTTGTTTAGTTGTATAGTCCAGATGGCTGATACCACTGTTTTCAAAGAAGTACATGGCTTGGTCTATATTTTCCAATTTGTATCTTGTAGAACGCCAAGTCAGAGATAGACCTTGTGGAATAAGCCAACGGAAAGTTATATTTTCTTTAATCAAAATTCTAGTTAGGAAGTGATAGTCTCTTCTGCTTTCTCTGACACTTCTTGGAACTTGTTTTAATATTTTTATTTCAATTCCTTGATGTTGGAGTTTGGAGTTTCTTGACCAGTGGAGTATCTCGCAAAGCTTTCCTTGTAAACTTGATGTGTATCTCTCTCGGAAGATTGTGGCGACAAATGTAGCTATTCGAAGTTCTGTAAACTTCATCGATTTCTTTCAGTAGTGCTGTGGGATCCTCTTGGAGTATTCCTCCAATAGTTTCAGCCATAGTCATTTTTAAATCTTCATCTTTTTCCTCTTTTATATTCTGAAATCTTAGCCCATACGAAGCACGTTGCATCTCCAACTGAGTGATTGATTCATCATATCTTCTATATCTTGCATCAGCTCTCCCTTCAAGGTAGTCCATTCTTTTTTCAGTTTTATCAGACTTCTCTTCAACTTTTTTAACTTGGTCATCACTTTCTTGTAATGTTTGTTGCATCTCCTTTATCTGGTCTTTCATCTCTCCCATGTCAACTTTCAATTCAGCCATCTCCTTTTTAAATTCTGCCAACTCTGATTTTATAACTTCTCTTTGTTGTGTTGCGTCCTCTTTTATAGCCTCTCGTTGTTGGGTTGCATCTTCTTGAGATTTAAACATAAAGTCTTTCAAAGTATTTAAAGTTTCTTGTATTGTTGCAAAGTTGGACTGCATTGTTTTGTCTTTGTCTTTCTCCTTGGTAGACATAGTTAACACCTGGTGCGACGGGGAAGGATGCGGTGACCCTTGTGGGGAAGGAATTGTTGCTGTAGTTTGTTTTTTGACCGTTTTAACAAAGGTTGAGGTACTTGACATTATCAAATTTGAATCCACTATTTAAAATTTAAAATTACTTTCAATTTATATGTAGTAAAAGGAAAAGAATTCCTATAAATTCCAAACCTGTTCAATTTATCTTGTTAACAGTTTCCCTTCAAATATGGCTATATATATCAATCCAATTACTAACAAAATTCAAAATATATTGTTATTTTTAAAACTTTAGATATGCAATACCAAAAAAACCAGGTGTAAAACTTTTAAAAATACGAAAGAAATAAGAGCTAAAAGGAAGTAGTCTGATAGAAAGACAGAATAGATGAAAAAAAATAGGAAGAAAAAATTATGGGAAAGAAAAAGGAGAGGGAGAGAGGGAAGAAGAGAAAATTAGGAAAAAGAGTGGAGGAAATTATTCTAGGGGAGAGAAAAAGAAAGGAGGTGGTATTTTAATTCCACTAAAAAAGAGCAGGAAACCAAGGTTTATTAACAATGCATATGTTTCAAATCAGTTTTCTTTTAAAAATAGCAGTGCACAAAAAAAGAAAAGAAAAGAATCTAAAAGAGACCAGGGAGGAAAATAGTTATTCTAAAAAAAACAAAATATCAGTATTATATACTTATGTTCTTCTTATAAGTCGAATAGTTGTGCTGGGAAGTGAAGGTTGTAAGTCCAAGTATCAAGGGATAGAGTTATATTTAGTTCCAATTTCAAATTCAAAGGCAAAGTCAAGTTAAAAGTTTTCGTTTGCTTAGAATAAAATAAGTTTATTTTCCAAGTTCAAGACAAAAGTAAAGAGGCAAATCCTAAGATGGAGTCAGGTTAAGTTTCGTACAGCAAAGCAGATGTTGGGAAATTCTCAGCAAATAATCCAAAAACGATCAGCAAGTAATCCAAATACGTTAATCCAAAAGTAAATAATCCAAAAAAAAAGGTTGAATAAACTCTTTGTGATCTAATGTTTCAGTTCCTTTTATTTTCCATTTATTTTCTAATTATTGCGTTATTTCGTTACTGTAAAAGATCAGCAAGGTGAGAAGAAAGGCAGCAAAACTGTGTTCCTCCGCTGTCAGAATTTAAGCCCGGAACACTATAATTTTAACGATCTAAAAAAAACAAATTCCAATCATCATTGCAAATTTCCTTTAGCAATTTAGATTTTCTATATAGTCATATCGAATTTAAATTATTTTATTAATCCATAGAGTAAGAAAAATATTTTTTAAGTTCCAAAGTTCAAGTTCAAGATGGAAAAAATGAAAGTGAAAAAATTAGATTCGGCTGTTATTTGCGGATGAATCAAAAAAAAAAAACTTTCACCTTCGCCTTGTTGAAAAAAAAAACGTTCACTTGAAACTTTCACTGCGATCAAATCTTGTTTTTGAACATGAAACGAAAAAAGAGTTTTTTTACCTTAGGTCTTTTTATCTGTTGTATTCCTTTTCAGTCAAATAAATTGCAATAGTTTCGCTTTCTTGAACTTTTTCTTGCTTCCCGCTGGGTGTGGAGAGAATGCACTGGCCGAATCTTCCTAAGCAAGGAAGATCGGTTCTCCCTTCTCCGAAGCTGCGGGGCGAACCGCTGCCTCCAGAGCTTCAGCGACGGCTCCTCGGACAGAGGGGAGCCCCCTGTTCTGGGATCGGGCCATCCGAGCCCGATCCGATCGCAAATTTGTGACCTTTGGAGGGGTAGAAGGAATCTCGGGGCAGAGCGCTGCCGAAGAGATCCCGCTGCGGTCTCCTCCAGACTGGTTAATGTTAATGGCCTGAACAACCCCAGGAAAAGAAATCAAATATTGACTAAACTCAAGAAACAAAAAGCACAAATAAATATCCTACAGGAAGTTCACATTAAGAAATCAAATAGAAATCTACTTAATAAACCAAAATTGGGGAAACTTTATACTAGTGTAGCAAACCAAAAAAAAAGAGGCGTAGCAATGTATATTGATGAAACAAGAGTCAAAACAAAACAGTGATAACAAAGGCAGAATTTTAATTGTACAATTGGATTTAGAAATGAAACCTCTCGTTATTATATCAATATACGCACCAAATGATAACCAAAAACAATTTTATAAAGAATTACATGATAAAATAGTTGAGCTATCAATAGAAAATATGATAATAGGTGATTTCAATGTGATTTCAGATAGTCAAATGGATTATACAGGGGAAAAGAAAGAAAAGAAAAAAAAGGTAATTTTACCCACAACATTTTGGAAAATGAGTACAGAATTACTATTAAGAGGTATATGTCACCCGCGAATCCCAGCGACCGATAAGGTCCCACAGAGTTGGCCTTCTCCGGGTCCCGTCAACTAAACAATGTTGTTTGGTGGGCCCCAGGGGAAGAGCCTTCTCTGTGGCGGCCCTGGCCCTCTGGAACCAACTCCCCCCGGAGATTAGAACTGCTCAGGCTCTTCCCCTGGGGCCCACCAAACAACAAGTTGGAATCACTTTATATGTAAATAGATATTTTGCTCTTGAGTTAAAATGGTATATGTAAGGAACACCCCCAATTTGGTGGTGGGTTATGAATGTTTGTCTGGTGGTGGGCACAATCACTGAGCATTTGTTATATGTTGTGTGTTTTTTTTCTATATTAAAAAATTAGTAATTTTTAAAAAAATCCATGGTTAAATTCAAAATTAATATACGCAGATGAGGATGGTAGAATTCTGATTATCTAGATCAGGCCTGGGCAAGGGGCAGCCCGCAGGCCACATCCGGCCCGCCCGCTGTCTGTGACTGACCCGCCCGTTGTCTGTAACCGGGCTTTCTTGAAAGAACTGCCACGGTAATGGGTGCTAAGTGGATTCGAGCCCAGATAATCTCCATCTCCTCTGGCTGATAGTATTTCTTCCTCTTCCTCTTCGTCGTCCTCTCACCTGTCCGCTCTTTCAGTGTTTTTACTACCACTGACGGCCCTGACATTCCCTGCCAAACCACCGCCAACCACAGAGCCTTACCCTTGACCTGCTTCCAGCAAGCCGTTGCCGGCTACAACACCTTTGCAAAAGGACAAGGGGCTGGCCGATTTACAAAAATTCTTCCTGCAGGCATAGTGGCGAGTAAGGGACTCCTCCTTTAGTCCCTGCTGGATAGCTGCGACCTTGTCCTCTTCCTCCGAGTCCGAATACTTGTCCCTCATATTTGTGCTGCCGGAGGTGAGCAGCCTGTTCCCGTTCACTGCTTGGTTCTTGCATCGCTCCCACCTCGGCTCGGCCTCCTCTTTTTCGGCATCTTCTTCATCCTCAGTCACTCTCCCACCCTCTGTCTGCTCCCAAGTCCCCGCCATGACCATCGCCCCTCTAGCCGTCATTCCCCACCAGGCATTGGGCTTCCTGCGAGCTGGCGCCTCTCCCAAGGCACTATGATGAAAGGAAAAAAGAGGGAGAGAAAGGGAGGGAGGGAAGGAAGGGAGGGAGGGAAGGAGGGAGAGAGAAAGAGAGCAATAGGAGCTCAACTATTTCAGTGACATTTTGATATTGATATAGTTGCCCATTCCAAGGTCATTGTTATAGACACACAATATTTTATTTTTAAATTCTCTGAGGCAAACTATTGTGGGTTTTTAAAAAACTAAAATATCTTTCCTGCAGATTAAGATCAGCAAAACAATATCAATCATCCAATTTCTTAATATACTTCAATTTTCATGTCTCTCAGCTGTGTAAAAACCGTTGGTAGCTTATAATTAAAAAGAAAAATAACAAATATCAAAAGAAAAACGCAGGCTACTGAAAAACAACATGGTTCTTCCCTTTGGCAAGAGTGGTCAAAATTTGAGGAGGGATGATTGATTATTAAATATGGATTGACTATGCAATGATGATAAAAGCTATATTTAAATGTTGTTTAATATTAGGATGTATTAATTCGTAAAATTGGATTAGAATTTTAGAACTATATAGAATTACATAAGTAAAATTAATGGAAGATACATATGATAAATAAGGGGTTTATGAAATGTACTGTATGATTTTATGACTTTGAATTATGAATTTAAAATATACTTGGAAGTGGAAGTGATGTGCCGGAGCCTGGAGGCTGTTGGGGTCTGGATGGGTGTCAACAAGCTCAAACTCAACCTGGCCCTCCTCGCCACAGTCGAAAGATGATATTCCAATGTCAGCTGTGGATCAAGGAGGATGCCCAAGTTGCGGACCCTCTCTGAGGGGGGCAGTAATTCCCACCCCCAGGGTAATGGATGGACAGATAGAATTGCAAAACCCACAGCCACTCCATCTTGTCTGGGTTGAGTTTGAGTTGTTGATACCCATCCAAACTCCAACAGCCTCCAGGCACCGGCACATCCCTTCCACTGCTTCACTGACTGGAAATGGGGTGGAGATGTATAACTGGGTATCATCAGCATACTGATGATACCTCACCCCATGCCCTTGGATGATCTCACACAGCGGTTTCATGTAGATATTAAATAGCAGGGAGGAGAGGACCGACCCAAGGCACCCCACTAGAGGTCGACCTCTGACCCCCGACTAACACCAACTGTGACCAACCGGAGAGGTAGAAGGAGAACCACTGAAGAAAAGTGCCTCCCAGTCCCAACCTCTCTAGCTGGCGCAGAAGGATACCATGGTTGATGGTATTGAAAGCCGCTGAGAGGTCAAGAAGCACCAGAACAGAGGATAAACCCCTGTCCCGGGCCCACCAGAGATCATCGATTAGCGTGACCAAAGCAGTTTCCATGCTGTAGCTGGGCCTGAATCCTGACTGCTGAGGACCTAGATAATCGGCTTCTTCCAAGGACCGCTGGAGTTGGAGCGCCACCATCTTCTTAACAAACTTCCCCATAAAGGGAAGGTTGGAGACTGGATGGTAGTTATTAAACACGGCTGGGTCCAGGGAAGGCTTCTTGAGGTGGGGGCGCACAAGAGCCTCCTTGTAGGGGAAGGACCCGTTCCCCAAAGAAGCATTAACAATCTCCTGGACCCAGCTCCGTGTCACCTCTCGGCTGACCGAAACCAACCAAGAGGGACATGGATCCAGTAAGCAGGTGGCGGAACTCACAGCTCCAATGGCCTTGTCCACTTCATCAGGTATCACCAGATCAAACTCCTCCCAAACAGGTGGACAAGGATGGGCCCCAGTCACCTCGACTGACTTACTGTCAGCCGACACTGCTGTCCAATTGGAGTTGAGGTCCGCCCAGATCCGAGCGACTTTATCAGTGAAAAACGAGTTAAACTCCTCGGCACTGCTCTGCAAGGGCTCCCAAACTCCCCCCTGGTTCAGAAGGGTGTGGGTCATCCTAAACAGAGTGGCCAGGCGGGATTCCGCTGATGCAATCAAGGTGGCATGATACGTGCATCTTGCTGCCTTGAGCGCCACTTTGTAAGTCTTAATGTGAGCTCTTACAAGTGTTCGGTTGGATTCGGATTTACTCTTCTTCTAGACATCTCTTCTGGCGTTTCAGACATCTCTTCTGGCGTTTCAGAGAGGTCACAACTGTGCAATTCGGTCAAGAGCCTCCAACGCAGCCCAAGAGACTCTGCTGAGCTGTGGACGAGTGAATCTGGTAAAACCCCAAGCGCCCTCTGAAAGCACTCTGGGTCCATCAGGCACTTGGGGCAGAACCACCTAGTCGGTTCTGCCTCCCTGCAGGGGAGAATTGGAGCCAGGAAATCAAGCTGCAGTAGAAAATGGTCTGACCATGACAAAGGCAACAGTTCTAAGCCCCTTAGTCTCAGACCATTGCTCAGTTGCTCCAAGAGGAATACCATGTCGGGTGCGTGTCCCCCCTCGTGAGTTGGACTCTGAAGTACTTGAGTCAGGTCCATAGTTGTCATGGTGGCCATGAACTCCTGTGCTAGCCCAGAGGAACCACTGAGTGACGGTAGATTGAAGTCCCCCAGGATGATAAGTCCAGGGAACTCCACCGCCAACCCAGCCACCTCCTGGACATATTTCCAAGAGAGGAACTCCTCCCTCTGTGCCCAGCCAGGTTTCAGTCACACATGCCAGATTGGCCTCCTCATCCAGGATCAAATCCCGGATGAGGAGAGCTTTATTTACCACCGACCTGGCATTGAGTAGCAGCAGCTTGAGCCCAGGGCCCAGATTACACTCGTCACCAGTACCCCAGGTTGAGCTCATGGAGCTGGAACAAGGGATCGCTTTCAGGCAGTGATCCCTTCTTCCCCCAGAATGGCTTGCCCCATGGCTCCCTCCATATCTGCCTCTCCCCAGCATTACTGGAATTTTCTGGCCCTCTGCCACCCCAGAGATAGGCTCCTCCAACCTCCTGCCCTTCCATCACCAGGTGAGCTAAGTATCCCATCTACACTATATGCATTCATTTCATAATCATCCATTCCATTAAAAAAAATACAAGGATTATATCATCCATTCCATTAAAAAAAATACAAGGATTTTATTAAACGCGTTAGAATACTATGACATTCATATTGACAAACAAGCTGCATTTATTTTTGTCGATGCAGAAAAAGCATTTGATAAAATAAATTGGTCCTACTTTATTAAATAAAATGGAATTTGGCAATAAATTTATTAGAATAATAAAAGCAATTTATGATCAGCAAACCGCATGAGTTCTGATAAACGGAGATATGACCGACAAAATAGAAATAAAAAAGGTGTCCGACAAGGGTGCCTTCTTGCCCCATTAATCTTTATATTAGCATTAGAAAGTTTATTAAGAAATATAAGAAATAAAAAAGAAATAAAAGGTTTGAAAGTTTAAAAAGAAGAATATAAATTACAAGCTTACGCGGATGATATGGTCTTCATTCTTGAAGACCCGCTAGAAAATACTACTACTCTCTTTGAAGAGATTGAAAAATTTAGTAAAGTTGCAGGTCTAAAAATTAATAAAAGCAAAACTAAAATAATAAGCAAAAATGTGACAACCAAGCAGAATGAAAAACTAGAGAATTCCTTAGGTGTAAATATAGTTAAAAAGACTAGGTATTTAGGATTAATATTATCATCAAAATGTTCAACAATAAAAAAATGATAATTATGACATGGTAATTCAAAAAGTGAAAACAGATTTTTAAAAAATGGGAAAACTCCAATTATCACTCCTTGGTAAAATTGCATTAATAAAAATGAACATACTTCCAAAACTATTATTTCTATTTCAAACAACCCCTATTAAGCTAAATAAAATATTCTTTGAAATATTAGATAAAATAATTTCCAGGTTTATATGGGCCAAAAATCAAAGATATTTACAAGATCATAAAACAAGAGGAGGAATGGGACTACCCAATTGGAGACTATACCAACAGAAGAACATTGGCATTAGAGGGTTTTCATTTAGAATTTGGTTGGCACTCCCTATTTATTTGGCACAAAAAATAAATCATATAATTTCTTTAATCAGCATTATATAAGGAAAAATTTAATTGAAATATGGTTATTTATTTATTTATTTATCAGATTTGTATGCCGCCCTTCTCCGTAGACTCAGGGCGGCTAACAACAACAATAAAACAAGAATTTAAGTTAATTTAAAAACCCTAATTTAAGAAACCAATCATACCTACAGACATGCCATGCATAAATTTTATAAGCCTAGGGGGAAGGGAAAGTCTCTTAAAAATCAGAGGGCAACAATACATTCAAATACCAAATTGGATAACACCAACTGAAGCAATAATTTATCCCAATACACTATATATAGATATTAACATATGAACAATTGTTAAACAATAACAACCAATTGCTTACGGTACAAGAGTTACAAGAAAAAGGGATTGCCATAGATTGGATTCACTACTTACAAATAAAATCAAAATACTGTACTGTATAGTGAAGATAAGAAAACAGGATTCCAACCAAAAAAACAACAAGATAAAATACTATTTGGTTCAGAAGAAAAATTAGCCTCAGTTATATAAACATCTCCTTTATTGTGAAATGATAGAAGACCAGGTCAAAGGCTCCATGATGGCATGGGCACAAAATTTTGGCTACACCATTAACATAGACGAATGGGAAAAAATGCGGGCTGTTAATTTCAAATTAACAATATCATCCACCTATAAAGAAAATATTTACAATTTTTTCCCACCAGCTCTATTATCCAAAATGTATTCAAACATATCACCAAAATGTTGGAAATGTGAAAAGAAAATCGGAACATACTGCCATACATGGTGGACTTGTCCAATGGCCAAAAAGTTTTGGAGTAAAATTAATAATTACCTAGAACAAATAACCAATTTACAAATTCCTCTGAAACCAGAACTATATATGCTTGGAATTATTAGGCAAAAAATAACAAAAGAGGATCATATTTAATAATACATATAATCACAGCAGCCAGAATTGCCTTTGTGCAAACATGGAAATCAAGCAATATTCCATCAACATTAAATTTAATAAATAAAGTTTTTGAAATTGCAGAGATGAATAAAATGACAATGGAAATTCAACAAAAAGACCACACAGAATTCTACCAAACCTGGAATAGACTGTACAATTGGGTTAATTAAAAAAAATAATTAAAATCTTAAACATTTATAACACAGTCAAATATATTATCGTTTAGCAATCTTGTTACTCCCTGTTATTCTTTTTTTATATATATATACTAGGTATAAGTGTGAAATTAACACTGTCAAGATTTTTATAAATAATATAGAAAACAATAGTTAGAAAGCTGTAGCAGCAATGCCAACAAGTAGGTTGGCAAACTTATAAATTGCTGAGTGTTTAAGTTAGTTTTACATTCGTATAGGTTATGTTTTATTTTTGTTTTAGTTTCTGTCTATGTCCTTATTGTGAATTCTTTTTGTTGTTTTGTATTTGTTTTGGATTTTTTAATGTTAATAATTAATAAATATATTTTTTTTTAAATCTAGTTCTTAAAATCGCTCTTTTCTCATTCCTTTGGATCTGAAAGCAGCTAATAAAGCTTAGTCACTGACATTCTTGAAGGGATTAAAAACCACCTCCTCCCTTTTAGAGTCTCATTTCAAAATAAAAGTTAGTTTCTGAGGCAAATTGCTAGATAGAAGTTGGAAAGCTGAAAGTATCTCACCCAGATCAACTACGCTGTTATCCACTTCTTCCTTACTCTTTCATTGGAGTTGTCACAGCTTCGGTCTGGCTAGTTTAATGGCCGTCTCCCCACCCCCACCCCAGGTTTGAGAAGTTTTTCCAAGTCGAACAAGGAATTTGCTGACTCCTTGTGATCAACAGAACTTCCCTTCTACTTTCACCATCTCTCCAAGACTCAATTGGACCTTCTAGCAGGCAGAATTTGGCAGCTGCAATGCCAGCTCCTCTCTCCTCTAACAAACTACTTTCTGATTTAATGACTTTGAACTTCTGTTTGGCCAATTGTTCTTCCAATTATAAATAGGCCTCATATTTAGTAAATCTATTTTTTTAGCTTACACATACATCAAAAACTGAACTGAATACACTCAAAACTGTAGAAATGGTGGTACAGTGAACCCTCGATCATCGCGAGGGTTCCGTTCCAGGACCCCAAGCGATGATCGATTTTTCGCGAA
Organism: Erythrolamprus reginae; assembly: GCF_031021105.1. Taxonomy (NCBI): domain Eukaryota; kingdom Metazoa; phylum Chordata; class Lepidosauria; order Squamata; family Dipsadidae; genus Erythrolamprus; species Erythrolamprus reginae. The sequence goes on from NC_091950.1 coordinate 221,096,741, forward strand.
GTAGCGGTGCGGAAGTAAAAACACCATCTGCGCGTGCGCAGATGGTGTTTTTACTTCCACTGCCGCCCGCCCTTCGCCCGCCCACCCCGTTGCTCGCGCCTGGGGTGCGCGCGCGCTTGGGGACACCCTAGCTCCGCTTCCCAGCTGGGAAGCGGAGTTGGGGTGCCACGAAGCTCGCGCGCGCCGCCCGCCCGCCCATGCTGTTGCCGGCTCCGCTTCCCAGCTGGGAAGCGGAGTTGGGGTGTCCCGAAGCTCACGCGCGTCGCCCGCGCGCCCACGCTGTTGCCGGCTCCGCTTCCCAGCTGGGAAGCGGAGTTGGGGTGTCCCGAAGCTCGCGCGCGCCGCCCGCCCACCCACGCTGTTGCCGGCTCCGCTTCCCAGCTGGGAAGCGGAGGTAGGGTGTCCCGAAGCTCGCGCGCGCCGCCCGCCCGCCCACGCTGTTGCCGGCTCTGCTTCCCAGCTGGGAAGCGGAGTTGGGGTGTCCCGAAGCTCACGCGCGCCGCCCGCCCGCCCACGCTGTTGCCGGCTCCGCTTCCCAGCTGGGAAGCAGAGTTGGGGTGTCCCCAAGCGCGCCGCCGCTGGGGTCTTACCAGGGCAAGAGGGGGAAGACCCAGGGAAGCCTCTGCCCGGCGGGGAAACTCCACCATCTACGCATGCGTGGAAGGGCACGCATGCGCAGATGGTGGAGTTTACTTCCGGGTTGAAAACTAGCGATATAGCCCTTTCGCGATGCTTGAGGACGCGAAACTCGAGGGTTCACTGTATACTTTAGGAGAAACCCTTCCACCCTTCCACCTCTCACAATACTAGACAACACAGTATCAACAGTAGATACCTTCATATTTCTAGGTTCTATCATATCTCAAGACCTAAAATGGTCACCTAACATCAAAAACATAAAAAAGCACAACAAAGAATATTCTTTCTGCACCAGCTCATGAAACTCAAACTGCCCAAGGAGCTGCTGATACAGTTCTACAGAGGAATCGTTGAGTCTGTCATCTGCACCTCTATAACTGTCTGGTTTGGTGCTGCAACCCAACAGGACCGACACAGACCTCAGAGGATAATCAGAACTGCAGAAAAAACAATGGCTGCCAACCTGCCTTCCATTGAGGACCTGTATATTGCACGAGTCAAAAAGAGGGTGGGGAAAATATTTACTGACCCCTCACATCCTGGACACAAACTGTTTCAACTCTTACTCTCAAAACATCACTGCAGAGCACTGCACACCAAGTCAACTAGACACAAGAACAGTTTTTTCCCGAATGCCATCACTCTACTAAACAAATAATTCCCTCAACACTGTCAGACTTTTTACTAAATCTGCACTACTATTCTACTAGTTTTTCTCACCATTCCTATAATCCTTTTCCTCCCACCTAGGACTGTATGACTGTAAATTGTTGCTTGTATCCTAAGATTTTTATTAATATTGATTGTTTCCTCATTTCTTATTTGACCCCTATAACAATCATTAAGTGTTGTACCACATGATTCTTGACAAATGTATCTTATTATTTTATGTACATTGAGAGCATATGCACCAAGACAAATTCCTTGTGTGTCCCATCACACTTGGCCAATAAAATTCTATTCTATTCTAAAAACTGCAAGTAGCAGATTTCAGCAAAATTATTTCTTGTGAAATAATTGAATGTATCAACCAACCAACTCCAAGCAGTGTATAGTGCATTAAAACAATAAACAATAAAACAAGTAATATACAATATAATACTACATTGGGAATATGTATACAATATGCCATTGTTGGCAAATCCTTTTGGCACTGAGTGCCAAAAAGGGAGCATATGTGAGGACAGGAGGCACCGAATGCTGAAATGGGAGTACTTTGCATTTGTCTGGCCTGCAACCAGGAATAGCAGTCCAGTTTCTGGCATGCGCATGTGTGCCGTCTGGCAAGTCTCTCAGTTACCGCCATGCATGTGTACATGCCCATCAGCTGGCTGATGTGCATGCTCATGCTGGAAAACAGAAGACCAGCTCTTCCAGTTTCTGGCAGTACCACATACACAAAGGCCAGCTGATCATTGATGCGCATGAATGTCAGAAACCTGGAAGAAGAAAGGGTGATACCGTGCATGCCAGGTGACATGGCTCAGTGTGCCACTTCAGGCATGTGTGCCATAGGCAATATGCAATATAGTACTACATATTTCTTTTAAAGGACCTCTAGCTGTCTAAAACACAAAAACAGTTTAAAATTATAATTTTGTCTGTCTGGCTAATTTTTATATTCATTTTTATACAGCAATGTTTAATAAAGTGATACGTCTTCTGACTTTCAACTGAAGCAATCCCAAATAAGGAATAACAACTTTCCATATTTTAAATATAGCCCAACACTGTAAATTTCTGAACATCTAATCTGCTATTAGAGATGACAAGCATACATTATTATTGGATTACCCGTGTGATAAAGGAGGAAGGCAGTACTATAAGTGGCATCCGTTAAGGTTTATTTATTTATAATAAAAATTGTTTAGGGCTTTTGCTTAACTTTGCTTTTCTTACCCTTAGATCTAAAGCACATTAGAGTGAAACACATCTTTTATATGTAGTATTTTATATTTAGTATTGCTAAATTGCTAAATTCTGATGTAAGAAACATCAGCTAAATTGAAAAAGTATGCCCATAATTTTTTACAAAAATGGTTTACATAAAATAAAATAATACAGAATTGTTTCATTGATGACAAAATTGCAAGAGATGTTGGAGTAAGAACTGAATTGCAATTCTCAGAAAGACACCTTAAAATCGAAATCCTTACAAGGAGACATTTGTGCTTCTCTATATCACTGATTCAAAGTGAAAATTTAAAAAGAAGGAAACTATTTTCCATGTTATGAAAATTATGACAATGTCTTTATCAAAATGTTTTGAATTTCCAATCTGGTACTGCCAAATATTTTTTTAGGTGTGATTTTGAACATAATGAAAGTTGTCCACAGAATACAGAAAAGACTTTGAAATCTTCTGCAAAGAGGAAAAGAAAATCTATTTTTTTTAATCAGAAATACTTTTTCTCGAACTAAGCTAAAACCATAAAACCAAACTGCATGACGCTAAACTCCCCATCACAGGGCATAATCATCATATTCTTCTTGTGGACTAAAAGCAGCTGCTCGTAATATTTCCAAGGAATTTACTAAAATTAGGGTGCCAGTCAGATGTTTCCAACGTTTTGTAATAGGATTCTTCATCTTATCAAGTCCAATGTGCAGCTCTTGGGTAACATCGCGGTAACTGTCTCCCATCTGATTACTCCATGTTAGCATAAAATCATAGGCTGGTTTCCACATTGCCTGTTAGATAGAAACCAATGTTAACCAGGACTGTCTATCACTAATTCTTACACAGTGGTAAAAAAATCAGAAAGATTCTGGTAGCAATTTTTTCAGTTAACAAATGTTATTTAAAAGGTGCTTCCAGAGTTGTTCGTTTTGACACCATTTACTAACACAGCTCTCTTTAATAACAATTTTATATGAAGATGTATCCAATATTTATCTATTTTTATTGTGGAATATGAAAGTCTTAAGTGGCATAGCTTAGTCTCAGGCTTCCTTCAGTGAAAATTGGAAGAAAAATATTCTAGAAATAATGTAATTTTTAATATCACTATAATGAGTTAGCTATTAGCTGTGTGCTGTTATTTATTTATTTATTTATTTATTAGATTTGTATGCCGCCCCTCTCTGTAGACTCGGGGCGGCTCACAGCAATAATAAAAACAATGTACAATAACAAATCTAATATTTAAAAATATCTAAAAACCCCTTATTTAAAAACAACACACACACACACACACAAACATACCATACATAAATTATATAGGCTTGGGGGAGATATCTCAATTCCCCCATGCCTGGTGGCAGAGGTGGGTTTTAAGGAGTTTACGAAAGGCAAGGAGGGTGGGGGCAATTCTAATCTCCGGGGGGAGCTGGTTCCAGAGGGTCAGGGCCGCCACAGAGAAGGCCCTTCCCCTGGGTCCCACCAGATGACATTGTTTAGTTGACGGGACCCGGAGAAGACCAACTCTGTGGGACCTAACTGGTCGCTGGGATTCGTGCGGCAGAAGGCAGTCCTTGAGATATTCTGGTCCAATGCCATGAAGGGCTTTATAGATTATAACCAACACTTTGAATTGTGACTGGAAACTGAGCGGCTACCAATGCAGACTGCGGAGTGTTGGTGTAACATGGGCATACCTAGAGAAGTCCATGATTACTCTCGTTGCATTCTGCACAATCTGAAGTTTCCGAACACTCTTCAAAGGTAGCCCCATGTAGAGAGCGTAACAACCTCGAGGTTATGAGGGCATGAGTGACTGTGAGCAGTAACTCCCGGTCCAGGTAGGGCTGTGACTGGTGCACCAGGCAAACCTGGGCAAACGCCCTCCTCGCCACAGCTGAAAGATGGTTCTCTAATGTAAGCTGTGGATCGAGGAGGACGCCCAAGTTGCAGACCCTCTCTGAGGGGGTCAGTAATTCCCTCCCCCAAGGGTAATGGACAGATGGAATTGTCCTTGGGAGGCAAAACCCACAGCCACTCCATCTTATCAGGGTTGAGTTTGAGTGTTGACACCCATCCAGTCCCTAACAGCCTCCAGGTACCGGCACATAACTTCCACTGCTTCGTTGACTGGACATGGGGTGCAGATGTACAACTGGGTATCATCAGCATACTGATGATACCTCACTCCATGCCCCCGGATGATCTCGCCCAGTGGTTTCATGTAGATATTAAATAGCAGGGGGGAGAAGACCGACCCCTGAGGCACCCCACAAGGGAGAAGCCTAGAAGTCGACTTCTGACCCCCCACTAACACCGACTGTGACTGACCGGAGAGGTAGGAGGAGAACCACTGAAGGACAGTGCCTCCCACTCCCAACTCCTGCAGCTGGCGCAGAAGGATACCATGGTTGATGGTATCGAAAGCTGCTGAAAGGTCAAGAAGCACCAGGACAGACGATAAACCCCTGCCCCAGACCTGCCAGAGATCATCCATCAACATGACCGAAGCATTTTCCGTGCTGTACCCGGGCCTGAATCCTGACTGCTGAGGGCCTAGATAATCGGCTTCTGCTAAGGACCGCTGGAGCTGGAGCGCCACCACTTTCTCAACAACCTTCCCCATAAAGGGAAGGTTGGAGTCTGGACGATAGTTGTTGAGAATGGCTGGGTTCAGGGAAGGCTTCTTGAGGAGGGGCGCACACGTGCCTCCTTGTAGGGAGCCGGAAATGACCCACTTCCAAAAGAAGCGTTGATAATCTCCTGGACCCAGCTCCGTGTCACCTCCCTGCTGGCTGAAAGCAGCCATGAGGGACACGGATCCAGTAAACAGGTGGCGGTACTCACAGCTCCAAAGGCCTTGTCCACTTCATTAGGTGTCACCAGATCAAACTCTTCCCAGACAGATGGACAAGGATGGGCCCCAGTCACCTCGACTGACTTGTTGTCAGTCAACTCTGTTATCCAATCGGAGGCGAGGTCCGCTCAGATCTGAGAGAATTTACCAGCGAAAAATGTGTTAAAATCCTTGGCACTACTCTGCAAGGGCTCCCCAACTCCCCCCTAGTTAAGAAGGGAGCGGGTCAACCTAAATAGAGCACCCGGGTGAGATTCCGCTGATGCAATCAAGGCAGCATGATACGTGCATCGTGCCACCTTGAGCGCCAGTTTGTAAGTTTTAATATGAGCTCTTAGAAGTGTTCGATCAGATTCTAGGGTTTCAACTCCCGGAGCTCCTCATTGAACCATGGAGCTCTACGGGGTCTAGTGCTGCAGAGAGGTCGCAATGGCGCAATCCGGTCAAGAGCCTCCGCTGCAACCTTGTTCCAGGCTTAAGCAAGAGACTCTGTCGAACTGTGGACGAGTGCATCTGGAATAACCCCAAGTGCCCTCTGAAAACCCTCTGGGTCCATCAGGCATCTGGGGCGGAACCACCTAGTTGGTTTTGGTTCCGCCTCTAGGTGGGGATGGATTGTAGCCAGGAAGTCAAGCTGCAAATGGTCTGACCATGACAAAGGCAACCCTTCTAAGCCCCTTAGTCTCAAACAATTGCTCAATTGCTCAGAGAGGAATACCATGTCGGGTGTGTGCCCCCCCTTGTGAGTCAGACCCTGTACTACTTGAGTCAGGTTCATGGCTGTCATGGTGGCCATGAACTCCTGTGCTAGCCCAGAGGTTTCACCGAGGGACAGTAGGTTAAAGTCCCCCAAGACAATAAATCTGGGGAACCCCACCACCAGCCCGGCTACCTCCTCGAGCAGCACAGGCAGGGCTATTGACACGCAGCTGGGAGGCAGATACAAACCCACCTGAACCCCTAAGTCCAACTTCACCAGGAGGGACTCACAACTCTGGAGCAATGAGTCTACGCAGGCAAAGGCTCTCCCTGGCTATAATATCCACTCCTCCCCCCCTTTCCCTGGGGATGTTGTGAGCTTAATCTTTACTCCTTACACTTAATATCTATATCAGGAGTGTCAAACTCATGTCATCACATATCCAACAACTTAAACAGGAGTCCGGGAGTGATTGTGACACTGACAGTTGCATCCCTAATCCTTTCCCTCTAGGACATGGGTCTGCAATCTTAAACACTCAAAGAGCCATTTGGACCCATTTCCCACAGAAAACACCGGCAGCCTCAAAACATGGGCACGGTCAACTCAATGTCACTCTCCCCCCAGTCACATAACCCCCCCCCCCCCAGGTAGGCCTACCTAGGTTTCATGGTTCTTGGTATTTTTGGTAGGAAATGGGTCTCTCCATCACTCTCCCTCCCTCCCATTTGTTTTTCTTTTCACTCTGCCTCTTTCTTTTATTCCTTTCTTTTTTCTTTCTTCCTGTTTCTTCCTCTTCCTTTCTCCTTCTCTCTCTCATTTCCCTCTCTCATTCAGTTCTCTCTCATTTCTCTCTCTGTCTTCTCATTTGCTTCTCTTTCCTCTCTCATTCTCTCCCTCTATCATTTTCTCAATTCTCTCTCTCTTTCGCCCTCTTATCTCTCTCTTGCATGTACCCTCTCATGCACAAATAGGATACCCTCCTGGGCTGGGATCACGGTAGCGACACTGCCGATTCTTCTTGTTGCCGCCACACATGCTCAGGTGGGTAGCCGGCCACACTGCGGAGAGTCGGAGCTCCTTCTTGCCTGCATCCAGTGATAGTGGATGTTGCTCCTCCCCATTCACCTCCTTCCGGAGCTGACATGAAGGGGACTGTGGCTGATTCTGAGCTGCCTGCAAAGGATGTGGGATTGCATAAAGCAAACTGTTGTAGGCGGGCAGGGTGGAGAAAATGCTAGGGGTGCTTCAACTCTGCAGAAAGGCTCATAACTTCTTGTGGTGGAGAGCAGTTTGAGTGACCAGATTGGCAGAGAGCCACAAGAGAGGAGTCAAAGAGCTGCATGAGGCTTTGGAGCCACGGGCTGCCAACAACTGCTCTAGGAGCTATATCAGCTCCCAATCAGCATCCCAGTCCACTGCAATGTGCTGGTTATCATATTTTAATGCCCTATGTGATCTGGCTATCTTCAATATTTTCTGCTCTAAAATGCATCTGCCTCTACTACATGATTAAGTGAGTGAAGACTTGAAGATTTTGTCACAATAGAGTGCCACCTGCAATAGTCTGGCCACCTCCTTTATCTCCTGTGGAATAGCTGGTTTTCAACTATACAGACATGCACCTCCCCAATGCAGGGATGCAAAAAACAGCTCTGGGAAAGAGCATTTGGGAGATATTAAATTTGGACCTACTCCTATATGTTTGTTTCTGTTATATGTGGAGCCACAGGAAAGAAGCATGTAAAAAATAAAGCCTTCCTAGTCTTGTAAACAGAAAGGTTTTTCAGGTCGCTGTTGTTCTTTCAGTACTATGTGTTGTAATCAGAATCAAATGATGAATTATTCCTGCTAAACATGATTGTGTTAAATTGATCCATTCTGTGTGCATGACACGTCCGTATTTTTCAGTGTATAAGATGAACCAGTGTATTAGACGCACCTAGATTTTAGAGGAGGAAAACAAGGAAAAAAGTATTCTGAACCAAATGGTGTAGTACAGTGGTACCTCATGATACGAACCCCTCGCCATATGAACAACCCGAGATACGAACCCGGGGTTCGGAAATTTTTTGCCTCTTCTTACGAACTTTTTCTGTCTTATGAACCCACTGCCGAGAATGCCAAACCCAAACTTCCGGGTTCGGCATTCGGGAGGTCGCCGAGAAGCCCCCCGGCTGTTTCAAAAGGTGACAGCTGGGCGGTGGGGCTTCTCGGCGGCCACCCGAACCCGAACTTTTGCCGAACCTCCGGGAGAACGCTGAGAAGCGCCCGGCTGTTTCAAAAGGTGATAGCCGGGCGGTGGCGTTTTTTGCGGGGGGGGGGGGGGGTTCGTTGCACGCATTAATTCATTTTACATTGTTTCCTATGGGAAACAATGTTTCATCTTACAAACTTTTCACCTTACGAACCTCCCTCGGGAACCAATTAGGTTTGTAAGACGAGGTATTACTGTATTATATTGTTTAATAAAATACCAGTATAGCAGAATACTTTTTACAACCATATATACTTTTAAAAACCATGTACACTTTTTACAAACTTCAAACTTGACAGCTTCAAGACTTGTGGACTTCAACTCCCAGAATTTCTCTACCAGTCATGCTAGCTCAGAAATGGGAATTGAAGTCCACAAACCTTAAACTTGCCAGGGTTGAAGACCCTTGCACTCCTAACCCCTAAGGGGTCTTCAAACATGACATCTTTAAGACAAATCTTAAAGACAGACCAATGGGGTTCACAAGCAAGGGACATTAATTCCCACATTCTTCCTAGGGCTGCCTTTTTGATTGCTTAAGAATGAGTTATTATGATTCTGGAACTGAAAAGGCTGTTTGCCTACACAATGGAAATATTGAAAAACAAATTAACTGACTGCAAGAAGTCTCCAAGGCGGGGGGGAGTACTGTAGTTAACACATCAACTCCTCACTCTCTCTCACACACACAAATCCCACCTGCTCTGCCTGCAAGAGCTCAGCGCCCTAAAACTACCAAGCACTTTCAATATTATGATATTGAAGAATTCATGTTTCAGGTTCTATAAGCAGAGTCAGTTCAAGTTGAAATAGATTTACCAAAAGATGAACAAAACTAACAGTGGAAGTATTTAGACTGTTTATTTTATTTTATTTATTTATTTTTTCCAATACACAATAAGGTTTTTAGTGGGTATATATCTATATATACATAATAAAATACATGATGAAGGTTATAGAGGAGATACTCATAGTAAAACATATCTAAGAAATAATAGAAAAGAAGATAAAGTAATAGAACATATCAATGAAAGAATAGAAGAAGAAATATAGGAATAGAAGAAAGGTATATGAGATATAGGAGAGCAATAGGACAGGGGACGGAAGGCACTCTAGTGCACTTGTACTAGCCCCTTACTGACCTCTTAGGAATCTGGATAGGTCAACCGTAGATAATCTAAGGGTAAAGTGTTGGGGGTTTGGGGATGACACTATGGAGTCTGGTAATGAGTTCCACGCTTCGACAACTCGGTTACTGAAGTCATATTTTTTACAGTCAAGTTTGGAGCGGTTAATATTAAGTTTAAATCTGTTGTGTGCTCTTGTGTTCTTGTGGTTGAAGCTGAAGTAGTCGCTGACAGGCAGAACGTTGCAGCATATGATGGGCAATACTTAGATCTTGTTTAAGGCGTCTTAGTTCTAAACTTTCTAGGCCCAGGATTGAAAGTCTAGTCTCATAGGGTATTCTGTTTCGAGTGGAGGAGTGAAGGGCTCTTCTGGTGAAGTATCTTTGGACATTTTCAAGGGTGTTAATGTCTGAGATACGATATGGGTTCAAAACAGATGAGCTGTATTCGAGGATGGGTCTGGCAAAAATTTTGTAAGCTCTGGTAAGTAGTGTGAGATTGCCAGAGCAGAAGCTACGTAGGATTAGGTTTACAACTCTTGAAGCCTTCTTGGCTATATTGTTGCAGTGGGCTTTGGCACTTAAATCTTTTGTTATTAGTATACCAAGGTCTTTAACCGAGTGGGGATTATCTGTGATAATTTGATTATTCAGTTCGTATTTGGAGTTCAGATTTTTCTTCCCAATGTGTAGGACAGAGCATTTGCTAGTTGAGATTTGGAGTTGCCATGTGTTAGACCACTCAGAAACAGCGTCAAGGTCTTTTTGGAGAGTAGTTGTGTTATCGGTGGTGTTGAAGAGTTTTACATCATCGGCGAAGAGGACACAGTTGCTTGTGATGTAATTGCAAAGGTCATTGATGTAGAGCAGAGGTCCCCAACCTTTTTTGCACCAGGGACCGGCTTTAAGCTAGACCAGTTTTCCATGGCCCGGTGGGGGGGGGGAGCTAGCTGTCAGCGGCGCCGTAAAAGGGGCGATCAAGAGAGGAATGGGTGAATGAATGGACGGAGGGTGGGAAGGAAGGAAGGAAAGAGGGAAGGGACAGGAACAGAAGAAGGGTGCAAAGGAAGCAAGGAAAGGTGTGAAAGGGGAGAGTAAGAGAGGAAGGAGTGAAAGAAGGGAATGAGGGAGGAAAGAAGGGAGGAAGGAAAAGGAAAGCAAGAAATGGAGGGAGGAAAGGAAGGAAGGAAAGAAAGAAAGAAGGGGGGAAGGGACAGGAACAGAGGAAGGAAGCAAGGAAACTTATGAAAGGGGAGAGTAAGGGAAGAAGGTAGGAAGGAGAAAGAAAAGAAGAAATAGAGGAAGGGAAGGTAAAAGAGAGAAAGAAAAAGAGCAAGAAAGAAAGCAAGAAAGAGAAAGAAAGAAAGAAAGAAAGGCAACTTCAAAGAAAGGCTCACTGAGCATCTCTCACTCTCTCTTTCTTTCTATCCCTCTTTCTTTCTTTCTCTTCCTTTCTCTCTCTCCTCTTCCTTTATCTCCTCTCTCTCCCTCTCTCTTTCTCTCCCCCCTCTCTCCCCTTTCCCTCTCTTTCTCTCTCTCCCTCTCTTGCTATCTCTCCCCCCTTTCCCTCTCTCTTTCTCTCTCTCCCTCTCTTGCTATCTCTCCCCCCTCTCCCTCTCTCTTTCTCCCTCTCCCTCTCTTTCTCTCTCTCTCCCCCTCTTTCTCTCTCTTCTTCTCACTTTCTCTCTCTTGTTTTCTTTCTGTCTCTTTTGCTTTCTCTCTCTCTCACTCTTTCTTGTTTTCTTTCTCACGCTCTTTCTCTCTCTTGTTCTCTCTCTTGCTATCTCTTTCTCCCCCCCTTTCTCTCACTCTCTCTTTCTCACTTTCTCTCTATCTTGCTGTCTGTTGCTCTCACTCACTCTCGTTCTCCGTCCTTCTCAGCGGTGACGCGCGCACGCCCTGCCCGCCTCACCTTTGCGAGAGCACTTTCGCCCCGGGCTCTCAGCAAGGGGGTTTGCAGGAGAGGTGGGGCCGGCGAAGGTGATATTCAATGTCGGGGGCGCACAGGCGGTTGCACGCGCTCCCTATCTCCCTGCTAGCCCACTCGGAATATTCAAAACAAGAAAAGCCTTCGCCGGCAAAGGTTTTTCTTATTTTGAATACTCCGAGTGGGCTAGCAGGGAGATAGGGAGCGCGTGCAACCGCCCGTGCGCCCCCGACATTGAAGACCTCCGCTGAGAAAAGCCTTTGCCGGAATTTCCTCTCGGCGTCAAGGAGGCGCAGCGGTGGGCGGAGAGAGGGAAGGGGGGGCAGCGACATCTCTCCTGGCCTTGGCGGGCCGCCCGACCCTCCCCACCTCCTGCAAACGCGGCGGGCGGCGGGGGAGAGCGAGGAGCCGATTCCGGCGGGCGCGGGGCTTGGCTGGCTGGCGGGGGGAGCGCCGCTGGTGGTGCGGAAAGGCCGAGGGGGCCCTGGCGCCGCGGACCGGCTGAAAACCCCCAACGGCCCGGTGCCGGTCCGCGGACCGGCGGTTGGGGACCTCTGATGTAGAGAATGAAGAGCGTTGGTCCCAGTACACTATCTTGGGGAACACCGCTTTTTAAAAAAATAATAATATTTTATTGGTTTTTTCAAAGTAACAGACACAACAAACAAAACATATAACAATTAATGGAGCTACAGTTGCTACACTCAAAGTAGAAGTCTTCATATAAAAGTAAAAAATTTATCTGTAAAATACATATTGTTATATAGAGTAAAAATTTCAATCTTAATATAAATCTAAATCTGTATCAAAATTTATAAAGATATATGTGAAAAAGAAGTTTTTATGAAAAAACAAAGAGAAAAAAGGGAAGAAAAAAGAGATGAAAGAAATTTATATTTATACTAATAATTACCATCTTATGCAATTCTAATATTAAATTCAAATATGCTAGATAATAAGACAACACACTTATCTCTTGTTCCTTGTTTCCCACCAAATATATACTTTCTGCCAGATATCATAAAATTCTGATTCTTCTTGATTATTTAACCGTCTCGTCATCATATCTAATTCGACACAGTCTAAAATCTTCTTAAGAATATCTGTTTCCTTTGGAATCTCAATATCTTTCCATTTTTGTGCAAAAACTAACCTTGCTGCTACTAATATATGAACTATTAGATAATATATATATTTTTTGTATTTATGATTTGATATGCCCAATAAAAAAAATTCTGGTGCTTTCTTAATATCTAATTGAGTTATTTCTTTCAACCATTTTTCTATTATGTTCCAGTACTCTTTAGCTTTTGGGCACGTCCACCAACAGTGATAATAGCTACCTATTTCTATTTTACATTTCCAACAATTAGGGGAATTAGTTTGGTACATTTTTGAAATTCTACTTGGAGGTAAGTGCCATCTATAAAACATCTTGATCTGGTTTTCTTTATAGGCAGTTGACTTTGTTATTTTCCAGTTGTACGTCCAGACCTTTTCCCAGGTATTCAGATCTATCTCTCTATTTAAGTTTCTACACCAACTAATCATGTTGTCCTTTAATATCCATTCTATATTTTTATTATTAATTAGAAATTTATATGTTTTCCCTATCAATTTTCTTTGATCTGTGGTTAGCAATTTACCTAATATATTATTATCCTTCCTAAGTATATATGTTGTTTTGTCTTTATGAAATCTCGACTTGATCTGTGTATATTGCCACCAGTCTATTGCCAGAGCCGATTCCAACAGTTCCTGCTTTGTTTTCAAATCCCACTGATTATCTACTAAATCTTTATATTTCCAGATCTTATCCTCTTGTAATAAATTTGGTAAAGTTATGGCTTCAATGGGAGATATCCATTCCGGCATAACTAAAAAGTGATCTTTTTTAACCTCATTCCAAACATCTATAAGTGCTTTCCTAATTATATGTCTTTTAAAATAGGAATGTATTTTATACTTTTCATACCATATAAAGGCGTGCCATCCTAGCATTAAATCATGTCCTCCTAAATTTAATAATCTTCTATTTTGTAAAGTAAGCCATTCTTTGGTCCATGTCAAAGCTGCGGCTTGATAGTACAACTTCCAATTTGGACAGGCAAGGCCTCCTCGCTCTTTTATGTCTTCTAAAGCACACTGTCTTATTCTAGGTTTTTTGTCTTGCCATATAAATCTTTTTGTTATTCTATTTAATTCTATTAAAAAATCTTTCCCTGGATTAATTGGAATTACTTGGAATAAAAATAATACTTTGGGTAGAATATTCATTTTAATTCTGGAAATCCTACCTAGTAGAGACAATTGCAAATTACTCCAGGTCTTTAAATCATTTTTAATTTGTTTTAAAAGTTTGGTATAATTATCTTCTTTTAATGTCATAGATTTTGCTGTTATCCAAATACCTAAATATTTAACTTTTTTTGTTGTTTTCATATTTGATTTTGTTTCTAGTTGTTGAATCTATTGAACTTAAGAAATTAAAGATTTCATCTTCATTTTTATCTTTTTTTGGATGTAGATTTTTATAAAATTCTAAGGCAATTGCTTTCTTTTCCTCAATTCTATGTTTAAGTATGCCTTTGCTATCTTCTAGGGTTTTTTTTTATTATTTTTGCTTCTTTTTGGTTCCTTAGTTTAAATGCCAACCAGCGTCCTGGTTTGTTAGCATGCTCGAAATATTCTTGTTTAGCCTGTTTAATTTTTTCAGCTACCTGTTCTTGTTCTATTAAATTTATTTTGTGTTTGAGTAGCTCTCTTTTCTTTTTTTTTCTCATCTTCACCTTGATTATTTTGTGATATTATTTCTAAGTCTTTTAATTCTGTCCTCAATTTTTGAAGTTGACATTTCTTTTCTTTATTTTTTTTTTGCTGTATAAGATATTGTTAATCCACGTATATAAGCTTTTACTGGATCCCATAAATTTTGTGCTGTAGTATCTGTATTATTATTTAAATTAAAAAAAAATTCCAATTCTTTTTCTATCCAATTTTATATTGAGTCTCGTAAAATATTTCTGTTCATTCTCCAATATCTTGGTTTTTTGTTTCCCTTCCAAGTAATTGTGATCCGCCCAATCATTTAATTCAATTTCAACATTTGAAACATACTCAGAAATCTGAGTTGAAATCCATGCAATATCTATTCTAGTCCATATTTTGTGCGGATTCGAAAAAAAAGTATATTGTTTATCTGTGGGGTGGCGCTCTCGCCATAAATCCTGTAATATTAATTCTGAGGTAAGTTTCCAAAAAGTTACAGGCAGGATCGTTTTCTTTTTTTTATTTTTCTTATTACCTGAATAGTCCATTTTGCTATCGGCTATTGCATTAAAGTCTCTAATTATGATCATATTATCAATAGATAATTGTGTTATTTTCTCATGTAGTTCTTTGTGGAATAATTTTTGATTTTCATTTGGAGCATAAATCGATATAATGACGAGAGGTCCTGTTTCTAGATTTATTTGTAAAATTAAAATTCTACCATCATTATCACTGTACAGTGATCCCTCGATTTTCGCGATCTCGATCTTCGCGAAACGCTATATCGCGATTTTTCCCACCCGATGACGTCACTCTCTTCCTTCCTTTCTCATCTTTCTTTCTCTCTCTCTTTCTCTATGTTGCTTCTTCCTCTCTCACACTCTCTTCCTCCCTCTCTCATCTCTTTCTTTCCTTCTCTTTCTTTCTCTATCTCTCCCCCTCTTGCTCTCGACCCCCGTGAGGCGGTGGGGAGAGGTGGTGGGGAGAAGCTCTCTCTCCCTCCTCCCCCCCCCGGAAAAAAGAAAGCAGCCCCAGCCAAAGACACCCAGCGAGAAAGAGGCCTCTGCGCCGGACTTGTTGCTTCTGCCTGCCAAGAGAGCCGGGCGTGGGCAAGCAGCCGAGAAAAGTCGGAGCCGGTCCGGTGCAGCAGGAAAGGGACGGAGAAGGCTCACTGGCAGCCCTTGCCCATCGCCATGCCTTCGCTTCCCCCCCTCCCCCGCTGGATCCGGCAGCGTGCTGAGGGGAATTGCTGCGGACTGGAAAAACTGCCACCCTTCGCCGGGAGAGCCGTTCGTGGCTCTCTCGGGAAAGGACTGAAGGGGGGGTCCGTGCGCGGCCGGCTGGGTGGCAATGCCAAGGTGGCCCGGGGTTTTTGGGGGCTGTTTTTTTCCCCTTTCGGCGGCTTTGGGAAGAACCTTGCCGGGTGATGCGGCACTGAAGGCAACGCCGCTCTGAGGAAACAGGGCTCTCTCGCGTGGCTCTCCGGTGTGTGTGCGCGCACGCAGTTCTCCCGCTCCTGTGTATCGCCGGCTCTGCGCGCTTTCAGCGGGGGCTGCCCTGCGCTTCTTTTGGCTGCCCGAACGTCAGGAGTTCCCTCCGGCTCAGCGGGGGGTTTTTTTGTTTTGAAGGGGGGAGAGGCCGTGGGGTGGATGGGCAGTCAAAAAGGGCGGGTGAAGGAGGGTGCAGCGGCGAGGCGAAGGCAAGGGGCGCACGGCCGACCGGCTCCAAGGCGAGCGGCCGGAGTTGCGCCCTCCTTCGCCCGCCTCCTTTCCGGCAGCTCCCCGTGCGCCCCTCGCCTTCGCTCGCTGCGGCGCCACCGCCTCTTCCCCTGCCGAGGCTCGGCTGCAAGCGGCCAGCGAGGCCGACCGGCTCCGAGGCGAGCAGCCAGAGCTGCGCCCTCCGTCGCCCGCCTCCTTTCCGGCAGCTCCCCGCGCGCCCCTCGCCTTCGCCTCGCCGCGGCGCCACCACCTCTTCCCCTGCCGAGGCTCGGCTGCAAGCGGCCAGCAAGACCGACCGGCTCCGAGGCGAGCAGCTGGAGCTGCGCCCTCCTTCACCCGCCAGGCGAGGCGAAGGCGAGGGGCGCGCGGCTGCAGCGAGGAGCCGAAGATCCGGGTTTCCCTTTTCCGTGGGCGGCGGGGAAGACCCAGGGAAGGTTCCTTCGGCCGCCTAGCAGCGAGGAGCCAAAGATCGCTGCCCACGGAAAGGGGAAACCCGGATCTTCAGCTCCTTGCTGCTGCCGCGCTGCCAAGCAGATCAGCTGCTGGGCGGCCGAAGGAACCTTCCCTGGGTCTTCCCCCGCTGCCCACGCAAACTCCACCATCTGCGCATGCGCGGCCATGGGAAAAAAGGGCGCGCATGCGCAGATGGTGTTTTTACTTCCGGAACCCTACATTGCGAAAAATAGATTATCGCGAGGGGTCTGGGAACGGAACCCTCGCGATAATAGAGGGATCACTGTAAAGTTGTTTAACCTCAATCGTTTCATCAATATAGACCGCTATACCTCTCCTTTTTTCCGCAGCTAAACAAATTACCTAATTTGGAATTACATAATAAATCTCTACTCGTATTTTTAATATGAACTTCTTGTAAGATCATAATTTGAGCTCTTAATTTTTTGAGTTTTGAAAATATTTGTTTTCTTTTTCTTGGGTGATTCAATCCATTTACGTTTAAGTCTGAGTACATTTCTATTAATAGTACTTTTTAGCTTCTCTAGGTTCTCGAAGTCTAGTACTTAGTACCAATTCTTGTTGTGGTTGAGATCGCTTGTTCTTAGGGTCTTGAGTTACTTCCTCCCCCCTTGAGGTCGCTCCCCTTTCCTCGCCTCCTGCTCCAATTTCTTTATATGATATGTCGTGCCTAAACAGACCGGATTGTTCGTAAAAGGCTCTTGCTTCGTCAACTGTTTCTAGTTTTATTCTGGATCTTTGCCAGAAGAAAGAAATTCCTTCTGGAATCAACCATCTGAAAATTATTTTTTCTTTAATTAAAATTCTCGTTAAGAAGTAGTATTCCCTCCTGCTTTCACAAACTCTTCTTGGTACCTGTTTTAGTATTAAAATGTCTTTACCTCCATATTTTAAACTTTCGTCTCTCGACCAATTCAGAATGTCATCTCTTACGGTTTTCCTGATAAATTTAACGTGTACTTCCCTTGGTAGATTGTGTTTTCTCGCATAGCTAGTTGAAACTCTGTAAATTTCATCAATCTCTTTGATTACATCCTGAGGATCCATCTGTAGAATTTCGCCCACTATTTCCGCCATTTTCGAGCTTAAGTTTTCATCTTTTTCTTCATGCACATTTTGGAACCTGAGCCCGTGTGAGGCTCGTTGTACTTCAAGATTGGTGATGGCTTCGTTGAAACCTCTGTTAGCCACTATACTGTGATCCTTGAATGCGTCCATTCTCTTTTCGGCTTTCTCTATTTTGTCATCCACCTTCTTCCTCCATTGTTCATTTTCTTTTAAAGTTTGCTGCATCGCTTCAATTTTTCCGTCCATTGCTTGAACACTTCCTTTCACATTTTCCATCTCAGACTTCAAGTTGCTCATTTCTGCTTTTATACCTTCATAGTGTTTCTGGGCCTCTTCCCGTGCATCATCTCTATTAGCTTGCATAGAAACTTGAAGCAAGGCCAGTGTATCTTGAATAGTCTGCAAAGTTGGTTGTGCTGGAGTTTTTTCTTTTTCTTTCTCCTTGGTCAGCATACTTGTTATTGTTCTTTGTGGCAAAGAAAATGGCGATGGAGAAGGGGAGCTTTGTGGTGTAGCAGTTGGGGTTGTAGTTTGCTTCTTTGAAGTTTTTATGATGGTCGAGGTGGTGGACATCTTTGACACTTTTCTGGGTCTTCTAAAGTCTGTAAGTTTTAATCTTTTCCAAAATGGCATCAATTTAATAGTCGTTCAGTCTTTAGTATTACTATTATAGAATTAATATTAGTGTTAAAATTCAGTAAAAGCAACAAAGCAGAAGAATTAAAGAAGGAGGTATAAGGAAGAATATATCAACAATATATCAATATATCTAATAATGTTCAAAATACCTTCAATATTATGTAAAATCAATTTCAATTAAAAAGAAAAAAATGTGTAGTTATAATATCAAATAGTTTCAGATAGCTAAATCTCTAATAAACACTTACTTGAAATCTATTTAAAATAAGAATACTTAAAAGAATGAATCCAGAAAAAAAGAAAAAAAGGAAAGAAAAGAACAATGCAAATCTACTTTAAAAAACAGTTGATAAAACAATTACGGTTCTATATATATATATTATATCAATCTAAACACTCTTAGGACCTAAAAGGAAAAAGGAAAAAGGAAAGACACAGAAGATAAAGAAGCACACACATAATATCAAAAAAAAAATATGAGGAGGGGATAGAGAGGTACAGGGGGCAACCAGACAAGGGAGGGAGGAAGAAGGAAGTTTAGCAATTCATTTATATACTTGGAAGAGGAGGGGAAAAAGTCCAAAATGTATTTAAGTTCTTTAGTTGCTCTTCTTATGGTAGGAATGGGTCAGTTAAGTCAGTTCTCAAAGTTCCAATATTGTTTAATTCATTAGATATTTGTAAGTCCAGTTCCAAAAATATCAAAAAATGCCAAAAATAATGAAAGGAAAAAGGAATAGAAAAAGAAAAAGGCAGGCAGATTTTAATTCCAAATAGTCCAAATAATCCAAATAGTAATCCAAAAAGGTCCAAATAGTAATCCAATTAGTCCCAGTAGTCCAAGTAAATAATCCAAAGGCACTTTAATTTCCAGTTAAAAAAAAAGAATATCTTCATTAGCAATGCTTCTCAGAAACCAACCCACAAAAGAAAGTCAAGAATATTACACTATAGTCCAAACAGAATATAGTATTCAAAAAAAAAAAAGAAAGGGGGGGAAAAAGAAGAATCAATTTAACACGTTCAAAATTAATCCGTCAGCTTCTTTATTCTTGAGAATATTAATCCTCCATCTTGGATATTAGATCTTATTTCTTTCTAGGTGGCAATCAAACACTATAAACATCTCATACACAGTCCACTTCAAGGCAAAGGCAGAGTAAAAAAGAGTATTATATATAAGTTAAACAATTCTTATTCCCTCGGTTTCGATGGTAAGAAAAAAAAACCTTCCAGGAATAACGTTTAAAAAAGAGTTTTAACTTAGTAGATTCTTCTTTTTGCCACTTTAGATTACGTAAGCTACGGCCATTTCCGCTCTCTTGAAGTCCGCTCACGTGGGCAGAAATTTCTCTTTATTTAATCTTCTTCGCCTTATTTCTAGTAGATTCGGGTATTTATTTATTTATTCTTTTGTGGGGAGTAATAGTCACAATACCTTTTATCTTCGCTCTTTTTGACTTCTTTGATCTTTCTTTGTACTTCCTCTTTGTGGAATCACCGCTATGGCTGGGCGCCGAAAGGATCCGGTCCCGGATCTTGCACTTGGTGCTGCAGGGCAACCGTGCACCTGGGGGCGGCGGCGGACACCCCCTCTGACACAGGGAAACCCCCTGTTCTTGATCAGGCTCTCCGTGCCCGATCGCACCGCTGAAGCGCAACCGCCAAAGCAAGAACGACTGATAGAGAAGGTTTAAGGTCACGTAATGCTTTTTCAACTCAGTCTTCAGTGAAGTCTACTTGGGTTAGGTCATTGAGGGAGTTTGAGGTGCGATTGATGAAATTGGGGGATGAGCCATTGCTGTTAACAAAGACAGAGCCAAAGAAAGAGTTGAGGAGGTTGGCTTTGGATGAATCATCATGGTATTCTTTGTTGTTGGGTCCTTTGAGAGGTGGAATAGGTCTAGAGTCTTTGAGTTTACTGTTGACAAAGTTGTAGAAAGCTCTATTAGATTTGGTGCGTAGGAGGTTTTCCTCTTGTTTGCTGTAGTAGTTAAGGCATTCTGTTTTTATTTGATTGCAAATGCTTTTATATCGGCTTTTGAAGTTGGAAACTTGTCCTTTTTTGTTTTTCCTCCAGAGAGATTTTTTTCTTGTTTGTAATTTTCTTATTGAGATGGGGAGGTTATTTTTTTTGTTTATAGTACATGTTAGAGGTACATGAAGTCTGATGATAATTTTCATTTCGAGTAGGAATGTGTTGTAGAGGTCATCAGTAGTGTAGCATTCAGAGAATAGAGTTTTCCAGTTTAATGTTGAGAGGTGGGCTTCAATGAGTTTGTAGTTCGCTTTTTTGAAATTGAATTTTGGTGTTGTATTATTTTTGTGGTTCATAGTGTGGCTTAAGTTGGGACTGAAGTTTATCATGCCGTGGTCGCTGTTGGAAAATGGTTCTGTTGTTTGTAAGCCATATATTGTACTTTTGCTGTTGCAGAAGATGAGATCCAGACAGTTATCAAGTCTGGTATTGTTAGTTACTAGTTGGTCGAGTCCCAGATAGGTGACGGTATTATATATAGTAGAATGGGTGGGTTCCGAGCTGCATTCATTTAAGGACCAGTTGATGTGTGGTAGGTTGAGTTCTCCAAGGAAGATAATGGGGTATGGGCAGTTGGTTGCCCACGTTAGTAATGTGGATAATTTGTTAGCATGTTCAATGTCGTAGTCTGGGGCTCTGTAGCAGAGTAAGAAGCGAATTGTGGTATTTAGGGATAAATCACAGACAATAGTTTCAGGTACCAATAAATCCTGTGCAACTTTGAGGATTTTTAGGTTCAGTGATTTTTTGTAGAATATAGCTACTCCGCCTCCTCTGCGGGATTCACGGTCTGAGCGGAAAACATGGTAGTTTTTTGATGTGATAATGGAGTCTGGGTAGGAAGCATTTAGCCATGTTTCACATATAAAAGTTATATCAAAGTTGGAGGTGTCAAGTAGAAGGAGGAATTCAGATGTCTTGTTGACTAAACTTCTAGCATTTAATAGTTTACATTTGAGATTGGTCTTGTGTTGGGGATTGGTTTTGGGGTGGTTAGAGGAAGTAAGGGGCACGCTTTCCTATTCTTGGTTTGAGGTGGTAGGGTTGTCCATTTGTTGTTGTGGGATGGTGGTCTGGCAGGTGTCAGTTTGATGTTGTGAGATGGTAGGTTGAAAGTTAGACCGGAAGATGTGGGGAGAATTATGGGTTTTGGGTTTGATGCTTTCTGTGCAGTAATCTATGTAAAGGTTTGTTTCACCAAGTTCATAGCATCTCTTGAGTTCTGCCCATAGTTCGCGAGAGCGAATACGTTGGAGGAGAGAAAGATCTGGTCTGGATCTGAGTTTGTTGAAGGACTTGTTATTTCTGGCAATGTGGTTAATGGTCTTGATGAATTGCTGTTTTATTTGTTCAGTTTTGCATACTACTTTGCAGAAGCGGGGAGCTATTGAGCCATCATTATACTTGTGCTCAAGTCCAATTCTGGTAACTTCCAAAATGTCTTTTTGGGCAATTGTTTGTGCATGTGAGTGATGGAGGTGGATGATATTTCTTATTCTTGTTATATCTGATTCATGACTTTCATCAAGACCAAAGAGGATAGCATTCTGGTGTTTTTGTTCACGTTCCATGGCATCCTTGACTAGGGTAGAGATATCAGTGGTAGAATTAGTGGTTTTTTTGAAGTATTGGAAGTGGTTGAGGTTGAGGTTGGGGTGGTGGGGTGGTGAGTGGTATTTTGTCAGGTGGATTCAGTGTTTGGATATTTTTCTCCATGGATGAGAGTTTTGATTCAATACTTTCTTTGAATTCTTGTTGTGTTTTGAGAAGTCTTGGTTCAATACTTTCTATTAATGTTTGTTGGGTTTTGATGGCTTCTTTTAAGGTATTAATCTCATAAGACAAATTGCTAAGTATATTTAGCTTGGGGGTGCAGGATGAGCACATATAAAGAAATGAAGAGTTTGCTTTTAGGAAGGTGTCAATATGTTTAGAAATATTGAAGCAGCTTTTGTGAGCAGACTGATTGCAAGTCTGGCATTTTATGAAACCATCATGATCATTGATAATGTCATTGCATTTAAAGCATTGATAGCTGTGATTATCAATTGTTGCTTGTTGTTCTTTTTGTTCTTGTTGTTGTATATTCTTTTTGATTGGCATTTCTGCTTTGATTTGAGCTGTTCTGTGCCAGCGTCTGTCTATAGGATGTGTGTGTGGGGGGGTGTTAGTGCTTCAGGAAAGTCTTTCGGTTGCCCTGCCTGAGTTTCAGGTTTCCTGCATGCTGGGCCTCTTTATGACTTTATAGTGTGTTGAGGGAGAGGCAATTAGGGTTGTAGAGTTTGTAACTTTAAGAGAGAGGCAAATAGTTGAAACAGGCAAGCACAATGGCTTTCAAATGTACAGTAAACCCCCCTCTTCCTTCACAGCCAGCACCTGGTAGTTTAAGCTTGCCTTATTAGCCCAAATGCTATTTGCGGAGGTGATTTAGAAGATTTTTCAGTCTCCCTTTGAATGAAGCGTTTACAGGTCCTTTTGTTAACAGGACTCCTAGCGTTTGTTCAAACTAAAGGCTACTCTCTTGGTCACTCTCTTGGCTTCAGATGGCTCCAAGCCTTGGTTGATTGCTCGGCTGATGGCAGGGTAAGCTGGATTCTGCAGGGGGTTTGGGCCAATGGCAAGAAGTTTGATGGTGCTAGGGTGCTGGAGGTCCTGGGGTGCGCTGGGCAGATTGAGGCTTTGTGGTGTTCAATGGGCAGTAGGGATCAATCACTTACGGTTTGATGTCTTGCCTTTGTCTTGCCTTGTTTCCTCGTGGATGTCTTGCCTTTGTCTTGCCTTGTTTCCTCGTGGAACTTTCTCTTCTCTTCTCTGCCCAGAAATGCTGATCGAAAATGTTTTAAAAATATTTATATTCAATAAAATTACTTTTAAAAAAGAAAGAAAGAAAAGGAAGGCGAGGAGCTGGCTCTGCTCTGCGGAACATAGTTTGTTGCTGCTGTTGCTGCTTTTGCATCAGAAAAAATACTTCAATAGGTATCAGGATTATTAAAGGATTGGGAATTCCAAAAATATTGGCATGTGAGATGGCAAGGAGGCTAACAGTTTAACAAAACTGTGATCAGGGCTATAAGCCAAGCAATTTTTACTCCTTAGGTGCTCCAAAAATTACCAATCACAATAGTCTTTCAGACTATTCTCTGCAATAATAGAATGAAAGCAACCTTCACTCTTAAAGGCAAACTAAAATGAAATGGCAGGCTTAAAATATAAATTGCATGAGACTAACTAGGCTGGAAACAACAGAATTGGGATGCAAAAATCAGGACACTAGCTAGATAGTAGCAAAGAGTTAAAATTGTCCATAAATTAGTTCTGCTATCTAGTAATTTTCCAGACTTTAGTAGCTCAGATTAGGTAGCCTTTAGCAACAAATTCTTGAGAGTGAGATGTAGGAAGGTTGGTGCTTGCATTTTTCTGCTGCCAAAGATTAAAAGCAAAAAGGAAGTCAACTCTTCTAGATTTAAGATTCTCCACAGAAGAGGGTTATTTTGCAAAAATTAGGAAATCTGAAATTCTTACTCTGTATGGATGGAGAAAATCTTATGTCTGAAACTCTGGAAAACTGGACAATGCCAAACTAAAATAATCAATAGTCAAGGTCAGTGCGGGTATTTCCAGCAGGTGGTCTATGCATAATAGAGTATGCATAATAGAAAAACAAATTAACTGACTGCAAGAAGTCTCCAAGGCGGGAGGGAGTACTGTAGTTAACACATCCACTTCTCTCTCTTACACGCACACAAATCCCACCTGCTCTGCCTGCAAGAGCTCAGCGCCCTAAAACTACCGAATGCTGCTAGTGCCTCCATCTTCAATCATTTCTATTGGGTTCATCAAGTTCATCAAGAATCATAAGGTACAACAGTATTGTGGAACTGAAGAGGTTGCTTCACCAGGATCAGGGCTGAAGGCAGAGGTGGAGTCACATGGTCAGAAGTGATGGCAAGGACAGTAGGGCGGAAGTAGCTGGAAAATGCAAGGAGGGCGGGCCGCCCGATTAACCAATCCTGGTGGAGGTAGCGGCAGCTGCGGCAGTGGCTTCCCTTCGAGGAGCAGCAGCACCTGGGATGTCATATCCATGCCTCAGGCCCCCACTACTGAATCGCGAGGCTGAGGAGGTCGGCAAACAGACCCTGAAGGGGCAGAGTCATCTTCTGCACCAGCGCTGTTCTTAGCTAGCGAGCTCGGCTTGGGTGATCAGCTGTGAACCGGCCCCTGCCACAGCCGCTCACCCAAGCCGAGCCCGCCATCCAAGGACATAGCGCCAGTGAAGAAGACGGCTCTGGAGAAGACCCCTTCAGGGTCTGTTTTCCGACCTCCTCAGCCTCGCGATTCAGCAGCGGGGGCCAGGGGTGTGGACGTGACATCCCCAGTGTTGTTGCTCCTCGAAGGGAAGCCACCTCAGCAGTTTCCACCGCCGCTGCCTCCGCTGGGACTGGTTAACTTGGGCAGCCCGCCCGCCTTGTCCCTGCCAGCCGGAGGCCCTCAGCAGACACCTGGAAAGTGACGCTTTCCTGCTGGTGCTATGCCCAGCACCCTGCCCATCCTCCTGCCAAGTGCTGCCGGGTGGCCTCAGCAGCATTCAATGTATAAGATGCACCCAAATTTTAAAGCATTCTTTTTAGGTAAAAAGTTCCGTCTTATACCCCCCAAAAATACGGTGTATGATTGCAGAAGGATCTTACAATATCTAGATATAGAATCTGTGCCGATCTTGGAAGAATGACTGTATCTGTGTACAACACAGATTTCTTTCTTTTCTTAGGTTGGCTATCTTTATTTAAGAGGAAAAGTATGTTGAGCATAGTATGAAACTCATTTTCCAAGTTACTGAGTTAATTTGATCTTCCAGGATGGCCTGAACACAATGTATTTTTTACCTCACTATCTACTGCACCATTCTTATCCTGATGGGGAGCTTCATAGGCATCCATTTGTTGTTTAGAAACTTTAGCCAATTTCTCAGCAAGTTCTCTCCAGCGCTGAGACACTTCTACAGCTGTAGTCAGTAGAACAAAATCCTGAATTAGCTTGACAACCAAGCCTTGACAGTCCATTTTCAATAATGCCTGAGAAAAGAAAAAAATGAGATTAGTCATTGAAGTTCTGGAGAATTTGCTGTAATTTGATAATTGGCAAGATACATCCATACACACATCTTTGTTTATAAAAGTACAAATGTACTTTTAAAAAATGTATATGAATAGCAAAAAAAATACGCAGAGTTTTAGTAATGGTAGACATGCATTATTGAAAAATAAATAATTTACTTTGGAAAAGACAGCTGATTGATGCAAATGTAGTAAACCAACCCTGCATAATATAGTTTGAAAAGCCAAAGTTTGGGTAGAATTGTTTGGAGTTGTCCCAAATGAAAGGACACGAAACAGTGGATTTAAATCACAAGTAAGTAGATTTTTAATAGACATCAGAGAAAAAATTTTGTTTAATTTTTTAAAAAATATATTTTTAATTAAATTGCAAAGACAGACAAAACATGCATTACATGTAACATTTAGTGGAGCAACAATCGCTCCTCTCAAAGTAGAAGTCATCTTTATATTTATAATAAGTAAAAAATAAAAATAAAAACTAATCTTCTCATTGTTTATAAAATACTTAGATGTATCAATTGTAAAATTGTAAAAACACATCTACAACATTTAAAAATATATAGAAATTTTAAAATTATAACTTGAAATGAACTATGAAGAAAAAAAGAGAGAAATGGTAGAAGAGGAAAGAAGGAGTTTATCTTTACATTGTAAATAATCCCTGTGTAATACAATATAACTACTAGGTACAAATATATTTAAAATAGTGTAAAAATAAGGTTATCTCTGTTTCTTTGTATCCCACCAGATATGTACCTTTTGCCAAACCTCATAAAATTCTGATTCTTCTTGATTTTTCAACCTTCTCGTCATCATGTCAAGCTCAGCGCATTCTAAGACTTTCTTAAATATATCAGTTTCTTTTGGGGTCTCAAAGTCTTTCCATTTTTGAGCAAAAGCTATTCTAGCTGCTACTAAAATGTGGATTATTAAATAATATACAGTGATACCTTGTCTTACAAACTTAATTGGTTCCGGGACGAGGTTCTTAAGGTGAAACGTTTGTAAGACAAAACAATGTTTCCCATAGGAATCAATGGAAAAGTGATTAATGCGTGCAAGCCCAAAATCCACTCCTTTTGCCAGCCGAAGCGCCCGTTTTTGCGCTGCTAAGATTCCCCTGAGGCTCCCCTCCATGGGAAACCCCACCTCTGGACTTCTGTGTTTTTGCAATGCTGCAGAGAAATCCCAGCAGGGGAATCCCAGCATTGTAAAAACGGACGCTTCGCTGGCAATGGAAGTCCAGAGGTGAGGTTTCCCAGCAAAGGGAGCATCAGTGAAATCGTAGCATCGCAAACCCACCTCCGGACCTCTGTGTTTTTGCAATGCTGCAAATTCACTGAGGCTCCCCTCGCCGGGAAACTCCACCTTCGGACTTCCGTTGCCAGCGAAGCGCCCGTTTTTGTGCTGCTGGGAGTCCCCTGCTGGGATTCTCGTGCAGCATCACAAAAACACGGAAGTCCAGAGATGGGGTTTCCCAGGGAATGGAGCCTCAGGGGAATTCCAGCGGCGCAAAAATGGGTGCTTCACTGGCAATGGAAGTCCGGAGGCGGGGCATCCCAGTGGCGGCGGTGGGTTTGTAAGGTGAAAAGTTTGTAAGAAGAGGCAAAAAACCCTTAAACCCCGGGTTTGTATCTCAAAAAGTTTGTATGATGAGGCGTTTGTAAGACGAGGTATCACTGTATGTCTTTTTTGTATTTCTTATTTGAAATGCCTAATAAAAAGAATTCTGGTGTTTTCTTAATTTCTTGCTGGGTTATTTCTTTTAGCCATTTTTCTATTAAATTCCAGTATTCTTTTGCTTTTGGGCATGTCCAAAAGTGTACAATCACTGGATGGGAAGATTGACTTGATACAACAAACTCTAAAAGAGAGCAAACAGTATACACAGATAAAGTCTAGGTTTCAGAAAGATAAAACAACATATATACTTAGAAAGGACAATAACATTTTAGGTAAATTATTAACAACAAATCAAAAGAAGTTAATTGGAAAAACATATAAATTTTTAATTAATTGTAAAAATACAGAATGGACATTAAAGGACAATATGATAAGCTGGTGTAGAAACTTAAACAAAGAGATTGACTTAAATACTTGGGAAAATGTATGGACACATAACTGGAGAATAACAAGGTCAACTTCCTTTAAAGAAAATAAAATTAAAATGCTTTATAGATGGGATCTGCCACCTAATAGAATTTCAAAAATGTTCCAAACTGCGTCACCCAATTGTTGGAAATGTAAGGAAGAAATAGGTATGTACTATCAGAGAAAATTTTCTAATGGTGTTGACCTATACCAGGAAGTGATGAATTTTTATTGGAGGAATTAAAACAGCAACTAGATGGTGAAGGGTTGGTCTAATAGTGGAATCATACCCTGGTCAAGGTCATTTGCAGCTCTTATAGCTTATGCTTAGAATCAGGTTAGGCCCACACAACATGTGTAAAGTCTGGTATAATTCTTGTTGTCATTGATTTTGAATCTATATTTCTCGAATGGACGTGGAAACTTTTATTTAAAATATTTATTCCCGTTAAACAAAACTTGAAGCAATTTACAATTAAATATAGCACACAGTGATTGATACAATATCAAAATTTAACTTTAAAAAAATATATATTTTATTGGTTTTGCACATAAGGTTACATAAAACAAACATAAAACAGTACACAGTGCATGTGGCCATCACCCGACTGACAATAACCATCACCACCAATTGCAGGGGGTTCAAATATTTACTAGATTATGTTCTTTTTTTTCCTTAGCTCTAATTTGCATTTGTTTACTATTCAAAGTGATTTGAGTTTATTTTTCACATTTTCGTCGCAAATTCGACTCAACATATAATCTTTCACCTTATTCCATCGTACCATTGGCTTCTCCAATTTATTTTCATCAAACTTGTTTAATCTTATTTCCATGATTTCGAAATGAATGTGATCAACCATGTACCAATACCAGTTCTGTAATGTCCATTTTATAGGCTCTTTCCAACCCAATACCACTACCGCTTGAGCGCTTTCCAATGCTGCAGTTTTTATTTCTTTAAAATCTCTTAGTTCTCTTTGTTTAATTAATATCGCTATTTCTTTTGTAATTATCCAATTAATGTTTAGCATTTTATTTATTTCATTCTGCACTTCCTTCCAAAATTTCTGAACTTCAACACACTTCCAGAACATATGCATGAAAATTCCTTTCCTTTGGCAACCATGCCGACAATTACCTTTCCCTTTCCCCTGGAAGTGTGCAAGTTGTGCCGGTGTATAATAACATTTATGTAAATTTTTTCTTCTCATCTCTTTAACTCTTGTATTCTTAATCTTATATATATTTTCTACTATTTCTTTCATTTCACTTTCATCTATTTGTAAATCATTTTGCCAGCATCTTGTCAAGCCTTTTATTACTCCCTCTTCCGCTTGCGATAATATTCTGTATATATTACTAGCTTGTGCTTTGGTATCGTTAATCTTTTCTTTTAAAATTTTCTCTAAGTTATTTTCTTCTCTCAAGAAAGCTTCTTTATTCTCACTTTTATTTAAATATTTACATATTGCATTAATCTGCAGCCATTTCTGTTGACCCAACCACCATTCCAGCCGAGTTCTGCTAACTCTTCCATTCAATTCTCATTATCCCTTTACTATCTAATTCTTTTATGATTCTGCTAAAGTTCACATCATTACCTGTATTCAATACATGTAACGTTGATAATTTTGAGTTTCTAGTTCCTAATTTCCCCTGCCATTAAAACCATATTTCTAAAACTGCTTTCAGAGGGTGTTATATTCTTAATTTCAATTTTACTCCATTTTTTAAATAATAACTCTTTATTATTTATATTGTTGATTTCCTTTTCCAGTTTTACCCACTTCTTTCCCCCCCCCATAACTGTAATTCCATTAATCTTTCTATTTGAAATGCTTCTCTATATAACTCTAAGCTCAGGCTCCCCCCCCCTCTTTCTCGTGGGCAAACAGCCATCTTTTCCTTATTCTAGGTCTTTTGTTTCCTTCAATCCAAAAGTTTAGTTTACCATTCCCTCAATTTTGTCCCTGGAAAGGTACCTGGTAAAACCTGAAATAAATACATCATTTTTGGGATAATCATCATTTTAAGGGTTCTAATCTTTGCATTCTTCTCAACCTTTTTTTCTTCCAGTTTTTAAACTGCTTTTGAAGTCTCTTCCATATTGAGTTATAATTAACCATCACAATTTTATTAGGATTTTTTAACAACCAAACTCCTAAATATTTCATTTTGTTTACATCCTAATTTCAATCCTGACACTTTTTATATCTCAATTTGCTCTTTAGGGCCAGTATTTAAACAAATTATCTCTGATTTCTCTATATTAACTGTAAGACCCGGCTGATCTTTAAATTCCTGGAGTAAAATCTTTATTCTTTTCATCATTTCAATTGGGGTTTCAGTCAATGCTATAGCATCATCTGCAAAAAGTTTTAATTCAAGTTTAATTCAAGTTTTCCTATTTGGTAACCTCTCCACTCCTTATCGTTTCTAATTTTATTTGCTAAGACCTCAATTGCCAATGCAAATAGCATTGGGGATAGTGGGCAACCCTGCTTAGTTCCGTTCTGAATTTTAACCTTCTCTGTTCTATTACCATTTACCCTAATATAAGCTATATTATCCTTATAAATTGCTCTTATAATTTGACAAAAGTTGTCTCCCATATTTAAATCTTTACACAATTGAAACAAGTAATTATAGTTAACTTTATCAAAAGCTTTATAGACATCTAACTTTAAAATACCTAGTTTTCTTTTGGTAGTGGTGGCATGGTGTATCACATCAACGTTTCTAATTGGTTCATAAATCTTTCTTCCTTTAACAAATCCATATTGGTCTTCTCCAATTATCTTTGGTAAAATATTCTCTATCCTGTTTGCCAATATTTTCATAAATATTTTATAATCCTGATTAAGTAAGCTGATAGGACGATAGGAACCTGGGTCCATTAAATCACGATCTGACTTTGGGATAGTCATAATCTCTGAAATTTTCCATGACTGTGGAATGTCAAAGGTCTGAAAAACATTGTTAAACAATTTCTCCAAATGCGGTAATAGTTCATTCATATAAGTCTTATAATATTCACCAGTAAAGCCATCTGGGCCTGGAGCTTTAGCAGGTTTTAACCCTTTAATAACTCTAGATATCTCATCATTTGTTATTTTTGCATTTAAGATTTCTCTATCTTCTTCCATTAATTTCTCCTTAACTTCTATAGTTTGCATTGTGATTTGTTCTTTTTTATATAAATTTCCATAAAAGTCTCTCATTATTTTTTCCAGTTCAATATTACTACGTTTTATTGCACCATCCTTATCCTTTAAAGCAGGGATATAGGATTTCTCCTTTCTTTTTTTCAAATAATGTACCATTTGTTTCATTGATTTGTTCCCCCATCCCATAATTCTCTGTTTTACAATCATCTTCATTTTATTCCATTTCTCCTCCTCAAGAGATTGTAGTTTCTTTTTCTTAAATAGTAGTAATGTATTCCAGTCTCTATTTCTTGTAATTTTTAGAGTCTCTTGGATTAGGTCTATCTCTTTAATTATTCTTTCTCTTTCTACTTCCCAAGATTTTTTAATAAAAGTTTCAGTGCTAATGCAATTACCTCTCATAAAAGCCTTGTGTGTATCCCAAACTATTGTTTGCTTAATTTCTCCTGTTTCGTTGATATTAAAGAATTCACACAATTCCTTTTGTAATTTGAGTCTATTTTTTTCACTAACCGAAACCACAGGGTTGTATCTCCAGATCCTTTGTTGTCTATTAACATCCATTTCAATCACTGCTAACAATGGAGCATGATCTGATAACCAAATTCTTTTAACTTCAGCTCTCTTGAGGTGTGCTTCCCCTGTTTTATTCATTAATATATAATCAATACAACTAAATTTATTATGTCTTGCTGAATAAAATGTATCTCTGTTTGCCACGTTTGCATGGAGGTCCAACATATTAATTTTATTTAAATGTAACTTTTTCTCCCCCCCCTCCCTGCTGTTAATTCCAAATTAAAATCACCTGCAAGGATCACTATGCCTTCTGCAAAATTATCTTACTTACGTTTTACATTTATTATGAATTGCTTTGTATTTGCATTTGGAGCATAAATTACTGCTAAGGTTATTACCTTATTATTTATTTTCCCCTTAATGAATAACATTCTACAATCTTTATCACTATTAATATGAATTAATTCGAATGGGACTCTGGTTTATGAGAATTGCAACTCCTCTACTTTTTGTGTTCCCTCTAGAGTCATAAATCCATTTCCAGTCACTATTACTAACTAATTTATCTGATCTTTTCCTTCCTTTATGAGTTTCTGATAAAAACAAAAAATCAACTCTACTATCCCTGGCCAATTTCATAATTCTATAACGTTTTTTCTGCGACGTCATTCCATTCACATTTAATGACATTAGAATCCTTTCACCCATTATACATACTTTTGAATGTGTTTCCCCCTTCTGCAAAACACAGCCTAGTGGAAAAGTCTTTGTTAATTGTCTTGAACCCCCACCCTAGTGCCCCTTCTCCTGCGCCCCCCCGAGGGGGAGGCAATGAAAAGAATTTTCGTTTATCCAAGAGGCACCCCTGGATTTGCATTCCACTGGGGAAACCCCCCCCACCTTTCCCCTTCAAAGACAGTAAAGGAAATCCCCCCTCCTTCCCTCTTTATCCCTTGTTAGTTAGAATAGAATACACAAAGAAGCAAGTTAGTTGAGAACAATAACACCATATTAACAGTTCAGTTCTTATTTTCTCTTTTGACGCGTAATTTTGGATTCTTCTTTTTTTTCTCTTTCCTGGACTAAAGCCAGCTCCTTTTGTAGCGCTGCAATTTTTTCATCTTTTTCTTGATCTGCTGTGCGAATTGGCTGAGCTGTAAACAGGTCTCGAATCGGGTCTTTGTTTTCTCTTCCTCCTTCTGCTGCAGTTTTCTCCTTCCCTGACAATGTCTGCAGATTTAAATCCAAATCAAACCCCAGTTGCTGAAGCAGTTTCTTCCCCTCATCCAAGGATCTTGCTTGGAGAACTTTGGAATCTTTAAAAACCATTGTTATCACTGGGTATTTCCAGGTAAAGCGAACTCCATTCTGAAATAGTTGATTCGCAAGAGGTCTCATTTGGTTTCTTGCCTGGAGCATCTCAGCAGACAAATCTTTTAGAACGCCTTTATAATGTAAATTTGGAGTTTGCTTTAATTCTCTGTAAGTTTCTGCTGCCCTCCTCTCTGAAATAAATCTTATAATAATGTCTCTTTCATTACCTGGATTCCGAGGGCCAAATACCCAGTGCGCTCTCTCAAATTCATTTAGGTCACTTTTGATTTTATTTTCGCAAAGCCATTGATGGATCGCTTGGATAAGACGTTTACTCTCAGCAAAATCTTGCTTAAAGTCTCTTAAGCGCAGATTAGATCTCCTTTGTCTGTCTTCTAAATTATTTATGCGTGACTCATGGCGAACTTTCCCCTCCTCCAGTTTCACAATTCTCACATCTTGTTATTTCGATTGCTCTTTTAAGTCTGTAACTCCTGCACTCACGGCAGCTTTAGCTATTTGCATCTCTTTGAGCTGTTGCCCCATATTTGCAAATGCCGTTAGCAGTGAATCCATTTCCCCCCCCCAAATCTGGAGTAGTCGCCATTTTTCCTTTGTTCTCTATTTTTTCCCCTACTCACATTTAAAACAGTAGCTTGCTTCTCTTTTTGAAATGATCCAAACACATTTTCAAAAACTCCGTTTGATTCTCTTCCTCTCAGTCCACTTTTCACCAAGCCAGAGAGGGTTGTCAGGGGTTAACTTTCACTTTTCTAATTCACATTAGGGAGTTCCCTGTAGAGGCGTCTATCTCTCTCGACGCATGCGCAAATCCCCCCAATATCAAAATTTAACTTCATAATTTTTAAATAATTTTATTCTTTAAAGATATTTTGGTGATTTCATGTGTGTAAATCAAAAACAGAAGTTTTAAGTCATTGTACAGTATATAAGTAGAAATAAACATAAATTATATAATAGATAAATATAACTGTTAAATAATTCTAATCCTATAAATAGATTTTTGCATGTTATTTTGGAAAGATCTCCTTGTAAGAGGAAAATCTGTTAGTATGACAACCGTCATAAGAACAACAACAACAAAAATACCCCACCGCAATTAGCAACCACAGTGTCCTCACCAAACTTACAGGGAACAATAGATAATGTGTTGGGAACAGAAAAATCAAGCTCAATGTTGACTACTCAGAATATATAGGCAATGTTTTAAGCTGTTCAAGAATCAATGAATAAAATCCAAGAAACTATTGCAAAAAATCATGAGGAAACAAAGAAAAATCAAGAATTACACTGAACAGAATTGACGGATACAATTTCATTTCTTGAAATGGATAAGGCTGCTGTTTACTTGAGATTTAAGAATATGTCGGAAGATCTTGGGGGGAGAAATGGCAGAAATTCTAGCTGAAGTCACACTATGAAACAAACAAGACTTAGAGACACAGATGAGGTTTACCGAGTTCACACAAATTATGCATGTCAACACCATTTACCCAAGGAGGTCCAGATACGATTTATCAGAAAAACCATGAGATGAAATCTATAGGAGAATGCGAGAGGAGACAATAACCTACAATGGAAGAGAAATACAAACATTGAAACAGACACCACAGAGAGAAAGAGATCAGAGGAAAGCCTACCAGTTCCTAAGAACTCAACTATCAAGAGACGTTTGATAGTTGAGTTCTTGGTTTGATAATTGATTCTATTGAGAAGGCACGTGAATTTTATGAACATCACTTCTTAGTGGAAGGAGATAAGGAAAGCAGGGAGGAAGTTGAGACCAAAAGTCAAGATGAAGAATTGATAGGGGGAAATGAGGAGAAAAGGAGGCAAGAAAAGGAACAGAGAGAGATAGAAGGTACTAAAAGGAAGGTACAGAGAGAATCAAGGAACACAAGGAAAAAGTTATTAGATAATAAGACTTCCAATTCCGGTTCTGGTGGGGCAGCAGGAGGTAGCTGGGAGACGTTGCTCCCGCTGGACTACGGTGAAAGTTCCAGGATATAGATAATTGATTAGCTCGAGACAGCACTTTTCAATACTGCCTGATGTGGGAAGATCTGTGGCTGAGTCTGAAACTGCCATGGGCTTTATTCGGGGCATTTTGAAACAACAGCAATCAAAGGAAAAATATGGTGAGATCAGATGTTGAGGGGAAGATGGCGGCCGTCTTTGGATGCCACCCCCTCCGCCTCTGTCTCCATCCCTAAAACAGCGGTTGAAAGGAACTAAGGGGTTTTTTGGACTGTTTTGAGATTGCCAACTTAAATTGAAAACGTGAGCTGTGGTGACTGGCAGCTGAGCAAGTGGAAGCTGGGCGGAGTGAAAGCGAGGCAAGCCTGCGTGTGTGTATGTGGAGCCGAGAGGAAACAAAGCAAGTGAAAGCTGAGCTGATAACATCAAAGGGGGCCTCGGGAGCTGGCTAATGAGAGCAGGCAGATCTGGGGTGCTGGTAGTGAGAGCAACCAGTGCCGGAAGATCTGCGGGTCGGAGGGGCCAGGACCGGCCATCGAGAGGAGTTCACAAGGACGGTGGCTGGCCACATCGTGGCCATTTTAGGACCATGTAGAGTACCAGGAAGCTGGAGATGTCGACTTGTCAGAGAGGCCAACATTCAAAAGCAACCTGTGGAAACCAAGACCTGACCAATAAAGACCATGCTCCCTGTATGGAACCAGCTGAGCCAGGAGGAGACCAAAGTTACAACAATGGGGGTGAAAACATATTTAGAAGACAGGAGACTAAGGTGATATCCCACCCTCCCCCCTGGACTACTATTTCTGAAAAAACAGTCATTTCCCCTTATTGCCTTTGGAAGAACTTACCATACCCTTTGTGGAAGAACTGTGACTCAGGAATTTTTTTTAAAGGAGTGACTCGAACTAATGTATTGTATTTTTTAATGAACTGTTTTTAGTGTAAATTAATGTAATTGATCTTTATCTATATTCTTGCTATTTATTATTTTCTACTGTTTTTAGTATTAGTACTTAGTGGGAAGTTTTAAGACAAATGATTAAAACTGGAGGAGTGATATGTGTAGTATGAGTGATTGCAATTGGATGGGTGATGTATATGTCATTGTTTTTTCTGACCTCTGTAGTATTTTTCTGACCTCTGTAGTAATTGGGTTGAGTGTGTATGAGTGCGTAGTTGTGATTTTATGATATTGACTATGTTATATTAATGTTCTTTAACTGACTTTTAAATTTTAATATTAGATTTGTAATGTATTGTACTATTGCTATGTTGTGAGCCATCCCGAGTCTTCGGAGAGGGCTGGCATACAAATCTAATATATTATTATTATTATTATTATTATTATTATTATTATTATTATTATTATTATTGTAAAGTAAGATGGAAGAAGAAATTAAACTGATTTCTCTAAATATTAATGGATTAAACTCACAAATTAAAAGAAAGCAGGGTTTCGCAAGACTCCAAAAACTAAAATTAGACATAGTGTGTATTCAAGAAGTTCACATTTCACAACAAAATAAAACCCAAGTTTTGGGTTATTAGTTAACCCAAAACTTGGCAAAGTATTCACATCTTTAGCACAACAAAAGAAAAGAAGAATGGCAGCTTACATTAAGGATAGACTACAAACAAAATAAATATTTAAACATAACAAAGGCAGGGTTTTTATCAGACCTGGGCAAGATGCGGCCCGGGGACCGGATGCGCCCCCCCCCCCCCGGTGTCTGTGACCAGCCCGCAGAGGTCGGTCCAACTTTTCTAGATAAAAATCAGGTGTTCAAGATATAATATATAACATATAATTATATATATAATATAATATATAATATATAATATAATATAATTATAATTTATAATTTGTAATTATAATATAATATACAGTATTGGGTAGAACTGAGTTAATTATATTAGTTCGGCTCTCTAAAACAATTTCTCATGTGGCCCTATGGCAAAATTAATTGCCCACCCCTGGTTTTGATGGTAAAAATGGATATACATACACAAAAAAAGATTATTGATGATATTATATGCCCCAAATAATAATCAAAATGAATTCTATAGAAATGTATATAAGAAACTAATAGAGTTAGAAAATGAAAATATCTGTTTAATTTGCAATTAAACATAAAAAAAGTTCACAGTTGAAGAATAGATGTGAGGGGATTAAATGGGTCTTCTGCTAGTTAATTGAACAGCCATGGTCCATTAACACTCTGGAAGTAATATGCAAGTTCTCAGCTGCTGGGGTCTGAGATAAAGCGAGCACGAGGATGTCATCCAAGTAGCACTGGACTCTGAGTTCGGAAGTGAGCCACCAAGACTGAAAGTACTTTGGTGGGGGCCAAACTACTCTGGGGGCAGAAGAAAGGCTAAAGTGCTTGGTACTGAAAGTGCCTACCTGCATAGCAAAACCAAAGGTATTTGGTACCACGAACAAAATGGAATAAAATCCCTGAAGTCATTGATCAGGGGGCACCTGTTGGATAGCTCGAGTGTCCAGTAGGTGCTGGATCACTTAGTCCATGACAGCCCATTTGGAAGGGTTCCTGGATGTGGTACAGGAAATAAAGAACATTGGGTGGGGTGGGTGGGGGTGGGAGAGAAATTCCAGAGACAAACTGTAGCAGATGGTATTGCGTACCCAGAAATCATTAGTGGTCAAGGCCCAGTGCGAAGCAAAGAGTGCTAATCGTTCCCCAGTGGGTGGAGAGGTGATATTCAGCCTACTATCTGCCCCTCCATGCAGGTTGCCCCCCATCTGTGCCTCAGAAAGGACTCTTGAAGCATTCTCCCTATCGGCCTTGTCCTGGGAAGGACGTGATCGATAACCATACTAACCTGGACACTGGGGATAGCTGAAGGACTGGTCAGGCTGGCAAAAAGGTCACCAGAAGTAAGATGACTAATGAGAGAGACACCTTTATGAGGGGGGGGATAATTTTTTAATTTTTTTCTCCATCCTTACAAACATACAGAAATCACATACCTTCAAATTTCAATGCAGTACAATATAGAATCATTCACCAAATTCTTAATTGAAATTAAAATTCTTAATTTGTATCTATTTTGTTTTGGTATACATTATTATATACCAAAGGTACCTCCTTTCTAATTTTGTCATTTGGATTTCAAAGATTATTTTCTGTTCTAATTCAAGTGCAAAACGCTATTAGCTATCAAATTTCTATTGGCTATGTGACGTTTTTCTAGTAAATCCATGCCATAGTGCTTCAATCCATTTCTTATATACTTACTTATCTCATTCATGTTTTTAAACCCTCATTTTAATAAAGCTGCCCTTTAAGAGGAAAAAAAATCCAAATCTACTTCTCGTCAAAGCAACAAAGAATATCAATTCATACTAGTTATTTCTTGTCTTAATCTAATTATGACAATAATGATATGGGGGGGGAAAGAAAAACAGAAATTATTATCAAGAATTCAAATTGCATTATCTTCTCACCATACTTATAGATTATATCATTTCTTTCATTTTAGAAATATATCATTTCAAATTTGACAAATCAGTTATAATATAACATATTTTTAATGAACCTCCTTAATATATTTGTTTTCTCTGTCAATCCCAGTGGAGTAATCTTCCCTAATCTATTTAGTTTCACTGTCATTCCCAATGTAATTATCTTTCCTATTCTATGTATCATCCCTAATCTATATATCTTCCCTTATCTACATGTCTTTCACTGTCAAACCCAGTGTAATAGTCTTCCCTAATCTATGTATTTTCCACTGTCATTCCCAGTGTAATAATATTGCCTGATCTATTTAATTTCACTGTCATCCCCAGTGTAATAATGTTCCCTGGTCTATGTATCTCTCACTGTCATACACAGTGCACCCTAATCTGTTTCTAACTGTCAATCACAGTGTAGTATTCTTCCCTGATCTATTTATTTCCACTATCATTCCCAATATGATAAACTACCCTAATCTGAGTATTGTATTGGCAGTTCTGTGTTAGCAAATACAGTGATCCCTCGATTTTCGCGATCTCGTTCTTCGCGAAATGCTATATCGCGATTTTTCCCACCCGATGACGTTACTCTCTTCCTTCCTTTCTCATCTTTCTTTCTCTCTCTCTTTCTCTATCTTGCTTCTTCCTCTCTCACACTCTCTTCCTCCCTCTCTCATCTCTTTCTTTCCTTCTCTCTCTTTCTCTATCTCTCCCCCTCTTGCTGGCGGGCGGCGGGTGGTGGGCGGGCGGGCGAGCGGGGGCATCAGCGAGGAAGACCCAGGGAATGTTCCTTCGGCCGCCCAGCAGCTGATCTGCTCGGTAGCGCAGCAGCAGCAAGGAGCAGAATCGGGGTTTCCCCTTTGCGTGGGCGGCGGGGAAACCCCGATCTTCGTCTGCTCGCTGCTGCTGCGCTACCGAGCAGATCAGCTGCTGGGCGGCCGAAGGAACCTTCCCTGGGTCTTCCCCGCCGCCCACGCAAACTCCACCATCTGCGCATGCGTGGCCATGAAAAAAAGGGCGCACATGCGCAGATGGTGTTTTTACTTCCGCAACCAACCCTACATTGCGAAAAATCGATTATCGCGAGGGGTCTTGGAACGGAACCCTTGCGATAATCGAGGGATCACTGTACTTCAGAAGAAAAGGATTTAGGGGTAGTGATTTCTGACAGTCTCAAAATGGGTGAACAGTGCAGTCAGGCGGTAGGGAAAGCAAGTAGGATGCTTGGCTACATAGCTAGAGGTATAACAAGCAGGAAGAGGGAGATTATGATCCCGCTATATAGAATGCTGGTGAGACCACATTTGGGACATGATCGCCTACACCGGAGCCATCATCTCGCCCTCTCTCCACCTTCCCCGTAAGTTGACTTGCCGGCAGTCTCATTTTTTCAGCAGAGAGAGACAGAGATGCACCCCCGCAAGTTCATTCATTCATGGAATTGTTCGTTGAAACAATAAGTGATCACATTACATGGGTCTCAGCTATGTGTTAAATTGAAAAAGCTTTCTCATAGGATATTTTGTGGGGATAAAAAAACCACTCTCATAAAAACCCACTTTCTTATTTGGAGTCCTCTCGTTTTTCAAGAATTCTCTCTTATTTTTTAGACATTGGATTTGTTAAACGTTAAGCGTACTTTAAATACAGATTGATAATTTGGGCGTTCGTGGTGGAACCTCTCCCACCCCCCGAGGCACATGGCGGGGCACAGAAGTTTTTGTGTGAGAGAGGAAAAATAGAGAGAGAAAGAAAGAAAGAGAGGGAGGGAAAGCAAAGTGGAGAGGAATGAAGGAGGGAAGGAAGGAAGGAGAAATGGAAGGAACAAGAAAGAAAGAAGGAAAGAAGGAAGAATGAAATTAATGGAGGGACAGAGAAAGGAAGGACTGTTTTGGGGGGGATTTGTTTTATTTTTTTCTTAACATACATTCAAACAACACAGTGTATCATCTAATTTTCCATGAATAAAATGTGGTATTTTGTTAGTAACTGTTCTGTCTGGGTGCCCCCAGACTTCAACACCAACTGGAAAAAGCAGCCAGACACACTGGTAAAAGCAAAGGTACTTTATAGTTGGGAAAACAAACACAGACAAAACTGTTCTTACAAACAGGGTTGTTAGGAGGCTTCACAGCAGAGTCATGACGGCCAGACAATACAACAAACTTCTTGCTGGCACACACACCTTTGTAGAGAATAAGACCCACGCCTCCCCCCAAGGTTTCAGCTTTCAAGGCCACAAGCCAGATTCAGAGACGCCAAAGAACACAGCCAGATCGCAGGACTCCCAAAGATAATACTCCACAATTACAGGAAGGGTGGGCCTGCCTTTTCAGCCTTTCTGGGGAGAACCACACCCAAACCCAGCTGTTGCCTATTTAGTGCTGGAAATACCTGGCTAATTGTCCCCTTCGCTGGGCTGCTCTTCTCTGCCTTAGATCAATTATGGCTTGTGCATCCTCAGCTAAGGACTCCAGGCTGCTTGCTGGGGAGAGCTCCATCCTGGGGGACTCAGGCTGTTCTCCCTCTCCCTCAGCCTGACCTTCCTCCTCCCCGTCTGCCTGGGCCTCCTCCTCCTGTTCCTCATCCTCCCCCTCTGAGCATGGAGCCGGCAGAGGTTCAGCCGTTCCCTGAGGAGCCTCAGATGGAATCACAACACCATCCCCCCTCGGAAGGCCCCTCCCCATCTGCCAGTGGAGAGGACGCGGTTTCTGGGGAAACCGGGCGTGAAAATCCCGAATAAGATCAGGAGTGTCCAACAACGCTGCTTCCACCCAAGAGCAATCATCAGGGTCCCCCTCCACCCATTGAACCTTGTATTGGAAGGAATCATCCACCCACCGGGAATCCATAAGGGCATGTACCATAGCCTCAGGGAGGTGGTCACGAACACACGGGGCAGGAAACACGGGAACGTTGGGACAGAGTGGACAATCGGGAGGGACAGGGACTAACAGCGAACGGTGAAACACAGGGTGAACCCGCAAGTTGGCCGGCACGGTGAGCTGGTAGGCCACCGGATTGATCACCCTTTCAACGGGAAAAGGGCCCAGGAACCGGGGATCTAATTTGTGTCTGGGTAATTCGGAGGCTATGTATTTCATGGACAGCCACACCTGATCCCCCACCACCAAGGGGGGCACATCCCGTCTGGAGCGGTCAGCCACTCTCTTGTAGTCCTCCTTGGCCTTATTCAGGTACCTTTTCACCATCTCGTGGACCGCCTGCAGCTCCGAGAGGAAGTCCTCGGCAGCAGGCACCGGGGAATCGAGGAGGGTCAAGGGAAAGAAGCGAGGATGGAAGCCATAATTGGAGAAAAAGGGCGTGAGTCGGGTCGAGGAGTGGCGGGAGTTGTTAAAAGCAAACTCCGCTACAGGGAGGAACCTGGACCAATCAGTCTGGCGATCCGCCACTACACACCTCAGGTATTGCTCCAGTATCCCTATAACCTTTTCTGTGCCTCCATCGGTCTGGGGGTGCTGCGTCGATGCGAGGCACACAGACACGTTCAGGGCCGACATCAATTCCCACCAGAACTGTGAATTGTGTTCCCCTGTCAGAGACCACCCGATCCGGAAGCCCATGTAACCTAAACACGTGGCTGATAAACATTTGGGCCGTGAGTTGGGCAGTGGGCACCCTAGTGCAAGGTACAAAATGAACCATCTTGGTGAGCATGTCCATCACCACCATGACTACCGTGAAGCGAGCTGAAGAAGGCAAATGGGTTACAAAGTCAATGGACACGGCACCCCAGGGTCTCTCAGGCGTGGGCAAAGGTTGCAGTAATCCTGGTGGGGCTCCAGTCACCCCCTTGGCCGTACGACACCGGACACAGGTGGCCATATAGGAACGCACATCATCTTGGATGCGTGGCCACTAGAATGTCCGAGTGACCAGTTCTAATGTTTTGAACAGGCCAAAATGCCCCGCCACTGGACAGTCATGACACTGGGCCATAATCAGGCCCCTCACTGGGCGAGCAGGAACATACAGCTGCCCCCGGTCTTGAAATGTCCAGGGGGAATTGGGTGTTAACTCCCACACCCTCTGTGCTACAAACCCATCCTCCCGCTGCGCCTCCCGTAAACGGCGACGCAAGTCCACTGGGTCCTGGGTCGCAGCCAAAGCTGCAGGGGGTAGAACTGTCTGCAGAGGATCCGGCTCCTTCGGGTGCGTGTACTCCGGCTTGCGCGACAAGGCGTCCGCTCGAGGGTTCTGGGCGCTGGGAGTGTACCTGATGCGGAAATTGAACCGTGCGAAAAAGAAGGACCAGCGGATCTGTCTCTGGTTCAATTTCTGAGCCATCTGCAGATACTCAAGGTTCCGGTGGTCCGTCCGTACTTCAATCTGGTGACGGGCCCCCTCCAGGTAATGCCGCCAATGCTCAAAGGCGGCCTTCACCGCTAAGAGTTCCTTCTCCCAAATGGTATAATTCCTTTCCGAGGGAGACAATTTGCGGGAGAAATAGGCACACGGAAACAGCATGTCACCTGGACGATGGGCTTGGAGGAGCACTGCGCCAACTGCTACATCCGAGGCGTCTGTTTCCAACACAAACGGCCGAGCGGGATCAGGATGGCGCAGAAGCGGTTCCGCCATGAACGCCGCTTTTAGGGCCTCAAAAGCCCGCTGTTCCGCCTCCCCCCAACCAAACGGGACTTGTTTTTGTAACAACCGAGTCAAGGGCGTGATTAATGTGGCATACCCTGGAATAAAAGCCCGATAATAGTTTGCAAACCCCAAAAGACGTTGTACGTCTTTCACCCGTCGTGGAGGTTGCCAAGACTGAAGTGCGGCCACTTTGCCCGGGTCCATGGAAATGCCACCTGGAGACAAAATGTGCCCAAGGAATTCGACGGTAGTCTGGAAGAATTGGCACTTCTCCAGCTTGGCATACAAATGCTGCTCCCGCAACCGGAGCAGGACCCGGCGCAAATGGTCCAAATGCAAGGCATGGTTCGGGGAATACACTAAAATGTCATCAAGGTAAATCACCACGAACTGGTCCAACATGTCCCGGAACACGTCATTCATTAGATGTTGAAACACGGCCGGGGCGTTGGTGAGGCCAAAGGGCATCACGGTGTATTCAAAGTGGCCATAACGCGTGCCGAACGCTGTCTTCCACTCATCCCCAGCCCGCATCCGGACCAAATTGTACGCACTGCGCAAATCAATTTTGGTGAACACTTTTGCCATCCACAACCGGTCCATGAGTTCAGGGATCAAGGGCAAGGGGTACCTATTATGCACCGTGATGGCGTTAAGGCGCCGATAGTCACAACAGAGGCGAAGATCGCCCGTTTTCTTCTTCACGAACAAAACAGGGGCAGGCAAAGGGGACCTGGATGGCCGAATAAATCCCTTGGCCAAATTCTTTTCAACAAACTCCTTAAGGGCCACAAGCTCCGGCTCTGACATGGAGTACAAACGACCAGCCAGGAGCTTGGCGTCAGGGATCAAGTCTATGGCACAGTCGTACGTCCGATGCGGTGGTAGTCGATCCGCCTCCTTCTCGTTAAAAACATCGGCGAACTCCTCGAGGCAACGGGGTAACTGGATCGCGGGAACCACTGGGCCATGGGCTGCGCACACATGTCGGTGATGGTCCACACACTGCAAACTGGAGAATGTGACCAGGTTCTGGGACCACACCACATGCGGGTCATGCGCGCGCAGCCATGACAACCCCAGCACGAGGGGAAAATGAAGCCCCTTGGTAACATAAAACTGTAGGGCCTCCTCATGAGTTCC
Organism: Erythrolamprus reginae; assembly: GCF_031021105.1. NCBI lineage: Eukaryota > Metazoa > Chordata > Lepidosauria > Squamata > Dipsadidae > Erythrolamprus > Erythrolamprus reginae. The sequence continues at coordinate 221,140,306 of NC_091950.1, forward strand.
GATGCACATTTGCACCGGCAGGATCTGGAACCGGATGGGACCAGCCAGCAACACCCGCCCATCGATGGTCTCCACAGTTAATGGCGGGATGACAGGACAAAGGGGCAAGGAATGGCGTTGGGCAAAGGCTTCGTCCAAGAAATTCGTCGTCGCCCCCAAATCCACGAGGGCCAACGCTGGATAAGTCCGAGTCCGTTGCGCAATATGCAGAGTCACCGCGTCAGGTGTTGAAACGGTCCGGAGTCGGTAGCCGTGGAGTCAGGAGAAAGTGGGATCCCCGCCCGACCTAGTGTTGCCACCAAGCCAGGCCTCCCTCGTTTCCCGACCGTTCCGGCGACTGAGGACGTCCAGACGAAGAGTCCATCAGAGAGTTCATGACAGGGACAGAGACACAAGGGGTTGTATCCGGGAACTGCACGGGGGACGCCATTGGAAGCACGGGAGAGCTGGAGAGTACTGGAATGGTGGCAGCCACCGTGCTCCGCCTCTTGTGGGGACAAACTACAGCAAAATGTCCCGGGGCCCCGCAATAGAAGCACAACCCAGCCGCCCGCCGACGCCCTCGTTCTCCGGGGTCTGTCGGGGTCGTGCGTAACTCACGTCCATCGGCTCCCCGGCGGCAACACAATCCAACAGGCGTGCAGGCAGCGTTGGTGAAAAACGTCGGGGCGCAGGGACCGGAGCCGGGGTGCCTACGGTCGACAACCCCCGCGGCGGAACAGGTGTCAGCGGAACACCTGACGCACGGGGGTTGGACCGTCCCGCTCGACGGGACTTCACTGGCCAACAGCCTGGCCTCTATTGCCAAGCAATGCCGCTTCAAAGCGTCCAATGTGCCGGGCATCACCTCATGCACCAGTTCATCTAACAAAGTGTCTGATAGTCCGTCCTGAAAGGCCTCGATCAGGGCAGCCTCATTCCACTGGACTTGCCCGGCCAGAGACCGAAAGTCAGCCATGTAGTCCGCCAGGGGGCGCGAACCCTGGCGCAGTTGCTTCAGCGCCCGCATGGCCGTCTGCTCCTGCACCGGGTCTGCAAATTGGTGATGCAACAGGTCACAGAAAGCAGCATAGTTCTGGAGTAGCGGGTCATCCCGAGCCAGGTAAGGTGCCACCCACGACGCTGCAGGGCCAGCCAACAAGCTACACAGAAACGCCACCTTGTGGTCATCCCCCGGGAAGTGCATCATCTGAGCGTTGATAAACAGCTGCACCTGGCTCTGGAACGCAGAAAACAGCCGCCGGTCCCCCCAGAACTTTTCTGGCATCGCCACAAAGCATTTCCTCCTGGGCAAAGGTGCTGGAGGAGGTACCACAGGGGCCGCCTGGGGTGGGACCGGCTGGGACAAAACCTCCACCTGGCGTTGTAACACCAGGACCGTCTGGGTCAACTGTGCAATGTCCCCTCGCAACTCTGCAAAGACAGCCTGCATGTCAGCTGCAGAAACGTCCATGGTGGCAGGCAAAAACAGGAAGCCAAAAAGCAAAAAATCCCAAACAAGGAACCAGCAGCAGAGAGCAAGGAAAATAAACAACCTAACCACCCCTCCAAAATGAGAACCAGGTGTCTGGTGGTTGGTGGAGTATTATACTGTTCTGTCTGGGTGCCCCCAGACTTCAACACCAACTGGAAAAAGCAGCCAGACACGCTGGTAAAAGCAAAGGTACTTTATAGTTGGGAAAACAAATACAGAGACAAAACTGTTCTTACAAACAGGGTTGTTAGGAGGCTTCACAGCAGAGTCATGACGGCCAGACAATACAACAAACTTCTTGCTGGCACACACACCTCTATAGAGAATAAGACCCACGCCTCCCCCCAAGGTTTCAGCTTTCAAGGCCACAAGCCAGATTCAGAGACGCCAAAGAGCACAGCCAGATCGCAGGACTCCCAAAGATAATACTCCACAATTACAGGAAGGGTGGGCCTGCCTTTTCAGCCTTTCTGGGGAGAACCACACCCAAACCCAGCTGTTGCCTATTTAGTGCTGGAAATACCTGGCTAATTGTCCCCTTCGCTGGGCTGCTCTTCTCTGCCTTAGATCAATATTTGGCTTGTGCATCCTCAGCTAAGGACTCCAGGCTGCTTGCTGGGGAGAGCTCCATCCCGGGGGACTCAGGCTGTTCTCCCTCTCCCTCAGCCTGACCTTCCTCCTCCCCATCTGCCTGGGCCTCCTCCTCCTGTTCCTCATCCTCCCCCTCTGAGCATGGAGCCGGCAGAGGTTCAGCCGTTCCTTGAGGAGCCTCAGATGGAATCACAACAGTAACTAATATCAATCATCAAAAAAGTTGTTTTTTCTAATTTTGTCATCCAGTTACATTCGTTTTCTTTTAATTAAATTCCCTCCTTAATGTTCCTTCAAAAAGTACAACATCAATTATATTTCTATCTTATTAACCATTATGCCAATATGCTTCCTTTTTTCTTTATACATTTTTCTATAAGACAAGAAAACCTTGTGTAGCCAATCAGGTGTTAATAAAAGAAAATTAAAAACAAAACATAAACATATATGAATTTCAGACTTCTTCCCTCCCCCTCTAAATAGTATGTTTCCATTTTGTTTTTTACTTTAAAATAAGGTATGTGCAGTGTGCATAGGGATTTGTTCATAGGTTTTTTTTAATAGTCTGGCTCTCCAACAGTCCAAGGGACAGTGAACTGGCCCCCTTGTGTAAAAAGTTTGGGGACTCTTGATGTAAATCCTCCTTTTTGTAATCTCCATATGCAAGTAATTAGACAGTCACAATCACCATAGATAAGATATTCCAAGAGCCAAGGTCAGGAAACAGTTTATATGTCCAACAAAATCTTCCCAAAAACATATTTTCACTTATTTATATACTAAAAGTTAATTTTCTCAGCTGATAAGAAACATTTCACTAAAGTAAAAATTCAATAATCAAATTTTAAAAATCCTCAATCATTGGGCTTTTACTGTCCTTTCAGAAGCTTTCCGCTATTGTACTCATTGCCAATTAGCCGCTTCCTCTCCATTTTTTTTCAATCTTTTGTTCCCATTTGAAGTCAAAAAAGAAAAAAACAAAACAATCCAAGCTCCAGTTGGCCAAATCACTCACCAGCACCACTCTTGGTTCTGTTCCTCACGCTCAAGCATGTTCCTTGGCACTTCTCTCCAGATGACTCAAAGCTTCTTTAAAATCCTTTTGTTGCATTGTTGGCTCAGCTTCATTGGCATAGGCATGGCAGCCTAGCCAATTTCACACCTCCGCCGGTGAGAGACAAGCTGGTTTCTCTGGAGGGGAATGCCAATCCCAAACCAGACTCTTGGCAGTGTCCCCAGCTTAACCTCTCCTTCATAGAGGATCCAGCCTGGTTCCATCAAAACCAGAGCCCCCAAGAAGCGGGGATTCAGAGTTCCCCCACGAGCGAAGGGGAACACGGTACCACTGGCGCCATTGACCCAACCTCTTTGTCTGCGAGGGAGACACCTTGGGTGGCAGACTGGGCAGGATCTTCCTCTTATCAAGGGATTCAAATAGAATGCTGTTGAGGCCATTGCCTTCATGGCAAATCGAGAGGCATACAAGGTAGAATCTGATAGAAATTGACCTGTTGCAAAGACCTTTTTGAGGTCTTGCAGGATGCGGAGATTGGTGACTGTAACATATTCTTGTATTTGTTGCAGCCGGATGAGTGCTGTTTCGGCTAAGAAGGAGGTGGTGGAGGCTGCCTTTATTGCCCAGGCAGCAGACTGGTGAGTTCTCAGTAAGGCCTGTTCTACCTTGCAGTCTCCAGGCTTTCTTTCTAAACTGAATGGGAAGGGCCCAGAGGCTAGATTGTTTCTTTTTTATTTTTTTTCTGGAAGGGTTTTTTAATATTTTCCCACACATCATCAATACAGTACAATGTAAACATATTTCAATCATCAAATACAGTCATTAGTAATTCTTAATTTCATATCTATTTACTTTCAATATGCATCATTTATCTCATACTACCTCCTTTCTAGTTTTGTCACTTGGACTACAGAAAAAAAAAGTTCCCTTATCAATTCCATTTTAAAAGCTGTTGGCTGTTAGTTTCTCTATTAGCTGTTTTTTCTTGCCTAATAAATCTAAGACATAGTGGTTCAATCAATGCCTTATATCCTTACTTATCCATTTATATTTCTTAATCCCTATTTTCCAAAGGGTAAATGCCCTTTTTAATAAATAAATCCAAATTTATTTATCTTCAAACAATAGATATCATTTCATATCAAGTATTTTATATCTTTTATCTAACTATAACAATACAGGGGGAAAGTGAAAATTTATTCAGATTTCAAAAATTTAAACTCGTTAATGTTTGTTTGTTTATTTGTTTGTTTGACTTCTATGCCGCCCAATCCCAAAGGACTCAGGGCAGCTTACAACAACAGTATGAATACAATAAATAGATACAAAACAGTAAAAGTCAAACATTATCTAAGGCTAAAACATTAAGCCCTTAAAAAAAGTAATTGTAAGAAATGGCGGTCACACTCATATACATACACACCATTCATACAATTGACCATCGAAGATGTACATTTAAGGCCCTCCACTGTGGTCTCGCTAATCTGCATTGCTTAGTCAATGGGACCCGGAGGAGGTCAACTCTGTGAGCTCTTATTGGCCTCTGGGAGATATGCGGCAAGAGACAGTCCCGTAAATACTCTGGCCCTGAGCCATGTAGGGCTTTATAGGTAATAACCAACACCTTGAATTGTGCCCGGAGATTAATAGGAAGCAAGTGCAGCTCGCGGAGCTAAGATGTTATATGGGTGTACCGAGGTACACCCATGACAGCTCTCGTGGCTGCATTCTGGACTATTGGTTCCAGTTCCGGCTTTCGGTTCCGGCTTTTGGTTCCAGTGGTGGAGTAACAGGAGGAGGAGAGGGCTCCGCCACCAGGAACAACAGCTTAAACATCTAGCTCACCCCCACTCACAGTATTTCCTTTCTATGCCAAGGCTCCTTGATACTAGAGCTCTCAATCTGGTGTGTTTGATGTGCGGTAAGCTCTGCTAAAAAGAACGCTGTTTGGGACTTCACAGCCAACTCAATGGTGATGGAAATGGCGGCCATGCCGAACGAAGGATAGGTGGAGCCGTGGAAGGAAGAAACCTGCCGAGCTGTAAATTTAGCAGAGCCGAACAGAGCTGAGCAGAGGGAAGACTGGAGACAGGACTACAGACCTGCCTAGTTGCCCAGCAAGAGATTGCACAGCAGGAGATTGCCCAATGGGACATCCATCTGAAAGTCAGACGCTAGCGGGTGAGCGGCTAGCAAGAGACAGATCAGGTGGAAGGCACTCTGACGTCACCCGCCCCCATCGATATAACCCACTTGACATTTAGAGACAGCTATTGAAGTCCCGATGTGGAAGTCCATTTAAAATCGGACAATAGCAGGTGAGAGCTGTTAATGAGAGAGAGAGCTGGAGGGCAACTAACGAGACATAGAGCAGGTGGATAATGCTTCAATGCCACCTGCCCGACATCAATGCCATCCACCCTGAATTCGGGGGACAGTTGCCGAAATTCTAACGCTGAGGGACATGAGCCAGTAACCCTGGACTCTGCTGTAAGGGCCATGAATTCGGAGTTGCCTAGCTGACCTGTGGGATGGGTCGACAGAGGCGCTGCCCAAGGTCACAGGAACAAGGGGACAACAATTGACTTGTGGGAGAAGTTGGCAGACGTCTCTTTGGAAGGGAATGTAGTGGGTGAGAGAACTGAGGAGACTCGGCCGAGCTGTTAGGGAGAGCTAACAGTGAAGCAAGGCTGGGGGTCTTCTTCCACTATCGTAAGGTTATGTACCCTGAAGAACCAGCATCGTTTAGAACTTTTTAAACAGATGGGGATTGCACTTGATTGTGACTGTGACTGTGACTAATTAAAGCCACCTAGCTATCTTTTTTCATCAAGGTTATTGAGGTTTGGTTAACATTTCAACATGGTAATGGCCTGTTATGTCAGACTCTCTAGAACTGTTCCCTCTAAGGTGCGCACCTGTACGCTGGCACACCCAAAACCCAATCGTGGCGCAGGTTTTTCAAACTGTTTCTCCCTGCCGGACAGCTGATCTGCCCCTCCCAAGCCGTCTGGCATGGAGAAACCCTCGTGGCCTCTGAGCCCCGCCTGGCTTCTCCGGCTCTGGGGTGGGACCATGCTCAGTCGCCCACCCCTGCTGATTTTCTTTCTGCTTCCCGGCGGCGGGCGGGTTCTGATATGAACTCAGAAACCTCCCCAGGAAGCCTGGTCAGAACGGAGGATCTTCTTGAGGTAGATGGGGGAAAGTTGGGGGAGAGTGGTGAAAGCTTTTCTGTGCCGAATGGCACACGCACATGAACTCCCCGTTCCGCTGCTGTCCCTCTTTACACATACACACACATACACCCTCTCTGCTTCTCCCCCCACCAGGCAAATGGTGAGGTGCAGAGGTTGATTACTTTCCAAGTGGTACACAGTAGGGCCAGCCAGGGGTTCCGTGACTTAATGAGGAAAAAAAACAGCCAACCAGGAGCAGCAGCAGCCCTCGCCGCCCCCTCCACCTTACTCCGCTTTGGCCTCCGCCTCCTCCCAGAACGCCGTTCTCTCAGGCAGATTCTCTCCTTCCAGGTCTCTCTCATTTCTGTGTACCTATCTCTCTCCCCCCTTCTCTTTCTCATTTGTTTCTCCTGCCTTTTTGCTCTCATTTCTCTCACTTTCATTTCTGTTTTTATCTCTTTCCTTTTCCTCTCCCTTCTCTATCTCATTTGTTTCCCTCTACTCCCTTTATCATTCTCTCTCCCTTGCTAAAAAGAAACAGTGAAAGGAGGATCGGCAGAAGTGGGCGTGGTCCAGAGCCAGAGCAGCCGGGCAGTGTAGGGCTCTCACCCGCGGGAGTTTCTCCCCACCCCCTGTGGGTCAAAGCCCCATGCTGCCCAGCTGCTCCGTCTCTCTGGACCACACTCACCTCTGCTGATTCTCCTTTCGATCCTCCTTTCAATTTTCTTTCCAAATCAGTATCACCTACTACATATCTTATTATAATCGATACTTCTAACTTTATTAAAACAGATCAGTCGGGGGGGGGGCGGATTCACGCCCCATGTGCTGCCGGCAGGATGATCGTCGGGGGGCATGGATCTATGCCCTGCTTGCTGCCGGTGCCGGCAGGATGATCATTGGGGTGCGGATCTACGCCCCACGTGCTGCCAGCGCTGGCAGGATGATGATCTGGGTGTGTGTGGATCCATGCCCTGTGTGCTGCTGGCGCCAGCAGGATGATTATCAGGGAGGGGGTGTGGATCCACGCCCCAAGTGCTGCAGGTGCTGGGAGGATGATCATCTGGGGGGGGGGGTGAGAGAGAGAAAGAGAGATAGATAGAAAGAAAGGGGGGGGAGAAAGCAAGAGAGAGAGAGCAACAGACAGAGCAACAGAGAGTGAGAGAGAAAGAAAGAGGGAGAGAGAAAGAGTGAGAAAAAGAGAGTGAAAAAGAGAAACAGAAAGAGGGGGCGAGAGAAAGAGAACGAAAGCAAGAGTGAGAGAGAGAGAAAGAAAGCAAGAGAAAGAGAAAGAGAAAAGGAGAGGAAGGAAGGAGGGAGGGAAGGAAGGAGAAATGGAGGGAAAAGGAAGGAAGAATGAAATGATGAAGGGAAGGAGGAATGAAGGACTTTTTTGGGGGGGGGTAAATTTTCTTTTAAAATTATCTCAACATACATTCAAATAATACAGTGTACCATCTAATTTCCATGAATAAAATGCGGTATTTTGTTAGTAACTAATATCAATCATCAAAAAAGTTGCAAAAGGTTTTTTTCTAATGTTGTCATCCATGTACAGTAATACCCCATCTTACGAACTTAATTGGTGCCGGGAGGAGGTTCGTAAGGTGAAAAGTTCATAAGACGAAACATTGTTTCCCATAGGAATCAATGGGAAAGCGATGAATGCGTGCAAGCCGGCTGCCATCACCGAAGGAGGCTTGAGCCTCCCGATCCTCCCCGCCCCTTTGCCATGCATATCATCCTGGGTGAAGCGCTGGGGGGAGGGAGTCAGGAAGGTCCTCCTGCTCCCCCCCAGCCAAAAACACAAAGGCGGTCTGCCACCGCCCGCGGAGCAATGGGAAGCTGAAGCCGCCGGCGGTTTGAGGCTCCCTTTGCTGCATGCTGCTTTGCCCTGCCTGTGGTGCTGGGCCAAGTGCTGGGGGGAGGGAGTTAGGAAGGTTCTCCTGCTCCCCCCCCAGCCAAACACACACTGCCACCCGTGGGGCAATGAGAAGCTGAAGCCGGCAGCGGTTTGAGATTCCCATTCCTCCACGCCGCTTCTTCCTCCGGGCTCAAGCGGACGGTGGCAGACCGGCTTTGTGTTTTTGGCTGGGGGGGAGAAGTAGGACCTTCCTAACTCCCTCCCCCCCAGCCAAAAACCCAAAGCCTGTCTGCTGCTGCTCGCTTGAGCCAGGACAGGGGGGCGAAGTGACGTGGAGGAATGGAAAGCTGAAGCCGGCGGCGGTTTGAGCTTCCCATTCCTCTACGCCACTTCTTCCTCCTGGCTCAAGCGGACGGTGGCAGACCGGCTTTGTGTTTTTGGCTGGGGGGGAGAAGTAGGACCTTCCTAACTCCCTCCCCCACCCAGCCAAAAACCCAAAGCCTGTCTGCAGCCTCCGCTGCTTTTCTTTCGGCTTCGGGCTGGACAGGAGGAGCTAAGCAGCCGGAGACATTGCCAGCCCAGCGGCATTTTACATTGATTCCTCCGGCCGCTTAGCTCCCCCCATCCATCCAGAAGCCGAAAGTTCTGCCCTTTGTTCACCAGCCTCCACATTTTTCGTTGCCAGCCCAGCGGCATTTTACATTGATTCCTCCGGCCGCTTAGCTCCTCCCATCCATCCAGAAGCCGAAAGTTCTGCCCTTTGTTCACCAGCCTCCATGTTTTTCTTTCGGCTTCGGGCTGGACAGGAGGAGCTAAGCAGCTGGAGACTTTGCCAGCCTGCCCTGCTGCTTGCTTTCCTGGGACGATGCAAAGACGCAGCAGGGAACATCAGCGCGGGAGGCAGGAGAGGACCAGACAACCAGAGCAGCAGCGCCGTCGCCGCCACGCCCGGCTCGGCTTCCCTGGCCCCCACAGGCATCGTGCGCTGTGATCTTCCGGGCCGGCAAGGCTCAGCGGCTCCAGCCCCGGCCCCTTTTGGCCGAGTCTCCCGGGCCAGGTGGCCCCTTCCATCGCTGAGCCTCCCTGGCCTGGAAGATCACGGCGCGCGGCGCCTGCGGCGGCCAGGGAAACCAAGCCAGGCGTGGTGGCGACGGCGGTGGCGCTGCTGCTCACTTCGCCCGGTCCTCTCCTGCCTCCTGCGCCGTTGTTCCCCGCTGTGTCAGGCGCCGCCAGCCCCGAGTCGGACGCACCCTCGCCTCCTCGCCCGCCCAGGATGCAGACCTGCTGCCTCGCCCTGCGCCCGCCGCCGGCCCAATCCTGCGCCTCCTGCTTCCCCCCCAGCCAAAAATACAAAGGCGGTCTGCCGCCGCCCGCGGAGCAATGGGAAGCTGAATCCTGGCTCAAGCGGGCAGCGGCAGATCGTCTTTGTGTTTTTCTCTGGGGAGGGAGCAGGAGGACCTTCCTGACTCCCTCCCCCCAGCGCTGGACCTCCTGCCCTCCCTCCCAGCCAAAAACCCAAAGCGGCCTCCCAAACCCGAACTTTCGCTGAGAAGCCCCGCCGCCCAGCTGTCACCTTTTAAAATAGCCAGGGGGCTTCTCAGCCGCCTCCCGAATGCTGAACCCAGAAGTTCAGGTTTGGCGTTCGGGTTCGGGAGGCCGCTGGGAAGCCCCCCGGCTGTTTTGAAAGGTGACAGCCAGGCGGCGGGGCTTGGCGGCGGGGGTGGGTTCGTAAGACGGAAAACGTTCGTAAGAAGAGGCAAAAAATTTCTGAACCCCAGGTTCGTATCTTGGGTTGTTCGTATGGCGGGGCGTTCGTATCATGAGGTACCACTGTACATACTTTTCATTTAATTAAATTCCTTCCTTAATGTTCTTTCAAAAAGTACAACACCAATTATATTTCTAACTTATTAACCATTATGCCAAAGTGCTTCCTTCTTTATACATTTTTCTATAAACCAAGAAAACCTTGTATAGCCAATCAGATGTTAACAAAACTAAACTAAAAACAAAACATAAACATATACAAATTTCAGACTTCTCCCCCCTCTAAATAGTACATTTACCTAATCCAAAATTTAAAAATTATTTCAGCCCATCTAACATTTAGCCAATTAATACTTATCTACATTTCCTACTTAATTATTAATCTTAAATTTCAATTTGAGAAAAGAAAAAAAAGGAAAACAATTCTAAATATTCTCTATTTTCAATCAGGTAAAAATCATTAATATCATTAATCTCCCATTATGCATTAATCCAAATCAGTATCACCTACTACATATCTTATAATAATCAATACTTCTAAATTTATTAAAACAGATCAGCAATTCCTAAATTTATGTATCTAAATAGAAAAAATAATTTCAAAAGAGCAAACAAAACAATACTCCAAGCTTAATCAACCCTTCTCAAACTCCAATTTCTTTAATCTGAGCAGAACTTTGAACTGAACCATTTTTCTTTTTTCTTTTTTTGTATCCCCTTTTAATCCCCTTTTCCATTTTATTCTTTCTATTCTTCCTTCTAGGAAGGAAGGACTTTGTTAGAAAAATAAAGAGGTTATTAGATCAAACTTTGGACACTTGACAAAGTAATTATGATGGTGGCAATGCCCCAGGGTTATGTGAACATCTTTTGGGATCTTCTGACAAGCAACTGCAGGGATTCACTTAACGACTGTGGCAAGAAAGGTGGTAAAGTGAGGCAGAACTCACTTAATAACTGTCTTATTCAGGAGATAGAAACGAGGGCCTCCACTGGGGTCAGAACAGAAGTCAAGGATTATATGTCTGACCAGTGCACTTTTTTAGAAGCAGATCAGCAGATCAGGAGTCCATTTTGAAGCTCCACAGAAAACATCTAGGGGGAAGGCAGGTTGTTCTCGACTTACAACGGTTCATTTACTGACTATTCAAAGTTGCAACAGCCCTAAAAAAAGTGACTTATGCCCCTTTTTCACACTTAGGACATTCGCAGCAGCCCGATGATCACAGGATCAAAACTTTGCTGCCGTTTCATATTTATGACCATTGCTGTGTGTCCTGAGGTCACGTGACACCCTTTTTTTCCAACCAATCCACACCCAGGCATGAAAATGTGCCGCTCAGTCATTATACTTTTCCGCCCACAGTGAAAAAAAATTAGAGGGAACATTGTCTGACATTATTATAGATATTGAAACTGATATTTGATACGTCACTGAACTTGTAAATCGGTAGCTGCACCTGCCAAATAAGGACTCTTGATTTGCCCCAATATTGATTTATATTCTGGTCTTTTCAATTGACTTATATTTAAAACTTGACATCTTCAACCTGCAATTAATAACCACCTGGATTATTCAGATTCATGAACAATAAGTTGAATTATTATTGTATAATTTGAATTATAATTTGAATAACATTGAATGCTGCTACTGAAGTTAATATATCTGAAATTAATATATTTATATTTGGGACTCATCGGTGAGATATTTAAAAATCAAATCTGACCTAAAAATTAACCTTAATCAATTTTAATATTAACTATTGACTCTATTAGACTGTTTTTATAGACTTTATTAGACTGTATTTATAGACCTTTTTTATCGTACTTATAGATCTTTAATACTAATTATTGTGATTCTTTATTATTTAAATTTAATTAATCAATTTGCTTAAATGAACTTAATTAATTTAATGTATTGATTGATTGATTTACCTTGATTGAACTGATTTGATTGAACGTAATAACCACCAGCCAGCATGGATTCATCAGAAACAAATCATGCCAAACCAACCTCATTTCATTCTTCGACACTGTGACCAAATCAATTGACCAGAGAAACACAGGGGACATAATATACTTAGACTTTAGCAAAGCATTCAACAAGGTGGACCACAACCGTCTACTCTCCAAAGTAAAGAAGAGTGGGATCAATAGTAACACAACAAGATGGATTGAAAACTGGCTGACCAATCACACCCAGCGAGTAGCCCTCAATGGGATTAAGTCCACATGGAAAGAGGTAGGCAGCGGGGTACCACAGGAATCAGTCCTAGGCCCAGTACTCTTTAACATCTTTATCAACGACGTAGACAAGGGAACAGAGGGGGAATTAATTAAATTCGCAGATGACACCAAGCTGGCAGGAGTGGCCAACACCCCAGAGGATAGGCACAGGACACAGAAAGATCTAGACAGTGGGCCGAAATGAACAAAATGAAATTCAATAGAGAAAAGTAAAATCCTGCACCTAGGAAACACCCCCCTCCCAAATATGCATACAAATTGGGCGAAACCGCACTCATCATAAATGACTGTGAAAGTCTTGGAGTCTTGGTGGATAACCAGCTAAACATGGGCCAGCAATGTGCAGCAGCGGCTTAAAAAACCAACACAATCCTAAGCTGCATGAACAGGGGGATACACTCCAAGACCAGAGAGGTAATAATACCACTCTATAAGGCCCTGGTCTGACCGCATCTGGAGTATTGCATCAAGTTCTGGTCACCACACTTCAAACGAGATATAGAGACTCTGGAAAGGGTGCAGAAAAGAGTAACTAAAATGATAAAAGTACTAGAGACCAGGCCATACGAGGAAAGTTTGCTGGAACTGGGCATGGATAGTCTAGTAAAAAGAAGGGCTAGGGTGGACATGATAGCTGTACACATATAGTAATCTTGATTGAAATAGTAACTGTAATAACATATTTTGTATTATCATATTTTGAAGGTACTTAAAATGTCTCATTTTAAAACTGGGAAAAAGCCCTCTGCACCACAACCACAAACCCCACAGAACCAACATACTGAAGTTGTAATGACTGATAAAGTATCTACTCCCCAGGCATCAGACGCAATTCTTACATCCATACAAGAAATGATATCAAAGATGTAGCAGTCAATAGATTAATAAATGGATCGAAATTATGAAAAACTGACTGGGAATATGAAGGTGATGAGAGATTACATCAAAAGAGTTGAAGTTAGGGTAGGCAGATTACAAGAAAAAATGGAACTCTTTCAGAAAGCCTTAATAAAAAGCGATGAAAGAATAAAAAATATAGAAGAGAGAAGTGAGAGGATATAAGCAAAATTGCAGGAATCTGAGAAGCAAACAATATTGGTCACAAGAGAGTTGGAAGAAGGGATATTGAATCTGGAATTAGAGAAATTGTCCTTCTACTTTCACTTTCAAAATATCCAAGAAAGTAAAGACAAACATCTTCCTGAAATCATGGCAGAAATCATGGATACAACTCCACAAAAGGCCTTAAAAGAAATGGATGAAATATACAGAGTATATACTAGCTATGCCTGACAGAACAAATTACCAAAAGAAATCCATGTGTGATTTGCGAAGAAGGCAGCTAGGGATGAGGTCTATAATGCAGTTATAGGTAATACGCTTACCTATAGAGGGAAAGAAATAATCATCTTAAAACAAATTCCAAAGCGTATCTGGGAAAAAAGAAGACTCTATCAATTCATCTCTTCCAAATTAAACCGCCATAGAGTACCCTTTAGATGGCTGATTACGGAGGGAATGTTAATTACACTGCTTGATAAAAAGTATAGATATAAACTCCGCGGAAGAAGCAAAAGAACAACATGTCAAAGAGATAGAGGAACATGAGGTTAGAGAAGAAGAAGAGAGGGGGAGACTAGGAAAGAAATAAGCTTGCAAGAAAGCCTGCTGTATACAGAAAAAAAGGGGTACAGTATAATAATAATAATAATAATAGAGAGGGAGCCATTACCGGATCGAAAACAGCAGGGAAAGAACAAAAGTAAAAAATAAAAGTAAAAGCAAATAATAATGGAAGAAATAAGATTGCTTTCAATAAATATAAATGGCTTAAATGCTACTAAAAAAAAAGGAATAAAATATACCATAAATTGACAAAACAAAATTTTGACATATTAAAAAAGGACAACAATTATTAGAGAATTCAAAATTGGGTAATTTATATGTAACATTGGCACCAGTTATAAAAAGGGGAATCGCAGTTCATATTTAGCCATGGTTAAATTGATTGATTGCACATGCGTCATATTTTCTAGACGCTCCTATTTCGAGCTCTGATGTGATTTTCTACATAAAGGGGAAATTCGCCCTCAAAATAGTATAAATCCTTCTTGAAGAAAAGCAGAGGGGTAGAGCAGTTCAAAGAGAATCTAAGATTTGCGGTTTCAAGGGATGATGGCCATTCTTTCGCTATCACAAGTGAGTGTAATAAATTTTACTAAAATGGCAGAAGGGGGTGAGCCTAGCCTCAGCAAGATCGAAACAAAACTAGACCAGCTGTTACAAATTGTTACAGGTTTTGAACAAAGATTTATGACAGTGGAAATGGCTTTGGGAAATCTTTCTTTAGACATAAAAACAGTTAAGAAAGATACGGATGTGAATTCAGAATTTAGAAAAACAAGCTAAAGGTCGGGAGGAGACTTTTAAACAATTGAACTACAGAATTGCTAATTTGGAAGATCGCCAAAGAAGAAATTTACGTCTGCATGGATTTAGACCAGATTTTGCTTCAGGCTCGAAACTAAACGAAGCAATCCTTAATTGGATGACAGCGCAAGGTACCCACGTTGGTTCTGATGATATTTTACATGTCCATTGGGCTGCCCCATGTAGAAACCGGGAGAGGCAAAGAGACATTGTTATGGCCTTGACCAGCGAGAAAAAACTGAGATGATGTACAAGTTTTTGAAAAGCTGTGCCGGCCTTAAGCAAGATGGAAATGAGATAAGAGTTCTGAGAGATCTCTCTTGGGAAACTTTGAGAGCGAGAGCTGCCTTACGCCCAATTTCAAGCCATTTATATTAAAGTGGAAAAAGGTTTACTTGGGGGTTTCCAGCTGCCATTTTGGTGTTCCAAGAAAATAAGATGTTTAGAGCACGATCACTGGAGGAGGGAAAGGCACTATTGAATCAACTGGGAATCGGGTTTGAAGAAAGCAATCCACAAGGAGCTGAAGAAGGGGAGAACACAGTAGTTGGAGAGCCACAAGGAGCAGAAGGAGAAGATTATTTCAGTGGCCACAGTACCCCACACGAGGAGGAAAGGCGAAGAGAAGAACAGTTGAAGGAATTAACGGGGCAGGTGGAGGCCACCAGAATGGAGCAGAGGAAAACAAGAGCCCAGCGTGAGAAGAAAGCGAAGAAGTGATTTTGTGCCCCCCCCCCTTCGGAGATGTTTCTGGAATGCAGTGTTAACTTTTATTCTTGTTGGGGGCATTGTTCCTGCTAAGCTGCATGCATGCACGCTAGCGCAGGGGGAAATAGACCTCTGTGCACCAATCAAAATCCCTGCTCAGAGGTAAGCCAATCAAAATGCTTCTCTCCTCAGTGCGGGGATTTTGGATGCACCTCTTTTTTTTCATAATATTTAACCCCGGCCGGCAGAGTCTTTAGTTTTGGAGCTCCCCGGATCTGGTTAATGTCAGTACAGCTCTGCTGGAGTGCTGGGGGGGGCAGCGGGGGCGGGCTCGAGTCTTGTTCTTCCCACGGCACCCACCTGCCCGTGCCCTGGCCCTTACCGCCGTGCCTCTGCTGCAAGTATCCTGGGGGGCGGGCTTGACCCTCGTTCTTGCCGTGGCACCCGCACGCCCTCCCACTGCTGCCCTGGCCCTTACTGCTGGGCCTCTGCTGGGGAGGGCAGGCGGGCTCGACCCTCGTTCTTCCCGCAGCGCCCGCACACCCTTCCACCCCTGCCCTGGCCCTTGCTGGTCCTGCCGCGCCTCTGCTCACCTCCAAGAATCCTTTCCTGGCTGGGGAAGGGGGCAGGCAGGCTCGACCCTCGTTCTTCTCGTGGCACCCATGCGCCCTCACGCCCCTGCCCTGGCCATTCCCGCCACGCCTCTCTGTTGCAAGTATCCTGGCTGGGGGGGCAGAAGGAAGGGAGAGAGAGAAAGAGGGAGAGGAAGGGAGAAAGGGAGAAAAGGAGAGAGGGAGAGAGAGACAGGAAGGGAGGTAGGAAAAGAGGGAGCAAGAGAGAGGCAGGGAAGAAGAAAGAGGAAAAGGAAGGGAGAGAAAGGAGAAAAAGGAGGAAGGAAAGAAGGGAGAAAAGGAGGGATGGAGAGAGAGGCAGGGAAGAAGAAAGAGGAAAAAAGGAAGGGAGAGAGAGAGACAGGGAAGAAGAAAGAGGAAAAGGAAGGGAGAGAAAGAAGGAGAGAGAAAAAGAAGAGAGGAAGGGGGAGAAGCAAGAGAGGTACCCAGAACAGTGGTAGAAATTTGATGAGGGATGATTGATTATTAAACATGGATTGACTATGGAATATTGGTAAAATATATATTTAGGTGTTGTTTAATATTAAGCTGTATTAATTTTAAAAATTGGATTAGAATTTTAGAACTATGTAGAATTACATAGGTAAAATTAATGGAATTGTATGATTGTATGAGTTTGCAATATGAATTTAAAATATACTTGGAAATGTAGAAGATTGATGAAAGTTAATAATAGTAAATGCTAATTGCCTGAAAATTAATTGAGCTTGAAAATATTGAATGAAACTATAGAAAAATATAATTTATGGAAATATATTAATTGATGCATTGGTGTTCTGATAGATTTTCATAGTATTACTAGATTACTTTAATACTATGATAAATATTTAAGAAATGAAGATTTTAAAGCATGGATTTATTAATAGTTGTGTTTTTTATTTTGCTGGTTCTTTTAGTTTTAATAGTAATAGATTTTTGTTTTGTTTTATTATTACAGTGATCCCCCGTTTATTGCGTCCCCAACCATTGCGAACAGGGTACTTCGCTATTTTTCAACCCGGAAGTCAAAATACCATCTACGCATGCGTGCCCGTGGGCACGCATGCGTAGATGGCAACCGGGAGATCAGCTGCTGGGCGGCTTCCCTGAGTCTTCCCCCTCTTGCTGGCGTCAGCGAGGAGTTTCCCCACCGCCCACGCAAACTCCTCGCTGCCGCCCGCCCTTCGCCCGCCCACGCCGTTCATTCTCGGCGCTTTCGAGCTGAGTCCGGGAGCGAATTCGCTCCCGGACTCAGCTCGAAAGCGCCGAGAACGAACGGCAAGGAACGGCTTGTCCACGCCGTTCATTCTCGCCGCTTTCGAGCTGAAACCGGGAGCAAATTCGCTCCCGGATTCAGCTCGAAAGCGGCGAGAATGAACGGCGTGGAAAAGCCGTTCCTTGCCGTTCGTTCTCGCCGCTTTCGAGCTGAATCCGGGAGCAAATTCGCTCCCGGATTCAGCTCGAAAGCGGCGAGAATGAACGGCGTGGAAAAGCCGTTCCTTGCCGTTCGTTCTCGGCGCTTTCGAGCTGAGTCCGGGAGCGAATTCGCTCCCGGATTCAGCTCGAAAGCGGCGAGAGCCAGCGCCCCCCGGACCCCCAACCCGGGTTTGGGGGGCTGCTAGGAAGCCCTCCATGCCGGCGGCAAACAGCCGCGCCGCCCCCAATCTTCGGCTCCTCGCTAGCGCTGTGGGAGTAAAACACCATCTGCACATGCGCAGATGGTGTTTTTACTTCCGCAGCGCTACTTCGCGAAAACCCGCTCGTTGCGGGGGGTCCTGGAACGGAACCCTCGCAACGAGCGGGGGATCACTGTAATTTATTTTAATAAAAAAGAAGGGAATTGATTATTTATTTATTTATTGTTCTTTGCCGCCCAGTCTCGACACTATACTTTTCCGCCCACACACAAAAAAATTAGAGGGAACATTGTTTGGGGGGAGAAGGGAAAATGGTAAAGAAAGTTTAAAAAGTAAAAGAAAGTAAATGGATAAGGGAGGGTGGGAGGGGAATTTTTCTAATTATATTTAAAAGTGGTTGGAAGTGGAGCTCAATAGTGTGGGAACACAATCAGGAGAATATGCCTCATGACTGGACAAGGTTTTTTCTTGTCCTCCCCCTTTTTGTTCGGGGGAACATGGGGGGAGGCACTTTGGGGGGGTGACTGGGGTAAGAAAGGGGAAAATAAGTAAACCAAGAGCAAAACAAGAGGGGGAAAGGGTTATTTTTATATATTATGAGTGAGTGTAATATAATGGTTTTAAATGTGAATGGTTTGGGATCAGATTTGAAACGTTACAGGATATTGAGGATGGCTAAGCAAAATAAAGTGGATATTATGATTTTGACAAAAAACACATAAAAGATGAGGAGGAAGGGATAAATTGATTGATAGAAATTGGAAATGGGTATATGAATCTCAAGGAACGCAAAATAGTAGAGGTACGGCTATTCTTATTAATCAAAGGGTTTTATTTAAAGAGGTTGGAGTTCAGAAAGATAGAGAAGGGAGGTGGTTATTTGTTAAAGGGAAAATTAATCAAAAGAAGTTGACATTGGCAGCAATTTATTCCCTGAATGCAAAACTCAAACAATTTATAATATATACAAAGAGGAAGCTGGATAACTATATGGAGGGCAGAAGGTTTTGGCAGAAGACTTTAATATGCAATTAAAAAATGGGATTGGAAATAGTAGGATGTTACATTTAAATAGACTTAATATGGTGGATCTCCATGCAGATATTCCAAATAGAGGTACATATTATTCAGCAAGATATCATACATTTAGTTGCATTGATTATATATTAATGAACAGGGTGGGCAATATACAAGTTAAAAAAGTAGATATTAAAAGTATTTGGTTGTCAGATCATGCCCCACTATTGGCAAAATTGGAAATAGGTCAGGAATGCAATCAAAGAATTTGGAGATATAATGAAGTTGTAACTGCTAGTGAACAAAGTAAAGAGAAATTGCAGACAGAGTTATGTGAATACTTTAGAATTAATGGTGTGGGTGATATTAAACAATCAATTGTGTGGGATGCATGTAAGGCCTATATGAGGGGACAATGTATATGTACGGAAGCAAATATTAGAAAGAGGTGGGGTAGAGAAAGGGAAATGAAGATAAGGGAAATAGACTTGATACGAGAGCAGCTAAGATTAACTATAATGTTAACTCATGATATCCTGCAGACATGGAAGCTTTCAGAGATTGTTACTATCCCAAAAATTGATCGAGATTTAAGAGAGCCTGGGTCCTACCGTCCTATCAGTTTGGCAAATCAAGATTATAAAATATTTATGAAAATATTGGCAAATAGACGCAAAAATATTTTACCAAAAATAATGGAAGAGGATCAATATGTATTTGTGAAGGGAAGGAAAATAAGTGGACCAACTAGAAATGTAATAAATGTATGCACCATGCTACTGTTACTAAAAGGAAATTGGGAATTTTGAAATTAGATGTTTATAAAGCTTTTGATAAAGTTAACCATAGCTATTTATACAAACTATGTAAGGAATTAAATATGGGGGACAAATTTTGTGAAACTATGAAAGAGATTTATAAAGGGAATGAAGCATACATAAGGGTGAATGGACAAAAAACGCAGAGAATTAAAATAATAAATGGCACCAAGCAGGGATGTCCTTTATCTTCAATGTTATTTGTAATAGCAAGAGAGACATTAGCTAATAAGATCCGACAAGATAACACTTGGGCAGGATATAAAATAGGGGAATTAGAAATGAAATTAAACTTATTTGCAGATGATGCAATTATATTGACCCAGCCCCTGATGGAGATGATCAAAGGTATAAGAAATATTTTGCAAGAGTTTAAACAGGAATCAGGACTGTCGGTCAGTATGGAAATATTAGAGATTATGTGTTTAAATAAAGGTCTGAGATAGCAGATAGAAATTAGGAAAGAATCAGGGTTGAAGTTAGGATTAAAGAAAATTAAATATCTGGGAATTTGGTTATTGAGAAATCCAGCAAAAATCGAGGAGGTGAATTATAGATTAATATGGAGGAAAATGCTGAAACAGATGAGGAGCTGGAAAGAGAAAAGGCTAAGGAGAATCTCTAAAATAAGAGCCTTGAAAATGATGATAGTTCCCAAAATGATGTACCTATTTCAGGTACTGTCAGGGGGGTTATCAGCATCCAAGTTTAGAGAATGGGATAAAAAACTTAATTATTGGATTGAAGAAGATAAGAGACCAAGAATAAGGAAAAAGTGATTAATAGAGAATGAAAAAGAGGGTGGATGGGAAGTTCCTTGTTTGGAGCTGTATAGGGAAGCATTTCAAATTGAAAGGTTAATGGAGCTGCAATTACTCGAAAATAAATGGGTGAAATTGGAAAACAGATAAATGGGATGAAGGATAGAGAATTAATTTTTATAAAGTGGAATAGGAGCGACTTAGATAAATTAATAGGTCTCATGAAAGGGACTATGGAAATTTGGAAAAAATGGCAGGGGAAAATAGGATTATATAAATCAAAACTGTCATAGTTTATGTAATAAATAGAGATAAGAAAATAAATTTAAATAGGATTATAGGAGAATTGAAGAGAAGAGGGATAACTAAGATAAAACAGCTATATGAAAAGGATGGAAGGCCAAGTAGAAATCGTATAGAATGGTGGTTGGGTAAGGGAAGATGGCTACAAACAAATGCAATATGTAAATATCTGAATGAAAGGGAAAATAAAGAAGCACTATTTAGAGAGGAGATAGCGTTGGAGAAAATAATAAGAGAAAAAAGTAATGGTACAAAGCAGCAAGCAAGCAATATATATAAGATGCCAGTGCAGTCAGATGGGGATGTGATCTAAGAATTGACTAAATGGTGGCAAAATGAGATACGAGTAGAGGTACAAGAGAGGAAAAATATAGTACAGAATATAAGGAAAACTAAGAATACAGGAGGAAAATATTACATAAGTGGTATTACACACCCGTTCAATTTGCACATTATCAGCAGAATGTTAAAGGTATTTGATGGCATGAGTGCCAAGGAGTGTTTATGCATATGCTATGGGAATGCCCAGTAGTGCAGAATTTTTGGCAAAAAGTGCAATAGGATGTAAATATAGTTATATTTACAGCAGCACGAAGCTTATAACTTCAGCCTGATGATGGTGAATGTGATTTCACCGAAACGTCGCATAGACACTCAAAATATTACACGGGGCAAAACCCAAACTCAGAACAATCTACATACATATACCCGTGAAAATCTACAAAAACAAATATGTATGTATGTATGTATGTATGGATGGATGGATGGATGGATGGATGTATAAATGAGATGTGTGGATAGAGTGGATATCTTTGGGGAGTAGTAATTGTAGTAATTAATTTATAGGAGTTTTTAACTTAGTTTAATTAAGGAAGAAAGGTGTATGAATGAGATGGATGGATAGGGTGGATGTTGGTATAATATTAAAGATATATTTTTATTATTGTATTTTTTAAGTAAATCAATTAATTTAAATTAATAATTAAGGAAGATGTTTTTACTGTATGGGATAAGTGATATGTATAGGATGAATGGAAGGGCCAGTTTACCTGGCAGCCTGAGGGCAGGAGGAGTAGGGAAGCCCATCTCTGGGATGGTAGAAGGTCAGAATATTCTGGTAGATATGGTGGGAGACATCGCGTAGGCCACTCTCGGGTAAAAGGGACCGCTGCTTGAAAGCGATCCCTTGTTCCGGCCCCATGGACTCGACCCGGAGAACTGGTGACAAACTAAATCTGGACCCTGGGCTCAGGCTGTTCCTGCTTAATGCCAGGTCTGCTATAAATAAAGCTCCCCTCATCCAGGATTTACTCCTGGAGGAAGAGGCAGACCTGGCGTGTGTAACTGAGACCTGGCCGGGCCCAGAGGGAGGAGTTCCTCTCTCGGAAATGTGTCCAGCCGGGTTTTAGCTGTTGCACCAGCCATGACCCCAGGGAAGGAGGGGAGGAGTGGCAATTATAGCCAAGAAGATCAAGCTGTGTAGGCTCACTGCTCCTGAGATTGTAGGTTGTGGCTAGACCTAGGGTACAGGTGGACTTGTTGCTCATGTACCTGCCTCCAAGCTGCATGTCAACAGCCCTGCTTGCTCTACTTGAGGAGATAGCCGGGCTGGTGGTAGAATCCCCCAGACTTGGGAGATTTTAATCTGCTGTCACTTGGTGAATCCTCTGGGTTGGCGCAGGAGTTCATGGCCACCATGGCCCTGACCCAAGTAGTTCAGGGCCCAACCATGAGATGGGGGCACACTCTCGGCATGGTTTTCCTCTCGGAGCAGTTGAGTAATGATATGATACTAAGGGGCTTAGAAACTTTGCTTTTGTCATGTTCAGATCCTTTTCTATTGCAGCTTGATTTTAAGACTCCAATCCTTCCCCACAGGGAGGCGGAACCGATTAAGAGGTTCTGCCCCAGACGCCTGATGGATTCAGAAGGTTTTCAAAGGGCACTTGGGTTTTGCCGGATTCACTTGTACATATTTCAGGAGAGTCCCTGAAATACGGCTGCAATGGAGGCTCTAGACCAAAATGTGCCTTTGCGACCTCTCTATGGCAACAGACCCTGGAGATCTCCTTGGTTTACTGAGGAGCTCCAGGAAATGAAACACCAGAAGAGAAGTCTGGAGAAGCGTTGGAGAAAGACCAGATCCGAATCTGATCAAACACTTGTAAAATCTCATATTAAGATTTACAAAGTGGCGATCAGGTCGATAAGATGTGCATACAATGTCAGCCTGATTGTGCTTGCAGAATCTCACCCGGCCTCCTTGTTCAGGGTGACTTGCTCCCTTCTTAATCAGGGAGGAGTTGGGGAGCCCTTGTAGGGTAGTGCTATGTTTTTTGCAGATAAAATTGCTCAGATCTGGACTGATCTTGACTCGAATTGGAGTGCAGAGTCAACTGACAACAAGTCAGTCGAGGTGACAGGGGCTCGTCTTGGGCCACATTTTGGGAGTGAGCTTGACATGGTGACACTTGATGAATTGGACAAGGCCATTGAAGCTGTGAGTTCTGTCACCTGTTTTTTGGACCCGTGCCCCTCCTGGCTGGTTTCGGCCAGCAGGGAGGTGACACAGAGGTGGGTCCAGGAGATTACCAACGCTTCTTTGAGGGAGGGGTCTTTCCAGGCTCCCTACAAGGAGGCACTTGTGTGCCACCTCCTCAAGAAGCCTTCCATGGACCCAGTTGTATTTAGCAACTATCATCCTGTCTCCAACCCTCCTTTTATGGGGAAGGTTGTTGAGAAGGTGATGTCACTCCAGCTCCAGCGGTCCTTGGAAGAAGCTGATTATCTAGGCCCTCGGCAGTCAGGATTCAGACCCGGCTACAGTACGGAAACTGCTTTGGTTATGCTGATGGATGATCTCTGGTGGGGCCGGGACAGGAGTTTATCCACTGTTCTGGCACTTCTTGACCTCTCAGCCGCTTTCGATACCATAGATCATGGTAGACTTCTGTGCTGGAGGGGTTGGGAGTGGGAGGCACCGTTTTATGGTGGTTCTCCTCCTATCTTTCTGGTCGGTTGCAATCGGTGTTAGTGAGGGGTTAGAGGTCGACTCCTAGGTTCCTACCTTGTGAGGTTCCTCAGGGGTTCATCTTCTCCCCTCTGCTGTTTAATATCTATATGAAACCGTTGGGTGAAATCATCCTAGGACATGGGGTGAGTTACCATCAGTACGCTGACAACACTCAGCTGTACATCTCCACCCCATGTCCACTCAGTGAAGCAGTGGAAGTGATGTGCCGGTGTCTGGAGGTTGTCAGGGTCTGGGTGAGTGCCAACAGACTCAGACTCAATCCAGACAAGATGAGTGCTTGTGGGTACTGCCTTCCAAGGACATGTCCATCTGTCCGTCCATCACCCTGGGTGGGAATTACTGACTTCCTCAGAGAGGGTTCACAACTTGGGCATCCTCGATCCACAGCTAACTTTAGAGCACCATCTTTCAGCTGTGGCGAGGGGGGCGTTTGCTCGGGTTCGCTTGGTGCACCAGTTGCGGCCCTATTTGGGCAGGGAGTTTCTGCTCACAGTCACTCATGCCCTTATCACCTCGAGGTTTGACTACTGCAATGCTCTCTACATGAAGCTATCTTTGAAGAGTGTTCGGAAACTTCAGATTGTTCAAAATGCAGCTGTGTCGGCAGTTATCGGCCTTCCAAGACATGCCCATCTCTCATCATCATTCTGCTGACTGTATTGGCTACCGATCTGTTTCCGGACACAATTCAAAGTGTTGGTTATGACCTATAAAGCCCTACATGGCATAGGACCAGACTTCCTCTGAGACCGCCTTCTGCCACACGAATCCCAGCATCCAGTGAGGTCCCACAGAGTTGGTCTCCTCAGGGTCCTGTCGACCAAACGATGCCAGCTGGCGGGACCTAGGGGAAGAGCTTTCTCTGTGGGGGCCGCTCTGGAATCATCTCCCCCCGGAGAGTCACACTGCCCCCACCCTCCTCACCTTCCAAGAGTTTAAAAACTCATCTTTGCAGCCAGACCTGGGGTTTTTAGATCTTCCCCCCGACTAATGAATGTTTTTTAGTGTGATTGTTGAATGAATTTTTTTTAAAATCAGAATTTTAAGGATTGTTTTAATGTATTATTAATTGGATTGTTTATAACTGTTTTCTGTTTTCTGTATATGCTGTGAGCCGCCCCGAGTTCTTGGAGAGGGGCGGCATATAAATCCAATTAAATCTAAATCTATTTGCAGTCTCCAAACACTTTTCAAGGATAGCCCTATGTAGAGCGCATTGCAATAATCAAGATGGGAGGGCCTGAGTGACTGTGCAGAGAGCTTCCTGGTCCAGGTAGAGCCGCAACTGGTGTACCAGGCGAACCTGGGCAAAAGACCCCCTGGCTACAGCTGAAAGGTGATGGTCAAAACTGAGCTGTGGGTCCAGGAGGACACCTAAGTTGCGGACCCTATCTGACGGTGACAATATCCCCCCCTCCAGAACAATGGGCAGACAGATGGAAGAGCCCTTAGGACAGAAAGCCCATAGCCACTCGGTCTTGTCTTGGTTGAGTCTGAACCTGTTGGTCCTCATCCAGACCCTCACAGCTTCCATGCACCGGCACATCACATCACATCCACCGTTTCACTGAATTGGCATGGGGTGGAGATGTATAACTGGGTATCATTAGTGTACTGATTATACCTTACTCCATGCCGTCGGATGACGGCTTCATGTAGATATTGAACAGCAGGAGGGAGAGGACAGACCCCTGCGACACTTAGCATGCTTGCTCTAGGCGTCTCTTCTGTCACTTCATCCCCCAGAGTTCCTCAGTAAACCAAAGAGACCTCCAGTGTCTGTTACCTCGGAGAGCCTGCAAAGGCGCAATCTGGTCCAGAGTCCCCAATGCGGCTGTATTCCATGCCAACACCAAAGACTCAGCTGAACAGCAGACAACAAGCCAGGAATTTCCCCAAGCTCCCTCTGACACCCATCCGGGTCCATTAGGTACCTGGGGCAGAACCTCCTAATCAGTTCCACCTCCCTGCGGTGGGGGATTTGCCGCTCAAAGTCCAGCCTCGACAGGGAGTGATCTGACCATGACAAGGATGTGGTGACAATACCCCTTAAAACCTGCTCTAAAAGAAACACCATGTCGACTGTACGTCCCCTCTATGAGTCGGACCCTGAATTACTTGGGTTCAGGTCCATGGTTGTCATGGAAGCCATGAACTCCTCCACTGCCTCCGAGGTTTCACTGAGTGACGGTAGATTGAAGTCTCCCAGGACTGCAAGCCTGGGGAACTCCATCGCCAGCCCAGCTACCACCTCAAGCAGCACAGGTAGGGCTGTTGCAACATAGCTGGGAGGCAGGTATGTTAAGAACAAGCCCACCTTTCATGCATAGTTCCCTCTAAGCTGAGCAGTGAGCAATCGCTCACTTAAAAATCATCATCAACTCAGAGTTTTCCAAACCTGCCCAGAAGCCGAGAGGGAAAGAGTGAGAGGGAAGGAGAGAGAGAGGAAGAGAGGAAGAGAGAGAAACAGATAGAAAAAAGAGAGGAAGGAAAAGAGAAAGAAAAAGAATGGGAGTAAGGAAGAGAGAAAGAAAATCAAAATCTAGTTTGAAACTAGCTCAACTATTTAAGTGGCATTTTGATATTGATAGAGTTGCCCTATTATGAGTTATAGACACACAGTACAGGATTTTATTTTGAAATTCTCTGAGGCAAAACAGGGTGGGATTTTTGTTTGTTTGTTTGTTTGTTTGTTTTTTTATGTATGTATGTATGTATGTATGTATGTATGTATGTATGTATGTATTTATTTATTATTTCTGTGCCGCCCAGTCCAAAGGGACTGCCGCTCAGACACTATACTTTTCCGCCCACCCCCCAAAAAAATTAGAGGGAACACTGCTTTCATGGCATCAGACCAGATTATCTCCAGGACAGTCTTCTGCTGCACGAATCCCAGAGACCAGTTAGGTCCCACAGAGTTGGCCTTCTCCGGGTCCTGTCGACTAAACAATGTCGTTTGGCGGGACCAAGGGGAAGAGCCTTATCTGTGGTGGCCCTGACCCTCTGGAACCAACTCCCCCCAAATATAAGAGTTGCCCCCACCCTCCTTGCCTTTTGTAAGCTCCTTAAAACCCACCTGTCGTCAGGCATGGGGGAATTAAGATATTCCCTTCCCCCTAGGCTTATAAAATTTATGCATGGTATGTCTATATGTATGATTGGTTTCTTAAATTGGGTTTTTTTTACATTATTTTTAATATTAGATTTGTTCATATTGTCTTTTTGCTGTTGTTAGCCGCCCCGAGTCTACGGAGAGGAGCGGCATACAAATCTAATCAATCAATCAATCAATCAATCAATCAATCCAATCTCCAGAGGAGGGTTTTACATCCGTTTAGACACCTGACGCTCTCTGTGACCCTGCATATTGCTCAACGGACTCGGACCTATCCTGCATTGGCCCTCGTGGATTCGGGGGTGACTATGAATTTTCTGGACGAAGCCTTTGCCCAACGCCATTCCTTGCCCCTTTGTCCTGTCACCCCTCCGTTAACTGTTGAGACCATTGATGGGCGGGTGTTGCTGGCTGGTGCCATTCGTTTCCAGACCCTGCCGGTGCGGATGTGCATCGGAACTCATGAGGAGGCCCTGCAGTTCTATGTCACCAAGGGGCTTCATTTTCCCCTCGTGCTGGGGTTGTCGTGGCTGCGCGTGCATGACCAGCATGTGGTGTGGTCCCAGAACCTTGTAACATTCTCCAGCTTGCAGTGTGTGGACCACCACCAACATGTGTGCGCAGCCCACGGCCCAGTAGTTCCCGTGATCCAGATACCCCGCTGCCTCGAGGAGTTTGCCGATGTTTTCAACGAGAAGGAGGCGGATCGGCTACCACCGCATAAGTCGTATGACTGCGCCATAGACCTGATCCCTGACGCCAAGCTCCCAGCTGGTCGTTTGTACTCCATGTCAGAGCCGGAGCTTGTGGCTCTCAAGGAGTTTATTGATAAGAATCTGACTAAGGGTTTTATTCGGCTGTCCAAGTCCCCCTTGTTTGCCCCTGTTCCGTTCGTGAAGAAGAAAACGGGTGATCTTCTCCTCTGCTGTGACTATCGGTGCCTAAACGCCATCACGGTGCGTAATAGGTACCCCTTGCCCTTGATCCCTGAACTCATGGACCGGTCGCGGACAGCAACGGTGTTCACTAAAATTGATTTGCGCAGCGCGTACAATTTGGTCCGGATGAGTGGAAGACAGTATTCGGCACTCATTACGGTCACGTTGAATACACCGTGATGCCCTTTGGCCTCACCAACGCCCCAGCAGTAATTCAGCACCTGCTGAACGATGTGTTCCGGGACATGTTGGACCATTTTGTTGTAATTTATCTTGATGACATTTTGGTGTATTCCCTGAACCATGCCATGCACTTGGACCATTTGCGCCGGGTCCTGCTCCGGTTACAGGAGCAGCATTTGTATGCCAAGCTGGAGAAGTGCCAATTCTTCCAGACCACCGTAGAATTCCTCGGGCACATTTTATCTCCAGGTGGCATTTCCATGGACCCGGGCAAAGTGGCCGCGCTTCAGTCTTGGCAACCTCCACGCAGGGTTAAAGACGTACAATGTCTCTTGGGGTTTGCGAATTACTATCGTACCTTTATTCCGGGGTATGCCACGTTAACCACGCCCTTGACTCGTTTATTACAGAAACAAGTCCCGTTTAGTTAGGGGGAGGCGGAACAGCGGGCTTTTGTGCCCTGAAAGCAGCGTTCATGGCTGAACCGCTCCTGCGCCATCCTGATCCCGCTCAGACGTTTGTGGTGGAAACAGACACCTCGGACGTAGCAGTTGGCGCAGTGCTACTCCAAGCCCATCCTCCCGGTGACATCCTGTTTCCGTGTGCCTATTTCTCCCGCAAATTGTCATCCTCAGAAAGAAATTACACTATTTGGGAGAAGGAACTCTTAGCGGTTAAGGCTGCCTTTGAGCATTGGCGGCATTACCTGGAGGGGGCCCGTCATCAGATAGAAGTCTGGACGGACCACCGAAACCTAGAGTATCTTCAGACGGCTCGGAAATTGAACCAGAGACAGATCCGCTGGTCCTTCTTTTTCGCGCGGTTCAATTTCCGCATTAGGTACATTCCCAATGCCCAGAACCCTCGAGCGGACAGTTGTCCCACAAGCCGGAGTATACTCACCCGAAGGAGCCAGCTCCTTTTCAGACGGTCCTTCCCCCTGCAGCCTTGGCTGCGACCCAGGACCCAGTGGACTTGCGTTGCTGTTTATGGGAGGCGCAGCGGGGGGATGGGTTCGTAGCGCAGAGGGTGCGGGAGTTAGCACCCAATTCCCCATGGACGTTCCAAGATGGTCTGCTCCAGTACCGGGGGCAGCTGTATGTTCCCGCAGGCCCAGTGTCATGACAGTCCAGTGGCGGGGCATTTTGGCCTTTTTAAAATGTTAGAGCTGGTCACTTGGACGTTCTGGTGGCCACGCCTCCAAGATGATGTGCGTTCCTATGTGGCCACCTGTGTCCGGTGTCGTACGGCCAAGGGGGTGACTGGGGCCCCGCCAGGACTACTGCAACCCTTGCCCACGCCCGAGAGACCCTGGGGTGCCGTGTCCATTGACTTTGTGACCCATTTGCCTTCCTCTGCTCAATTCACGGCAGTTACGGTGGTGATGGATATGCTCACCAAGATGGTTCGTTTTATACCTTGCACTAGGATGCCCACTGCTCAACTCACGGCCCAAATGTTTATCAGCCACGTTTTCAGGTTGCATGGGCTCCCGGATCGGGTGCTTCCATCCCCGCTTCTTTCCCTTGACCCTCTTAGATTCCCCGGTGCCTGCTGCAGAGGACTTCCTCTCAGAGCTGCAGGCGGTACACGAGATGGTAAAACGATATCTCAATAAGGCCAAGGAGGATTATAAGAGGGTGGCTGACCGCTCCAGACGGGATGTGCCCCCCTTGGCGGTGGGGGATCAGGTGTGGCTGTCCACGAAATACATAGCCTCCGAATTACCTAGGCACAAGTTAGATCCCCGGTTCCTGGGACCTTTTCCCGTCGAAAAGGTTATCAACCTGGTGGCCTACCGGCTCACCTTGCCGGCCAACTTGCGGGGCCACCCTGTGTTTCATCGTTCTCTGTTAGTCACTGTCCCTCCCAATTGTCCGCTCCATCCCAACGTTCCTGGGTTTCCTGCCCCTTGTGTTCGTGACCACTTCCCTGATGTCATGGTGCATGCCATTCTGGATTCCCATTGGGTAGACGCTTGTTTCCAATACAAGGTGCAATGGGCGGAGGGGGACCCTGATGATTGCTCCTGGGTGGAAGCAGCGTTGCTGGACGCTCCCGATCTCATTCGGGACTACCACGCCCGGTTCCCCCAGAAACCACGTTCTCTCCGCTGGCAGGTGGGGAGGGGCCTTCCAAGGGGGGATGGTGTTGTGGTTCAGCCTGAGGCAGATCAAAGACCAGCTGCGTCTCTGCTGGCTCCATGCCCGGAGGAGGCCGACAGCGAAGAGGAGGGGTCTGGGCAGTCGGACGGGGGAGATTGCAGTCAGGAAGGTGACGAGAAAGAACACCATGGGAGCCCCGGGGAGGGGCTCTCCCCAGCCAGTAGCTTGGAGTCTTTGGAGTCATTAGGTGACAAAGCACAAGCTGTCATTAACATGCGACAGAGACATCTAGATCAAAGGAAGGATCAATTGAAGAAATATTATCAGCATTGAATAAGGAACACCAGGGCTTGGGTGTGGTCCTCATTAGCAGGGAAGGGTTTATAAGGCAGGCAAACTCTTGAAGCCGTGTGGAGTGTTATCAGTTTGGAGTTGCTGTAACCTGCATTGTTTCTCGGCATTTCTGTTCCTGGCTCGTGGCCCAGCAGTTTTGAAGACCCGTGGGAGGTGTATGTCTGTTATCTACAGCCTCGTCTTGTTTATTAATAGAGTTGAAAGGGACCGTTAGGTCATCGAGTCCAACCCCCTGCCTGAGCAGGAAACCCTACAGCACCCCAGCCAAATGGAAGTCCAATCTCCTCTTGAAGGTGTCCAGAGTTGGGGAGTTCACCACCTCCCCTGGCAGGCAGTTCCATTGGTTGATCGCTCTGACCGTCAGGAAGTTCTTCCTTATTTCCAGGTTGAATCTCTCCTTGGTCAGCTTCCAACCATTGTTCCTCGTCCGGCCCTCTGGTGCCCTGGGGAATAAAGAGACCCCCTCCTCACCGTGGCAACCCCTCAAGTATCTGTAAACTGCTATCATGTCCCCTCTAGACCTTCTTTTTTCTAGGCTGTCCATGCCCAGTTCTCTCAATCTCTCTTCGTAAGTCTTGGTTTCGAGTCCCCTAATCATTTTGGTTGCTCTTTTTTGCACCTTCTCCAGAGTTTCGATGTCTTTTTTGTAGTGAGGTGACCAAAATTGGATGCAGTATTCCAGGTGGGGTCTGACCAGGGCATAGTAGAGTGGTATTAGTACTTCCCTGGTCTTGGAGCGTATTCCTCTGTTGATGCAGCTTAGGATTGAGTTGGCTTTTTTGGCTGCTGCTGCACATTGCTGACTCATGTTTAGTTGATTGTCCACCAAGACTCCAAGATCTCTTTCGCAGTCACTACTGCTGAGTGGGGTATCTCCCAGGCTGTATGTATGTCTAGGGTTCTTTTTGCTGAGGTGGAGGACTCTGCATTTGTCGGTGTTGAACCTCATTTTGTTGGTATGGGCCCACTGTGATAGTCTGTCTAGGTCTTCTTGTACTCTGAGCCTGTCCTCAAGGGTGTTGGCTACCCCCGCCAGCTTGGTGTCATCTGCAAATTTTATTAGTTCCCCTTTTATTCCCTCGTCCAGGTCGTTGATGAAGATGTTAAAGAGTACAGGACCCAGGACAGAGCCCTGTGGTACTCCACTGTCTACTTTTTTCCATGTGGATTTGGTGCCGTTGAGGACAACTCGTTGGGTGCGGTTGGTCAGCCAACTGTTTATCCATCTACATGTGTAGTAATCTACTCCATTTTTTTCTAGTTTGTGGATTAGGAGATTGTGGTCGACTTTATCGAAAGCCTTACTGAAGTCCAAGTATATGAGGTCCACTGAGTTGCGTTGGTCAACTGACTTGGTTATGGTGTTGAAAAATGATATGAGATTGGTTTGGCATGATTTGTTTCTGATGAATCCGTGCTGGCTATTGGATATGATCTTGTTTGTTTCTAGGAAGTGGGTAAGTTGTTTTTTGATTATTTTCTCCAGTATTTTTCCAGGTATAGAGGTCAGACTGATTGGTCTGTAGTTACCTGGGTCGGTCTTTTTGCCTTTTTTGTGGATGGGGACTACGTCAGCTCGCTTCCAGTCCTCCGGTAGGTCTCCAGTGATCCAGGATATTTGGTAGATGAGGAGGAGTGGTTCCGCTATGGTGTCTGCCAATTCTTTTAGGACTTTGGGGTGAAGTCCGTCTGGCCCTGGTGATTTGTATTCGTTGAGTTCCCTCAGGTAGTCCCTCACTGTGCTTTTGTCTATGTTGAGTTCGGTTCTGGGGCAGTTTGTTGCAGTTAAATTGCAGATTGGTTGGAGGGAGGTTCCCTTTTGTGTGAAGACTGATGCAAAGTAGGCGTTGAGTAGCTGTGCTTGGTCATTGCTGTCTGTGATTTCTCTACCCTCTTCGTTTTTTAGTGTGATGATTGTTTCTTTGATTTTCTTCTTATTGTTGATGTGTTGGAAGAATCTTTTTTTGTTGTCTTTGACTTCCGCTGCAAGGTGTTGTTCATATTGTGCCTTTGCTGTTTTTATTTTTTGTTTGCAGGAACTGGCTGTTTGCTGATATTCCGCTTTGGTTATGAGTCCTTCTTTCCATTGTTTGTACTTAGCTTTTTTTCCTTTTATGTCATCTGCAAGGGCTTTGTTTAGCCATGCAGGTTTAGTTTTGGTTTTCCCGTTTTTCCTTTTCATGGGGATTGCGTTGTTTTGGGCGTCTATGATGCTGTTTTTTAGGATCACCCAGGCTTCCTGAGTGGTTTTTCCTTCTAAGAGTTCGTTCCAGGGGCATTGTTCAAGGTTCGCTCTGAGCTTGTTAAAGTCCACTTTTCTGAAGTCTGGGTGGTGTTGGGTATAGTAGCTAGTGATTGCACTATGTTGAATTTGAGGATGACTTGGTCGCTCTCTCCCAGTTTCCCTTCTTCTTCTGTTCCCTCTATTGTTTCTTCCCTGTTTGTTAGTATTAGGTCTAATATAGCATTCCCTCTGGTTCCTGTTTCAACTTTTTGGGTTAGAAAGTTGTCAGCTAGACTGGAAAGAAATTTGGCAGACTTTCCGCTTGGTGCTGAGTTAGTTTTCCAGTTTATGTCTGGGTAGTTGAAGTCCCCCATTATTGTCGTGCTGTGTTTGTTGCATATGTCTGTTAGTTGGCATGTGAAGAGGTCGTCCATTGTGTCTGTTTGATTGGGTGGTCTGTAGTATACTCCAATTGTGGTGTTGCTCTTTTTTTCTTTTATGTTGACCCATATGATTTCTAGGGGGTTATCATCTTTGGTTGGATGTAGTTCTGTGGCAGTGTAGTGGTCTTTGATGTATAGTGCAACACCTCCTCCTTTCTTGTTTGACCTGTTCTTCTTGAAGAGGTTGTAACCCATTATCTGTGTGTTCCAGGCGTGTGTTTCGTCCCACCAGGTTTCTGTGATTCCAATTAGATCGTATTGGCCCTCGTGTATTAATAATTCCAGTTCATCCTGTTTGTTTCCCAAGCTTTGTGCGTTCGTGTACAGGCATTTTAGATGTTTGTGTTTGTTTGCAAGTAGAAATTTTTTATTCTCAGGTTTGTTTGTAGGCTTGTCCCGTTCCCCTTCCTTGTTTTGTTCAGTGTTTTGTCGTATAGTTTGGTCACCCTCCCCTCTCAGAGCTAGTTTAAAGCCCTCCTGATGAGTTGGGCTAGTCGGTTGCCTAGGAGGTTCTTCCCCGCTCTAGTGAGGTGTAGCCCGTCGCTTGCTAGAAGCCCTTCTTGGACATAGTGCAGGCCATGGTCGAGGAAGCTGAAGTTCTAATGGCGACACCATCCTTTAAGCCAGTCTTGGCAGCAAGGATCCTATATTTATGTTCCAGTGTTTTCCTGCTTTGTAAGGACATTTTCTGTTGGCTTTGTTTCTCTTTACAATTATAAAACTGTATTTGGATTCTACCGGTGTGTCTGGCTTATCTTTTGGGGTTGGTCATAGCTTCCGGAATGACCCAGACAGAACACTCCCTGAGTCCAAACACGGGGCATGCAATCACAGCTGCCTGCCGCCCAAAATGCAATGCTCTGTTTTGGTCTCTGGATGCTCAATTTTTGGAATTGGGGAGGGGATCGTCGCACTTCTGCCTCTAAACACTTTTCTCCCCATTCCAAAAATGGAGCGTGTGGAGATCAAAACAGAGCATTGAGTTTTGGGCAGCAGGCAGTGCCAGCTGCATGCTCCATTTTTGCAATTAGAGAGAAAAGTGGTTTGAGGCTGCAGCGCTGGCCGGAATCACTCACTGTCTGAAACGTGATGCCATTATTTTGCTCCCATTTTTGGAATGGGGATGGGTGGGCAGTGAGTGGCTCTATTTATATTTTTCACTGTGAATTCCAGTGTAATAAGTATGCCCTATTCTATTTATCTTTTCACTGTAAATCTCAATATAATAATGTCATATTCTGTTTGTTATTTATTTATTTTTATACATTCCAATGTAATAATCATGTATAGGTCCCACTATAATCATCAAAAAAATCCAGATAGCCATTAATCATCCAAATTAAAAGTTCTCTTCAAACATAAAATTGATCAAATTTCAAGGACTTAAACCCATTATCTTTTGCGTGTGTGTGTGTGTTGACGGCTGGTACCTCCAGAAGATCCGCTAGAAATTTTTCTCTAAACTGGATGGGGAGAGCCTGGAGGCCAGAATGGAGCACTGTTTCTTGACTGTGTCCACAAATAATGGTGGGGCAGGTAGAATGGCCTGTACAAGAGTGACAGAGGAGAAAAGTGATTCCAGTCGGGATGCAGTCATCTGTCCCTGAGGTTCAGGAGTCCCCAGGCCTGGCCTGAACAGGGAGCTGGTGAGTGAGGCCAGATGGGCCCCAAATACTAGGAGACAATATCAGAGGTACTGAGGCCACCAGAGACAAGACACTCTCTTCAACCCTTGGGGGGGGGGGAAACAGCTGGGGATAGAGACCTTGCAGCTTTATTATAGATTTTTTGTAAGGTGTGGCCCCTGCACCTCTCCACTCTGTTAACTGCTGTTGAGCACAATCTGGGTTCCCCTCTGGATGCTGGAGGGTCATCCTGATCGGGAACCTGCCTATTAATCTTTTTCGTTCTCTTGCCTCCTGGTTTGGCTGAGGTGGTGAAGGCCATCTCTGCCATGGGGATCACAAGAGTCCTTTGGGATTGGGTAGCATAGAAGTTGAAACAAACAAACAATAAGAGGGGAGGCCTGAAATGCTCTCTCTCTGATATCTCTCTCTCTCAAACACACTCTCTTTCCCTTCTCTTTTTCTTCTTTTTATTTATGTATTTATCTACTTATTTATTTATATATTTATTTATACCTTTATATTTGTATTTACTTCACAATGAAGACTCCAATGGATGCAATGCCAATAGGACATGTGTAGGCAATTGAAAGGGCTAGGCCCAACCTAATGGAAAAGAAAGCTGCTTAATTAGAATCCAAAATGGCGAGCGTGCCCGCATACGAGAAAAGGTTGGTAGCCTCGTTTGCTTGAAGGTTAGTTGATAAGGTCTTTCTTCACGGATCCACCCTCTGCTGTTATTGTGCCCCTGAAAGAGGGGCTGCTGCGCCAGGAGGCTAGGAATCAATGAGTCACTTTTGCAGAAGGATTGGCAGGAAACCAGGCAAGCTGCAGTCTGGCACTAAATGGTGAGCTGAAGGGCGAGCTCAGGAGAGAAAGGCCTGGCAGTTGTAACCAGCCAGAGGCTAGCATCAAAAGGCTCTGAGGAGTTGGCCATATCAGTGCTCCAAATAGCCGAAGCCGTCATTTGGGAATTAGAGACTTTGGCCTGCCAGGCCGAATATGCACCCAGTGGCTGTAGCCAGCCGAGGGCCTGTAAACGGCTGAACGCAGAGAGGAGTTGCAGCTGCCTGGTTGAGCACGGATGTGAATTCCACCCTACGGCTGTAACCAGCTGGGGACTTGGGAGCTAAGGAGACTGTGGGCTTTCTGATCACTCATAAGTAACTACAAGCAATGCAGCTGTAACCAAATTATGTGGAAGTGAGGATGCCTGCGGCTCGCCAAAGAAGTGGCGAAATCAGAGTGAGGAGGCTTCCGCAATAGCCTGAAGGGCTAATGGAAGCAAGGAGCAGAGTTTGAGGAGGCCAAGGTTCTTACCTCCTGGTGATGGACTGGGCCAGTGACCACTGCATCTTGTCGCCACCCATCAATTGCCAATTAAGGAAGGTTTTCTGAAATCACTCACAGGTTTAAGGGAAGGAATCCTGAACATCCTAGGAGTAAAGATTATCTGAGGAACCAGCAGTTGGGATGAGGTGTGTTCGCCACATCCTACTATGCTGAGGACCGAGTGAGAACTGGGTTCCAGTAGATAGATCTAGCTTTTAAATAATGGACTCAGTCCTCATCGCTGACAGGGGAGAACACTCCATCCTGACTGCTGGCTCTCCCACGATGGTGCAAGCACAACATACATATTATTCCAATCTACAGTGCTCATGGTCAAGGATAGATCAAGAATGGATGACATCTGAATCAAGGAAAGAAATTGAAGATGTAGAAATAAGAGAAAATAGCTGGGCAGGTAATTTGGAAGGGACATAAAACAATAAAAAGATGGAAAATTAATCAGGAACTATTAAAATATATACCATACTTTTCGGAGTATAAGATGTACTCCCCCCCAAAAAAAGGGGGTGAAAATCTGGGTGTGTCTTATACTTCGAATATAGCCTCACCCACATGGTTCATGCATTGCATTTTGGGGGGTTCCAGACAGCAGAAGTCCACACTTCCACATGGGAGCCTGATTCCCAAACATCTCAGGAAAGTGCATTGAATACCAGGAAAGCTCCTTGAACGTTATAAAGCAGCATGTATGCCAGCACTTGGATAGGAATACAGTAATTAACCAGAGCCAACATGGATTTGTAACAAACAAGTCATGCCAGACTAATCTAATTTCTTTCTATGATAGAATTACCAAATAGGCTGATCAGGGAAATGCAGCAGATGTGGTATATCTTGACTTCAGTAAAGCATTTGACAAAGTATCTCATTCCATTCTTATTGAAAAAATGGTCAAGTATGGGATTGACAAAATAACGTTTAGAGGGATTCAAAACTGGCTTACTGATCGTACTCAAAGAATGGTAATAAATGGTTCCACATCCAATTGGAAGAATGTTTCAAGTGGAGTACAACAAGGGTATGTCTTAGGCCCAGTGCTATTTAACATATTTATAAATGATCTAGATGAAGGAATTGCAGGAAAACTTGTCAAATTTGCTGATGACACAAAGCTAGGCGTTGTTGCTAATACTAAACAAGACAGAAATAGGATTCAAAAAGATCTAGACAAGCTTGAACAATGGACTGAAACTAACTGAATGGTATTTTACAGAGAGAAATGCAAGATCCTACATCTAAGCAAAAATAATGAAAACAGCACATATAGAATAGGAGGAATAGGTGTGAGCAGCAGTACAGGTGAGAAGGACTTGGGTGTATTGGTAGATCACAGATTAAACATGAGTCAACAGTGTGAAGCAGCTGCAAAAAAAGGCAAACACAATCCTGGGATGCACCAAGAAGACCATAGAATCATAGAATCTCACTTACGTGAAGTAATTATTCATCTCTACAGCCCTTTGGTATGATCACACTTGGAATACTGTGTTCAATTCTGGGGGGCCCAAGGACATTGATAAACCAGAGCAAGTTCAAAGGAGAGTTACAAGGATGGTGAGTGGTCTGAAAACCATGTCCTATGAGGAATGGTTAAAGGATCTAGGGATGTTTAGTCTTCAAAGGAGAAGACTGAGAGGAAACTTGGCAACTGTCTATAAATATCTAAAGGATTGTCATAGAGCAGAGGGATCAGCATTGTTCTCATTAGCACATGGAGGGACTAGAAACAATGGAATGAAACTGCAAGGGAGTAGATTTAGATTAGATATCAGAAAAAAATTTCTAACAGTAAGGGTGATAAACCAGTGGAACAGTTTGCCACAAGAGGTGTGGGTTTGCCTTCACTGGAGGTCTTCAAACAGAGACTGGACAGTCATCTTTCTGGGATGGTTTAATGAATCCTGCATTGAGCAGGGGGTGGACCCAATGACCCTGGAGATCCCTTCCAACTCTATGATTCTATGAAAGTTGGGCTTTGTCTTAGAAAGGCTCAATAGAGAGGCAGCACATCTCCTGGACCTGCCATTTCAAAAAATATACTTCCAGGCTTTCTAACAAGCCCCTGCACCTTTGCTGCCTCGGTCGAATCCTAATTCCTGAAGTAGCCAAGGGAACTGTGTTGAGAGCCTTTTAAATGAAAGTCTTTTCAGGTGGCAGATCCCCTTCTCTGATTGCAAAAAGGATGTCTGAAACACGAGGATCTGAAGGAAAGAGATTCCAGATTCTCCCCCAAATGCAGGGGAATCTGCCACCTGGTACCTTTTTCCTACAGATCCTTGTGTTTCAGGCACCCTTTTTGTAATCAGGGAGGGGGATCTGCCACCTGAAAACACTTTCATTTAAAAGGCTCTTAACGCAGTTCCCTGGGTTGCTTCGGGATTCAAGCTCTGACTGAGGCAGCAAAGGTGCAGGGGCCTGTTGGAAAGCCCAGTAGCATGCTTACGAAATGGCAGGTCCAGGAGGCCTCTCTTATTGGGCCTCGCTGTGAGAAAGCCTGGCTTTCAACGCCTACGGATATAGGTAAGAAGAACAGGGCATTTTGGGAATGGAGCCAAGTCTGTCTTCTGCCCCATGAAAATCATATTCCACTCCACTCACTCCATTTAACTTCCATCCCAATTTCTGCAGGAAAAAATGTGAACACATGCATGATAAAACAGAAAGTCTGATTAAAGATTTGAAGAATATGTGCCTTAAAGAAATATCCTTAGTCTTCTAAGATTTCCTAGTATTATCTGAGGGGGCTTTTCTTGCTAAATTTAGTCACCTTATGCAAGTAAACTGACCACTTCCATAGCAGAAATCTGAAATTTACCTTGTGCAACAAAAGTGGATTCTGAAAAATCAAGGAATATCTGCTGCTAATATGTTTTATTAATAATACTGTACAAAAACACAATCATATATGATTACTTGTAATTTCTTATTCACTTCACATTTCTGTAATCTTAGAAAGCAAAATTCATTGTTAGAACAGATAAATCAATCTGTGCTGCTGTTGTGGTTAGCTCTGGGCCAGCTCCTGCCCCAAGGAATGTGCAGGTAGATGTGGGGGAAACATCCACATGCTGCAGGCCTGTTTTGCTCCCGATGGAATCTGCCGACTAAGCCTCC
Source organism: Erythrolamprus reginae (assembly GCF_031021105.1). Classification (NCBI taxonomy): domain Eukaryota; kingdom Metazoa; phylum Chordata; class Lepidosauria; order Squamata; family Dipsadidae; genus Erythrolamprus; species Erythrolamprus reginae. The sequence goes on from NC_091950.1 coordinate 221,179,216, forward strand.
TCTGACCAAGGAAGTGTGAGTGACAGGGAAGAGGAGAGTTTGGCAGAAAGCCCAGGAGGAGATCAACCATCCTTGGATTCTGAACAAGAATTAATGACACATCCATACATGCGCAGAGTGATGCATAGGAGACAACAACTGAAGGATTATTACAAGAGAAAATGAGGCCACCTGTGGTTGGGTGGGGCTGCTGTAATTAGTGCTACAGATAAAAAGAACAGCGTGCTGGTTTAGCCTTGTGGTAGTTTATCTGATTCATTGTTTTGTCAAGATCGTGGTTTTTGTACTGTTCAAGATTGTGTGTGGACTCTCTGGACTTTAGAATTGGACTTCATTTCCCGGTTATTGGGTGAGCAATTGGACTGCATTTAACCTGTGCCTTGTGTGTACCAGAAAATCCCTTTGACATTTAAAAAGGGAGCTGTTTCTGTTTTTCTGTTTATAAAAACTTTTGGGTTTTCCTTTTATCGTGTGGTGTGTGTCTTCCTGGACTAACTACCCTGTAATTACAGGCGGTTGAAACACACCGGCAGAACAGCTGCTTGTTATCAAAATCCCAATGGAAGTGAGGACCCCGTTAATCCTGATGCTGGGAGGCAGAGGCAGAATTCTTTTTTTTCCCTCTCCCCAAATTAAGGTGTATCTTATGCTCCAAAAATACGGTTTACACACACACACACACACACACACAAATATGGAAAAGGAACTGGAAATATTTTTAGAGATAAATATGAAAGAGAATACCTCAATACAGGACCTCTGGGACACTACAAAGCATACATTCGAGGCCTTACAATAGCATATGCAACCAGAAGAAATAAGAAAAGAGAACTAGAATTCATACAGAAGGAACTTTAAAAAGTGGTGAGTTTGGAAAAAGACCTCCCAAACCCCCAATTTTAAAAAATAGAGATATATTTAAACACAAACTTAACTTGGTAATGCAAGAGGAACTAACACAAAAAAAAAAGATGGCAAAGGTATATTACTTTGAACATGCCAATAAACTGGGGCAGTTGCCTAGCCTACAAGTTGAAAAAAGAGAGAGAAAAGAGAATAATAGGATTACAGGACGAACAAGAGGAAAAATGATACAAGGAAGAGGGAAAAAAGAAAATAATCCAAAACTTTTTCCAAAAACTTTATCAACAAGATAACATGGAGGAGGATAAGATTAGACAATATTTAGAAGCTATAAACTTAACTAAAACAACAGAGTCAAAAAGAGAACTATTAAATGAAAGACAATGAGGCAGTTGGTAGAGGCAAGGAAAAAACAAAACAAAACCCCCCAACAAATCTTCGGGTCCAGATGAGATATCAATTGAATTTTATATATATAAAAAATACAAGAACCATTGGATACATTAATGCTAAATATTTTTAATGATGCTTTAATGAATGCTAAAATACCCCAATCATGGACAGAAGCCTTAGTCTCACTCATTCCCAAAGAGGGCACAGATCTTAAACAAATCAAGAACTATAGGCCTATTTCCCTTCTCAATATAGATTACAAAATTTTTGCAGCTATAACTTCAGAAAGGTTCAAAAAAGTCTTAAATGAAATTATACACATAGACCAAAATGGGTTTCTCCCAACAAGAAATATAAAAAAAAACATTAGAAATATAATCAATGTGCTCAAATTTTACCAATCACATTCAGAAAAACAATTGGCTTTATCGTTTCTAGATGCTGAGAATGCATTTGACAACCTACACTGGAAATGTATGACTACAATGGGAAAATATGAACTTTAGGGAGCGATTTATAAAAATGATTGAGAAATTATATACTATTCAAACAGAAAGGATTATGAAAAATGGGAAGATCACTGACAAATCACGAAGGGAGTGAGACAAGGTGTCCTTTAGCCCCTTTATTATTTATCTTTATTCTTGAAACTTTATTGAATAAGATCAGCAATGAACAACAACAAAAAATAAAGGGACTACAAATTGAAAATGAAACCTATAAACTCTAGGCATTTGCAGACAATTTAGTCTTCATACTAGAACAAACACTAGCATCAGGACCCAAATTACTCCAATATACAGAAGAATTTGGCAAGGTAGTGGGCCTCAAAATTAACAGGAATAAAATGAAGGTAATAATGAAAAATGCAACAAAAAAGCAAGAAACAGAGTGGGAAGAGGAAACAGCTATACAGCCTACAAAAAGAATAAAGTACTGTATTTGGGATTTTGGATAACATCCAATTATTCAGTTCTAAAGAGAGAAAAATATGACAGATTGATTCAACAAGTAAAAAAAGATGTACAGTAGAAACTTGGAAGAAGCTTCAAATATCTTTTATAGGTAGAATAGTCTCTACAAAAATGAATATACTCTCGAGATTTCTACTTTTATTTCAGGCGATTCCTGTAAAATTGGGGAAAGGGTTCTTTTATTATTTAAAAGAGATAATACCATATTTTATCTTGCAAGATCTTCAAATCAAATTAAAAGTGTTGCAACCTAGGAGAGAAAGTGGGGGATTCAGCTTGCCGTATTGGGAGATATATTTTGGGGCTGCAGCTTTAACCTGGATCAAAGACTGGGTAACAGGTCTGCTGAACAAGAACCTGCAGATTTAATATATATTTATATATTAATAATTTTATATTTTATCCAATTTATATATTACTAATTATACAGACACACAAACAGTAAACATAGAGAACTGATACTTTGCTATTCATATTGCTGTTGTGCAAGCTAAAGTTCTATCAAGTTAGACTAAAATGAAGGGCTGGGGAAAATGTACCTTGAACAGCTATTTGTTATACTGCATATACAAATAACTTTGATGAAAGTTCATTTTAAGAAACAAATGCTAGGCTTTTTTTGTTTTTTTGCGGATCAACAACCTGGAATACTTCAAAGAATTGATATAGTCCTTTGATAAATGGTAAACACAATTCTGTCTTGTCACAAACTGATGTGACATTGTTATCCAGCTGTAGGACAAATAGTGCTCTTTTAGCAATTACTTCATTTTGTTCACAATTAACCATCCAGGTAAGTTTCCAGGAATCAACCTTGACTAGAAGACCCAAAAAAGTAACATATAGTACTTTTTTATTTGACTAGTCAGTCAAATTCTTCTCTATGATGCCGTTCAAAGGGCTAATGGTATATTTTAGGAAAAGTATCAAGAAAAGTATAACCAAATGCTTAATACGTTCTTTTTTTAAAAAAAACTGTTCTTTTTAGCTGAATTTTAGAAGCAAGCAATAAGTGCTGCCTTCATTGCTATTCATAGTTAAACACTACATAGACACTGCTAAAACCCAATTATTATTTCTTCATTCTTTAACTGTACTATTAAACCAACAAGAAGCTAAAACAATGAGCAGTAAAAATACTTACCAATATCAGTTCTTTCTGGAAAGATTTCTTATCTTTACTTTCTGAATTATTACAGTCCTCTTTCAATTTCTCCAATACAGAAGCAACACATTCTGGCTCATTGTCCAATTCTGCTCGACAGAAAAAAGCAAGTGGCAAGTTCCCATATCCGAGAGCATCTGCAAAGGCATGCCAGCTGCTAATATTTTCCATCAGTAAAGTCCTTACTGAAGCATAGATATAAGTAAGAAATTTGCAAGGTCTTAAAATTTGTTCCAGCAACATACTTGTAGTAAGCTCAGGTCCAAAGAAATAATTTGGTTTGACTTTTCCAACAATTAAAACATTTTTAGTATGGACTAGGCCAATTTTACCATGATAGTATCCAATGTACCATTCCTTGGTCCAGAGCTGACCTTTCAATCTGATTTTCTCCTCACTTAGCAAAGCTATAGCATCTCCTTTCTTATACTCCAAGAGATAATGGTTCTTATTTTGCCTCATTACGGTTTTCAGCATTTTGCCATATTTTAAACCACTGACAGTCCGGTCTTGGAAAACAGGATATTTGCTGGGGGTCACAAGAGGAGACAATATTATTTTCCCAATTTCATTTTTTTTCAGAAACCTTCGCTGTCCAGCACACCTAGCAGCATTTTTAAGAGGTGGTTGAGGTGTCTGTACACAGAACTGAGCAAGCATAATATCTTTGTCATCTTTGACTTGAATTCTTAAAGTAAAATCGGACAGTTCATTAGGATCATGTGATATGATGGGGAAAATGAGACGACTGACTTTGCCAAGTTTCATTTGGAATCCTCTCACCATTTTTGCCTGATCACTGGCTTTTACCTCATAATTAGGCATATTTGAAAACATACAAAGTTTTAAGTCTTGTGGCCTTAGTAAGAAGAATTGGTGCTTTCCCCACAAATGCAGCATTATAGGTGCTGCACTATGTACTTGACGTGTAACTTCATTCACTAGAAGACTTTTTGGGGCACAGTCATGTCCAAATACAGCAACTACAGTTTTAAATGAAGGATGTATGTGTTTTGGACCATAGACTCCAACTGTAATTTTTTTACTGATATAATCCCAAACCGTGTAAGGATATGAAATGTTCTGTCCTTGGGCTACAGTAGCTATATACATGCAGGGCTCCAGGTTCTCCAACTGAACCTTGATTGTGCTGCCATAACAGTAACTTAACGCCATTGGAGTAAATGGACCTTCCCTCATATCACTCCTCAGGCACCTTACTGCTACTAAATTCTTACTCACAATGTCATTGTTAACCTCTGCTGAAATTTTCATTTCCAGTATAATGGATGTTCTGATTTCCATGTTGCTCAGCTTAATTTCTAGTACAGGACTTATGGTACTGCATTTGTCACTGTTGAGTTCTAGTGGTGGATCCAATAGAGCTTTCATAGAGATCTGTTGTGCATCTCCATCAGCCACATGTCCTTCAGGTACATGAATATTAATATTTGTATCTGGAAGCTGAACGACACCACCTGAACTATCCAGTTCGCAAACTATATTGGTCTCCACAGGTTGTGTCTGACCCCAACCAGGGTTCTGACCCAGCAAATCTAAATCATGACATGATCTTGCTAGTTTCCGATGACTTAGCCATGCAACCCTGAAATCTTCTCTACTTTGGAATTGCTCTGGGGTAGGAGATTTCAATCCAGTAAAGAAACCTGATGAAGGTGGACTTTCTGATTTTGCCTGAAGTATAGAGAGCTCTGATAAACTGTATGAGCGCTTGCTTCTTAAAAAAGGATTGTCTCGTCTATTTGCTTGCTCAAAATCAAATCCATTCACTGATGGAACTTTGCCAAGATTATTACCTGTGCTGCTATATGCTGCACAACTTGACCCTGTAAGTGTAGGCACTGTATCAAAAAGTAACAAATCCATTGTGATTTGGGGAGAACCCTCTTTGTTTTTTTCTGACATTTTTTTCATATTTCCATTCAGAAAATGGTTAGCAGTTTGAATATTGCTCAAAAAAGGGTTGTTTTTAGCTAAGTTCCACTTTCCATCTGTCCAGTCTCCAAGCAGATCCAACTCTTTTGCTCCTTCATCAGAACTTTCAAGGAGATAATCTATCATTCCGCTGTCAGTTAATGAAGTATAGTTTATGGGCTGCACGTAGGAAGATGGAATATAGCCCATTTCTGTGGTATTGTGTGCATACCACCACTCACCTCCTGAGGTATCTAAGATATAGAGATGGTCCCCCTTGGAAAACTTCAATGTAGTAAAGTTGTTTGGACAATAGTCTTTCATAGCTACAACTTCCTTTGCAGTTCCCAATGATGTAACATTATCTGTCATCAAGGCATCAGGAGAAGGCACTACAAAGAAAATAATGCACTAAAAATAAGGAATTGCAAATGACATAATTAATGCATACTACACAAGTTAAATCAAGCAATAAAATACTCTTTATTAAATCAGGATGCAAAAACTGAAGACACAAAGGCTTCATGTGACTTTGAAAAACATGGATGTACTGCATCTCCCAAAATCCCTTTCAAGACTATAATTAAATTGTACTGTACTTGATATTATATTACAAAAAACAAGGATAATCACATTAATTTTCACCTAATTTAAATTGATTAACAATACATTTGTCACTATTCCCTCTAGTCCAACCTCTTTTTTCCAAATGTATCCCCCCGCAAAATAAAATGCATATTAGGCTCCAAACCTTGGGATTTTATAATCATATGATCATCTACACATTTCTTCACTGGGGTTGAGAAGCAAGCATGCAGGTCCTTTAAAATACTTAAAACTATAGAATTGTTTATGTTATTATGTGAATAAATTCTTACAGTACAAGAAATTGTAGATTATGTAGCCATTAGATTATACTCAACTATTTACTGAATTCAATAGGAATATTTGTGACTTTTGAATAGGAATACAGTGGTACCTCATCTTATGAATGCCTCTTCATACAACTTTTCGAGATACGAACCCGGTGTTTAATATTTGTTTGCCTCTTCATAAGAACCATTTTCACCTTACAAATCCGAGTCCGGGTGCGTGTGCTCTCTTACTGCGTGTGCGCTCCCTTACTGCCGCAGGGATTCCCCTGCCTTGTAACTGCCACCACCGGGATTTCCTATTTGCTTGCCATCCCTGCCAGGATTCTCCGCCTCCAGACTGTCAACAGACTGTTGCCGGCTGAAGCACCTGGGATTTTCCCTTTGCCCCCTTCCTCCTCCTCCTTCTCTGGAGCCCGTGGGGACAGCCACGCGCTCCCCTTTGTCTCCCCAGGCAAAGAAGCGGCAGACAGTTGAAGTTGCGGCTCGGAGTCCTAATCTGGCTGTCACTTGACCTCCCTCCGCTTGATCCTCGGCAGCCCCAGAGACCCTTCTCCATCCGCTCCTCACCCCTGCAGGTGACCCTGCAGTCAGGCTGCTTCCCGTGGCTGCAAAGAGGAAGAGCACCTCTTGGCTTCTTTCTGCAGCAGGAGTAGGAGTCAGAGATAGGCAGGAAGGCTCCAGCTTCCAAAAGCCAGGAAGAAGGAAGAGGAGTTGGTCCTGAATCCTTGTGCATGCTGGCCGGGCTACTGCTCCTCCCCTGCGGAGCTCCCAACGTGTGGCCGGAGAAGGCTCGTTTCTCTCACTCGCTTGCTCTCCTGCCACAGGGAGAAAGTCCTGATGCCGGGCTTTCTTTCTCTGGGGGCTGGGGCAGACCTATCCCTTCCCCCAGTGTCCAGAGAATGGAAAATGCTCCCTTGGATTCAGTCCCCCGAGAAAAGACGCTGGGGGAAGGGATAGGTCTCTCCCAGCCGATCTGGGCAGCCTGAATCCAAGGGGCAGGCATCTTTTCTCTGGGGGCTGAATCCAAGGGAGCATTTTCGATCTGGGAAGCCTGAATCGCATCTTTTCTCTGGAGGCTGAATCCAAGGGAGCATTTTCGATCTGGGCAGCCTGAATCCAAGGGACAGGCATCTTTTCTCTGGGGGCTGAATCCAAGGGAGCATTTTCGATCTGGGAAGTCTGAATCCAAGGAACAGACCTCTCTCTTCCCCCAGCATCTTTTCTCTGGGGACAGACCTATCCCTTTCCCCAGTATCCAGAGAACAGAAAACACTCCCTTGGATCCAGGCTGGCCAGATTGAAGGGAAGGCTTCTTTTCTGTGAAGGCTGAATCCAAGGCGGCGTTTTCGATCTTGGCAGCTGTTCTCTGGATGCTGGGAGAAGGGATACGTCTGTCCCTTGGATTCAGGCTGTTCAGATCGACTGGGAGAGACCTATCCCTTCCCCCAGCATCTTTTCTCTGGGGGCTGAATCCAAGGGAGCATTTTCGATCTGGGCAGCCTGAATCCTAGGGACAAACCTATCCCTTTTCCCAGAATCCAGAGAACAAAAAACGTTCCCTTGGATTCAGGCTGCCCAGATTGAAGGTCACAAGACAATGGAAAGGAACAGCTGTTACCTTTCTAAAAAGCTAACCCCCACTATTTGGGAGAAATAAGCATATGCTGTACTTGTAGCACTGGGGACATGGAGGAATTTCCTAGAAGGTGGAGCAATTCCTTTCGAAGTGTGGAGTGACCATAAGAACCTCAAAGCATTAAGGACCCCTCGAAGGCTTTCTCCTAAGCAAGTGCAATAGGCCCAATACTTCAGATGTTTAAATTTTTCCACTGAAACATATCCCAGCTGGGAATAATCTTCTTGCTAACCCTTTGTCATGAAAACCACAGTACAATAGCAAGAGAGAGGAAGAAGTCCATCCAGTCATCCCATTTCTTTCCCCGCATCCTGAAAGTAAGGAGAAAACTGCACCTGTCCACACCCAAGACCAGACTAGGAGACAGTTTCCACCGGGAAAGGAGGAGTGGGAGAACAAATTGAAGACAGTTTTGCCAACTGACCCGTGGTTCAACAACCATAAGGAAATCCTAACACTGAGGGAAGGATTGGCTTGGAGGGGAACCAAACTGTATGTGCCTGCCAGCCTGCAATTAGAGATTCTCCAGTGGAGTCATGACTCCAGACTAGGGGGCCATTTCGAGTTCCTGAAAACATTGCACCTGGTACGGAGGCAGTTCTGGTGGCCCAGGATGAGAGCGGAAGTCGAAGATTATGTGAGAAGTTGTGTCACCTGTGCCACCTGGAAGCATAGACCCGGGAACCCCCCCTCTCCGGATTTCTGCAGCAAGGAGGCAACCCTACTAGACCCTGGGAAGAAATAGCGATGGATTTCATAGTGGAACTATGGAGATCCAATCCAATCCAATCATCCAATCCAATCCAAATCAAATCAATCCAAATCAATCCAAATCAAATCATAAATAAATAATGGAACTACGGAGAATGGTGGCATACAAACAAACAAACAAACAAACAAACTCCCTGAGAGCAAGGGCAACACTGCTATTTGGACTGTCATTGATATATTCTCCAAATAAGCCCATTTCATCGCTTGTTTGGGACTACCCACAGCCAGACATTTGGCTAAGTTATTCCTAAAACACATTTACAGGTTGCATGGAGTCCCCCATAGAATCATATCAGATCGGGGGGTCCAATTCATTGCCAGATTCTGGAGGGAATTTGTATGCACCATTGGTTCCATCCAAGGACTTAGTACTGCGTTCCACCCTTCCACAAATGGAGCAGCAGAGAAAGCTAATGCCCCAGTGAAATAATATCTCTGTTGTGTGAGTTATCAGCAGAACAATTGGGCTGAACTGCTGCCTTTCGCAGAAGTAGAGTACAATTCCATACACAGCAGCATGGGACTAAATCCCTTCCAGGTCACCAGTGGTCAAGAATTCGTTCCCATTCTCGAACTACCTACAGAACCTCCCTCATCCATCACGTTAGTGGAGTGGATGGAGAAGCTGAAGAAAGGATGGGAGGATACCAAGAAGGCGCTGGCGGAGGCAGCGCAAACCTACAAGAAACAAGCAGATAAACACCGATCTCCCCAACCCCCTTTTAGAGTGGGAGATAAGGTTTTCCTGTCTACCAAATACATTCGGTTAAGGCTGCCTAGCAAAAAGCTAGGTCCTAAATTTCTAGGCCCTTTCCCAATTGTGAAAGTAATCAACCCAGTCAAGGTGCAGCTTGCATTGCCTAGAATCCTAGAGAGGATCCACCCTGTATTCCACTGCAGCCTGCTTAAGCCAGTGATCGGATCCAACATTAGGCTACGTGCAGTCGCCCCCTCCCCCTGTAGTGATACAGGGGGCAACCCACTATGAAGTGAAATTTTTTTTAGATTCCCGCATTTTCCGGAGCAATTTACAATACCTGATTCATTGGAAGGGGTATCCTCTGTCGGAAGCTACCTGGATTAAGAGTCAGGATGTCAAGGCTCATAGGTTAATCCAGCAGTTCCATGAATATTACCCAACCAAGCCTAAGGGTTCTATTGTGGGAGGAAGAAGCATTTGAAAGCAGTACTAACCCCTATGTGTTTATTCTATCATTCCAGGAGATGGGTCTTTGCGAAGGGGGCCTGCCTGTCAGGCCAAAAGCCATCATGTGGAGTTAGAGGCTTTGGCCTGCCACAGTAATACAGCATAAGGGAATTGGGAGAGGTAGAAGAGAAGTTATAGCCACAAAAAATTCCTTCACTCAGTATTCAAGGTCATCTTTTGTTCTGTGTCAACTGTACGAAAGAAGAAATAGGTGAATCCCTGCACCTGACTGGTCCACGTGATTGCACTTGTGGGTGTGGGGATGTGAAATGAACCTTAACCTGGGTGGAGAACTGGAGAGGAATTAGTACCGGAATGACTGAAACCTAACCAACATGGCTCTGCTAATAAATAGAATCTTTTGCTTGAGAAGTGGAGTGGATTCTGATTTATTTCTCAGATGTTATTTGGGGCATTGACACCTTGATAGTAATGGATACAAAGAATTCCATGGTATTAGAATAGTAATACTGGAATTGAAAACTTTATAGAGCTTTATAGAGCTCTTAATGTACTCAAAGTTGAAGTACTGTAAAGTTATATACAGATATATCTGAAGTAATGTTGGCAACTGGAACAGATTTTCCTATCATTAAACAATTTGGTTTTTAATTAATTTTTTATTGATTTTAAAATATAAAATATGAAACACACACACACAACATACAAGTGCTCAGTGATTGATTTTTGGTTGTTAAAATTGACAACATATGATCACATCACTCAGTGGTGGCAATGCAGGAAGCCCTGGAGACATATTGTTGGTTAAATGTGAAGTGGAGGGAGTCCCAGGTATGTACTGAATAGCAATAGCATTTAGATTTATATACTGCTTCAAAGTGCTTACAGTTACGGTTTACAAATCAGCATATTGCCCCCAACAATCTGGGTCCTCATTTTACCCACCTCAAAAGGATGGAAGGCTGAGTTAACCTTAAGCCAGTGGTGAGATCTGAAATGCTGAACTACAGCTAGCAGTTAGGTGAAGTAGCCTGCAGTGCCTGCAGTAGCCTGTGCCACCCTGGGTAGTGGGAAACCTCTAGGAGTTTTGATGCGGGTCATGGGTGAGTTGGAGGGTGGTGAAGTCTCTTCTTGAAAACCTCCTTCATTATTTCTGAAGGCATGCTGTTCCACTGGTTGTTTGTTCCCAATGTTAAAAAGTTTCTCAATTCCAAGTTGCTTCTCTCCTTGATTAATTTACCACCATTGTTTCTTGTCCTGCCCTCTAATGCTTTGGAAACTTACCTGGACGCCTCTTCTCATGTATTGAATGGAGATAATAGCCACATGGGTTAGCTCGCTATCCTAACCAATCAGAATTGAGCTTGAAGTCTTTAAAACACAGCCAGATCTGTCCCTTTCCCAGATTTTTGCCAATCCATAGATTTGGCTCATGTTGGTTTTCGGCAGAGTTGACTCCCGGCCAGATAGTCAGAATAGATTTAAAGATAAGTATATAGACAGGAAGATACAGTAGGGAGGGAGGTGGGTACTATCTCACTTCAACACATGAGAAGAGGCATTCAGGCATTCCAACGCCTATTCTCCATACTGAATGAACAGAGACAGTAGCCATGTGGGACATACCAAAGAGATTTGTCCCAATAGGAAGGGAATAGCCATTGTATGTCATGCATAATCACACTTTAAAGCACCCTCTGTCCCAATGTCGCATCAGCTAATCATAAGAATTAATTTTATAGTGCCTAATAAAAGAGTTAGGAGAAGACTGGGTGGCTGCTTTGCACACTTCTTCTAGAGGAGCTTGCATTGCCCATGCTGCCAATGTAGCTGCATTGCGGGTGGAGTGAGCTATAATGCTTCTTGGAATTGGGATGGAGGCAGATTCATAAGCTTTGGCGATGGTGCTCCTGATCCATCTACTCAGGGTGGTAGAAGAAACCTTGTTGCCTAGTGAACGAGAATGGTAAGCTACAAAGAGAGCCTCGGACTTGCGGAAAGTCTTTGTGCGTTCTATAGAATCCTTAGAGCTCTGGTCATTTCTGAGGTGTGCCACTGTGTGCTCAATCAGTGTTCTGGTCTGGAACAGAAAGATGGCAGAATAATTTCTTGAGACTTGTGATACATGGAATTTACCTTAGGGAGAAAGGTTGGCTCCAATCTGAGGACCACATTGTCCTGGTGGAAATGACAAAGGTCTTGTCTGAGGGAAAGTGCCGCTAACTTAGAGATCTGAAGTAATGGCTACAAGAAACGCCACGTTACAGGAGAGATTATTATTATTATTATTATTATTATTATTATTATTATTATTATTATTTAAATTTGTATGCCGCCCCTCTCCGTAGACTCGGGGCGGCTCACAACAATAGTAGCAAAACAATATGTAATACAAATCTAATAATTTAAACTAAAAACCCATAATTTAAAAACATGCACACAACACACCATACATAAACAATATAGGCCTGGGGAAGTTATTTCAGTTTCCCCATGCCTGACGGCAGAGGTGGGTTTTAAGGAGTTTACGAAAGGCAAGGAGGGTGGGGGCAATTCTAATCTCAGGGGGGAGCTGGTTCCAGAGGGTCAGGGCCGCCACAGAGAAGGCTCTTCCCTTGGGACCCGCCAGACGACATTGTTTAGTCGACAGGACCCAGAGAAGGCCAACCCTGTGGGACCTAATCGGTCGCTGGGATTCGTGCGGCAGAAGGCGGTCCCAGAGATATTCTGGTCCTATGCCATGAAGGGCTTTATAGGTCAAAACCAACACTTTGAATTGTGACCGGAAATTGATCGGCAACCAATGCAGACTGCCCAGTGTTGGTGTAACATGGGCATACTTTGGGAAGCCCATGATTGCTCTCACAGCTGCATTCAGCACGATCTGAAGTTTCCGAACACTTTTCAAAGGTAGCCCCATGTAGAGAGCATTACAGTAGTCGAATCTCGAGGTGATGAGGGCATGAGTGACTGTGAGTAGTGAGTCCCGATCCAGATAGGGCCACAACTGGTGCACCAGGCGAACCTAGGCAAACGCCCCCCTCGCCACAGCTGAAAGATGTTTCTCTAATGTGAGCTGTGGATCGAGGAGGATGCCCAAGCTACATACCCTCTCTGTGGGGGTCAATAATCCCCCCCCGGGTTATGGATGGACAGATGGAGTTGTCCTTGGGAGGCAGAACCCACAGCCACTCCGTCTTATCCGGGTTGAGTTTGAGTCTGTTGACACCCATCCAGACCCCAACAGCCTCCAGGTACCAGCACATCACTTCCACTGCTTTGTTGACTGGACATGGGGTGGAGATGTACAACTGGGTATCATCTGCGTACTGATGATATCTCACCCCATGCCTTTGGATGATCTCAGCCAGCGGTTTCATGTGGATATTGAATAGCAGGGGGAGAGGACCGACCCCTGAGGCATCCCACAAGGGAGTAACCTTGAGGTTGACCTCTGACCCCCCACTAATACCGACTGCGACCGACCGGAGAGGTAGGAGGAGAACCACTGAAGAACAGTGCCTCCCATTCCCAGCCCCTCCCGTCAAGAGCCTCCGCTGCAGCCTTGTTCCAGGCCTTAGCAAGAGACTCCACCGAACTGTGGATGAGTGCATCTGGAATAACCCCAAGCGCCTTCTGAAAGCCCTCTGGGTCCATCAGGCATCTGGGACGGAACAACTTAATCAGTTCCACCTCCCTGCGGGGAAGGATTGGAGCCAGGAAGTCAAGCCGTAGTAGAAAATGATCCGACCATGACAAAGTCAATGTTTCTAAGCCCCTTAATCTCAGACCATTACACAATTGCTCAGAGAGGAATACCATGTTGAGAGCGTGTCCCCCCTCGTGAGTCGGACCCTGTATTACTTGAGTCAGGTCCATGGTTGTCATGGTGGCCATGAACTCCTGTGCCAGTCCAGAGGTTTCGCTAAGTGATGGCAGGTTAAAGTTCCCCAAGACAATGAGTCTGGGGAACCCCACTGCCAACCCGGCTACCTCCTCGAACAGCACAGGCAGGGCTTTTGACACACAGCTAGGAGGCAGGTATGTGAGAAACAAGCCCACCTGAACCCCTAAGATGTCTCAAGGATGCTTATTTGAGAGGTTCATATGGAGATGACATGAGAGACGATAGGACTTGAGGTAAGTCCTGGGTTGGGTATCTTGGATGACTGGGGGTAGTATGTCTAATTGCAGGAAAACTTCAGATTCACCCCTAGGGCCTGCCAGGACTGAGGCCATAGTGGCCACTGGTGGACGCAGAATGTTGGCTGAGAGGCCCATGTGGAAGCCTCACATCAGGAAACTATTCTTGGCAGAGTTATGTGGATCGGTGACAATCCTTCCGCTAGGCACCACTCACAAAATTTTGACCAGATGTGCCCATAAATGTGGCTTGCATCACAATGATGGTGTCAGGGTCATAATCTTGAGAGTCTAAGTCTCTCCAGGTAATCTCCATGCAGTCAAGTGAAACCAGTCTGGATCTGGGTGAAAGAATCCGTCGAAACTGGTAGTCACCACAGAGGCTCGATGAAAAGAGCCTGAAGGTCTACAAACCATGTGTGCCTTGGCCAGTGTGGATCAATCCCGATGATTTGAGCGTTTTACACAACTATTTTTGGGATGAGATCCCGAACTACTGGTATTGAAGGGAAGGCATAGAGGAGTTCTGGAGGCCATGGGCTCCTCAGGGTGTCAACTACTTCCTTTCCAGGGGTTGAGAATCGGGAGAAAAAGCAGGGCCGTTGAGAGTTGGTTGCAGTCGTGAAGAGGTCAACTGCAGGGTGTCCAAATCGGAGAAAGATCTGATCAAATAGGGATGGGAGAAGTTTCCATTCCCCCGGAACTATTGTCGTGCAGGACAAACAATCCGCTTGTAGATTGAGTTTCCCTGAGATGTGGTCTGTTGCAAGGGATGGCAGGGGTCTCTCTGCCCACAATCCCAGCCTCATGGTCTCATGCATTAGTGCCTTGGAGTGAGTCCCATCTTGGCGACATATGTGGCTCTTCATTGCCATGTTGTCCATAAGGACTAAGACGTGTTTGTCAGAGATCTGATGATGGAACTGTTTCAGGGCCAAAAACACTGCTCTGAGTTCGAGCCAATTTATGGGATGTCATGTTGCTAATGCTGCCCACGTTCCCTGGGCTGCCATTCCTGTGGTGTGTGCTCCCCAGTCCGAAAGGCTGGCGTCCATTGTTATAATCACCTGTTCCAATATTTTGAATCATTGCCCATGGTTAATGCTGAAGAGAGCCACCATGAGAAAGACCTCATCACTGACTGGAATGATCAGAACGATGCGTTGGGAGGTGCTTTGGCTGGTTCTCTGAAATGGTATAGTCTCGCTCATGGGGTGATGCCAATGCATGACATCATTTTTCCCAGTAGGGAAGATAGTGAAGCCATGGAGGCCTTCTTTGTCCTTTTTACCTAACTAAATCTCTGATACTATCTTGTTTATCCTGGGATAGGGAGACTAAACTTTGGACTATGTCAATTTGAGTCCCTAAATGGTTAATTATAGTGGAGGGATCGAACTGACTTTTGGCAAAATTTATTGAGAACCCATGACATTGTAGAACGTCCATGGTTAAATGGAGATCAGAGGGTGCGCTCCTTAGAGGAAGCATACACGAGAATGCCGTCTAAATAACGTTGGATATGAATGGGGAAAGCCCTAATGTGGGCCGCTAGGGCCTCTAGCAATTTAGTAAAGATTCTGGGGGTTGAGGATAGGCCGAAAGGCACGGCTCTATATTGAAAATGTTGGCCCTTGAAGCAAAAGTGAGGGAACTGCCTATGATCTTTAAAAGTAGGAATATGTAAGTAAGCTACAGTTAGGTCAAGGGAAACCATGAAGTCCCCCTTATGGAGGGACACTAAGATGGAAGACGGGGAGTGCATTTTAAAGCAGCTGTATTTTATATAAAAAATTAGCCTCTTTATATCTAGGATGGCTCTCCAGCCACCTGAAGACTTAGGGACAACAAAAAGAATAAAATAAAATCCCAGTCCTCTTTGAGCTCTGGGGATTCTCTGAATTGCTCTGATGGAGAGGAGGTGATTAATGGCTTTGTCCATCAGGGAGAGGGAAGATTGGTTCTGAGGAATCAGATAGGAGACAAAAGAATTAAGGGGCATGGAAAGGAATTCTAGGGAGAGACCACATTGCACCATGGACTTGGCTGAGGCAAAGATCTTATTGAGATCTTAGTGGTGACGGAGATCATCTGGTGGGATATGAGTTGTATTTGTTGTAGTCAAATTAACATATTGCTCTTGCAAAGAAAGAGGGCGTAGCTTTAATTGCCCAGGAGTCTGCTATGTGACTTTTCTTCAACATTTGCTCCAGTCTCCGGTCTTCCACTTTCATTAATTCTCAGCTTCACCAGGCATGGCTGCAGCCGAATGAAGAATCTTTATAGGGTCATCTACTTTAGCATGAATAGCAAGTCCTCTAAGGGAGAAGCTACCTTGTAGAAACGTTTGTCTTTGGAAGATGGAGCAGGATCCGCCATTGGAGCCGCCCACTGTTTTAGGAGGGCATCTAGAAATAGTTGAGGCATGGGAATGACATCTGTTTCTTGTTGATCCTCAGTGAAGGAATGAATTGGTTTTCATTGTTGTGGATGTGGCAGGGTCCTGTGAGTCTAAGCCTGTTGCTATAAAAGCCTTGTGGAGCAATGATTTGAAGAGATGTGGAGGGAAGATGGTGGAAGATACAGGAGCTTTTGCTGGAGCATCCTCATCATCTGATAGACCTTGGAATGGGTCCCCTCTAGAAACTGTATCCTCTTCTTCGTCTTCCTCATCCATATTCTCTGAAGAAGAATCTTCAGTAGTTTAGATGATGAAGAAGTTGGAAGATTAAGAATCTGCATCCTCACCTTGATAACCTGATCTAGCATAGCCGCAATCATGGCTTGGAAATCAGGGGTTATCTGAGGGGGAGGTTGAGCAGGAGTAGGTAAATCATCCCTGGATTCCTGTTCTATATCTGAACCTGGCTGGGGTAGAGGGACCACCTCTACTTGTTCAGAAAGTGGACCCCAATGATCAGGTTGAGACTGATTAAGATTTAGGGTTCATGGGAGATGGGTTCATCTAAGGCTGTAGTAGAATCCCCCGAGACTGGCTGATCAGAGGGATCTGCTCTATCAAGGGAATGAGCCTGCAATTGCACCTTTTGTCTTTTGGCAGAATTGTCAAATATTTTCTGTAAGGCTTTGTCTCTCCTTTTCTCTGCTCTAATGGTTTTGGCAGAAACTCTGTCCTTATCTAGAGCTCTGCTGGCCTGGATAGAGGAAGTAGACTCTAGGTCTTCATTTTATGGATGCATTTGCCCCCCGTGAGATTTTGCTTAGGATCCTTGGATGCGATGCGAACTAAGTTAAGCCCAAGATTAGTAGAGCAAGGATCTGATTGCCAATGCATAATTGGCTGCCCTTAGTGTCTGGTCCCAGAGGCCTCTGCCACACTCTATTACCCCAGCCTAGAGACTCTCTACAGAGAAGAGTAAGACGATACAGGAAGCTAAGCCCCTTAGAGTTACATGTAGCTGTTTAGATTTCTGGTGAGTTCTGATTAAATCTTGGGCCTATGCCACCTTTGTTCCTTGTTCTTTTTCTTTCTTTCTTTCTTTCTTTCTTTCTTTCTATCTATCTATCTATCTATCTATCTATCTATCTATCTATCTATCTATCTATCTATCTATCTATCTATCTATCTATCTATCTATCTATCTATCTATCTATCTTTATATTAATTGCTAATTGTAGTCCTAATAACCCATGGCAGAGAGGCCTAGTGGATGGAGCATGGCATAGAGACTGGCTGCGACTTTGCTCAGGACAAGGCAGGGCTGGTGCTAAACAGCAAGTGTGGGATGCCAAATTTAGTGATTTTAAATGCAATTGGGACCAATTCTCAAAATAACAAATAAGCTGATTGAATTACTGTTGTGGTTGGCTCCTGCAACGGGGAATTTGGATGTTGGCTTAGGACGTATTCGAGAGATGCAGCAGGGGGATGGTTTTGTGGCCCGGCGTGTGCGGGAGATGGGGCCCGATTCTCAATGGACATTTGCAGATGGACTGCTCCGGTACCTGCTTTGTGGTTTAATCATATCTCAGTGTCATGACAATCCTGCCGCTGGTCATTTTGGGTTGTTCAAGACTTTGGAACTAGTGTCATGAATGTTTTGGTGGTCACGGCTTCACGATGATGTACAATCCTATGTAAACACCTACAAACATTGCCATGTAGCCAAGTCCGCCACAGAGGCCCCGCCTGGGTTGTTACAGCCATTGCCAAGAGACCGTGGGGGGGCTGTGGCCATGGACTTCGTGACTCCTCTGCCTATGTCTTTGGGGTTCACCACGGTGATAGTGGTGGTGGACATGTTGACTAAAATGGCACATTTTATCCCCTGCTGCCAAGTGTCCACAGTTCATATCAATGCCCAGCTATTCCTACAAAACATTTTCCAGCTCCATGGCCTTCCGGACTGAGTGGTGTCGGACCGGGGGACACAATTCATGGCACAGTTCTGGAAAAAACTAATGTCAGCTTTGCAGGTGCAGGTTTGTCTAGCATCTACACAGCACCCTCAGACCGATGGCACCGAGAAAGTCATTGGCATTCTTGAACAATACCTGCGGTGTTTTGTGTCGGACCGGCAGTCCGACTGGTCACGCTGTCTTCCAGTGGCCAAGTTTGCCTTCAACAACTCCTGTCATACGTCCACGAGAATCCCGCCCTTCTATGCAAATTATGGCTTCCATCCCTGTTTCTTCCTGCTGACCCTGTTGGATTCCCCAGTCCCGGCTTCTATCAGAACTTCACGCGGTGCATGAGATGGTGAAAAGATACCTCAATAAAGCCAAGGAGGACTATAAGAGGCATGCTGACCAGTCCCGTCAGGATGTTCCCCTGTTGGCTGTTGGAGATCAGGTGTGGCTGTCCACAAAATACATTGCATCAGAGTTGCCCCGTCGGAAACTGGATCCATGGTTCATGGGCCCTTTCCCCATTGAGCAGATCATCAATCCTGTAGCTTATCGTTTGACCCTGCCTGCCAATATGAGAATTCACCCGGTGTTTCATCGCTCCCTAT
Source organism: Erythrolamprus reginae (assembly GCF_031021105.1). Taxonomy (NCBI): domain Eukaryota; kingdom Metazoa; phylum Chordata; class Lepidosauria; order Squamata; family Dipsadidae; genus Erythrolamprus; species Erythrolamprus reginae. Next base: position 221,198,116 of record NC_091950.1, read on the forward strand.
TGGTTCCTATTCGTCCTGACTGCCCGCTCTGTCCTAATGTACCCACTCTGCCGGCACTCTGTGTTCGAGATCACCTGCCTGAAGCCATGATTCATGCCATTTGGGATTCACGATGGGTGGCGAATTGCTTTCAATATTTAGCTCAATGGGTTGAGGGTGATCCGGATGATTGCTCTTGGGTGGAAGTCGCTTTGGTGGATGCTCCTGTGCTCATTCAGACTTTACACGTGCAGTTCCCGCACAAGCCCTGTCCCTTGGGTTGGATTCAGGGGAGGGACCTTCCGGGGTGGATGGTGTTATGGGTGGCTCTGGACCAGCTCCTGAAACGGGGAATTTGGATGTTGCCTTAGAAGAGTCCTCAGGTTCCCAGAGACTTGTCTTACTGCCATCAGCTTCGGACAGTGAGGATTCCTTGCCAAGGTTAGACGCTGGGGAAGAAGAATCAGAATCAGATAGAGAGATGGATGCAGCCAGCCCATTAGTTAATAACCCCATTAGTGGGTCATCGGAGGAGAAGGATCAGTGGATAGATGTCAGAATGAGCAGGCTCATGGCTAGAAGGGACCAACTGCATAGGTATCATCAGAGATAAGGGAGAACACCTGTGGCTGAGGCAATTAGGCTAATGGGGCTGCTGATAAATTGCCAGTGTTGCAGGAAGTGCATGTGGGAGATTATCAGTTTGGAGAAGGAGACATCGTGTTTGCATTTTGTTTCTGGTTTTTCACAGACTCTTGGGGATATTTCACAGCTAAGTAAAAACTTGTAGACTGACTGGAAGAGATCTGGCTGTGACACTGCCACAGCTGCTCTTATCTGCTTTGCTTGTGTTCTTGCAATTTTCAAGGACTGATATCTGTAATTTGCTCAGTTTAAAGTGTGCATAGCTTTATTTTGGATATTTGGGATAAACGGCTTTTCTGCTTACTTTACAACAGCGTGTGTGTTGGAATTTACATTTCTGACTTAATTGGGGCTTGGAATGTGAACCCCGGCATAACAATTACTAGGTACAATAGCCCTGCAGACGGAACTAGGTCTAGGCTAATCCTGGAGTGTCCAGAATGCAAGAGACTTGTAATTCTAAAGAAGGAGTCTCCCATGTGGCGGGCAGCAAAGGCGGATAGAAAAAAAATGCTGGAGGCAAGCAGAGTGCTTTACAGCTGATTTCCACACCATGGTTCTAATTCCCTCCTCCTTAATACTCAGCTTCCCCTTGTGTCTTCTAAAGAAGCGGGAGAGATGTAATACACCCAAAGGGTGGTGGTGATGGAGGAGAATTCAAATGAAATTTAGCGTTTGATATTTTCTTTGCAGCTAGCCATCTCGATCTGGAGACTGTTGGAGCCACCTGGTGGAAATTGAAGCCAAAGAGAAGGAACGAGAAAGGAAAGAAATTTAAACTGGCCTACTTGAGGGGGAACCAACAACAAATCCTTCCAGTAGTAGAACTCAGCAAAAATCTGGGAAAGGAGCAGATCCGTCTGTGTTTTAAAGACTTCTGGCTTAGTCCTGATTGGCTAGGACACCAAGCTAACCCAAGCAGCTACTGTCTCCGTTCCTTCAATATGGAGAATAATTTGATCCCCCACTTTGTGGCAGCCTTTCAAATATTGGAATATTGCTATCATGTCACCCATAGTTCTTCTATTCTCTAGACTAGCCAAACACAAATCCTGCAACCATTCTTCATATGCTTTAGTCTCCAAGCCTTTGATCATCTTAGTTGCTTTTCTCTGAATTTTTTCCAAAGTCTCACCATCTTTTTTTGTACAGTGGTGACCAATGTTTCCTCTACGGTTTTTTTGGTAATGTCTGAGTGGCACATTTTCATGCCTGGCGTGAATCGGTTTAGAAACCTGGTCATTAAGTGAATCTGGCTTCTTCCCCCCTCCCCCATTGTGTTTGCTAGTGAGACGGTCACAAAAGGGGGTCACATGACCTCAGCTATTATGAAGGAAATCAGCAACTGGCAGATGACCTGAATGCATTCTACTGCAAGTTTGAAAAGAAACCACAGCCACCTATCTGCACAACCTCCATCCCAGACACACCAACAACAGCCAAATCTTCTACAACTGAACCCATCCCATTGGGTTTACAACCCCTAGTGGTCACAGAAAAGGAAGTGAAAGATCTATTTCACAGACAGAAATGTGGAAAAGCACCAGGCTCAGACAAGATAACTCATTCCTGCTTAAAAGTCTGTGCTGACCAATTGGTCCCCATCTTCACCCAAATCTTCAATAAATCACTAGTTGTGCTATGTTCCTTCCTGCTTTAAACACTCTACTATCATCTCAGTGCTAAAGAAGCTCTCCATCAAGGAATTGAATGTCTACAGACCAGTTGCCCTAACATCTGTAGTTAGGAAAACCTTTGAAAGGCTAGTGATGTCCCACTTGAAAATCATCATGGATCCACTGTTAGACTCCTTGCAATTTGCATACTGAGCAAATAGATTGACAGATTATGCTGTTAATATGTCTTTACATTATATCCTACAACATCTTGAATCTCCAATGATCTACACTTGGATCCTCTTTGTAGACTTCAGTTCAGCATTCAACACCATCATACCGGGATGAGAGCAGGTAGAGTGCTTTACTGCAGGCCTTCAAGAAGGGCTCCTAGCAACAGACGGACTACACCTTACCACAGCTGGAAAGAAGCTCCTTGGAAACCAAGTAGCCCAACTTATCAGGAGGGCTTTAAACTAGATCTGAGAGGGGCAGGTGACCAAAGTAAGAGACTGAACAACGAACCAAATAAGAAAGGGGTGCAAATTAACCCCACTAACATTTCAGAGGATAAAAAATATCCACCCATAATCAGACACAAACACCTAAAATGCTTGTACACTAATGCACAAAGCCTGAGGAACAAACAAGACGAGCTAGAAGTACTAATGCATGAGGGCCAATACGATCTAACTGGTATTACAGAAACATGGTGGGACGAATCACATGACTGGAGCACACAGATAAAGGGCTACAATCTCTTCAAGAAAAACAGGTCAAACAAGAAAGGAGGTCGAGTTGCACTATACATAAAAGACCACTACACCACCACTGAGCTGTATCAATCCAAAGAACATAACCTCTTGAAACCATATGGGTTAACATAAAAGAAAAAAAGGACAACATTACAATTGGAGTTTACTACAGGCCCCCAAACCAAAGAGATACAATGGACAACCTCTTTACAACCCAACTATCAGTAATATGCAACAAGCACAACACAATAATAATGGGGGACTTTAACTACCCCGACATTAACTGGAAAACAAACTCAGCACCAAGTGGAAAGTCTGACAGATTTCTCACCAGCCTTGCCGATAACTTTCTAACTCAAAAAGTGGAAACAGCAACCAGAGGGACTGCAATACTAGACCTAATTTTAACAAACAGGGAAGAAATGATTGAGGGAATAGAAGGAGAAGGGATGCTAGGTGAGAGTGACCATATTATCCTAAAATTCAACATTGTGCAATCACTAACTACAACACCCAACTCAACTACAGTCCCAGACTTCAGAAAAGCGGACTTTAACAAGCTAAGCGCGAACCTGAAGAATAAACCCTGGAAGGAACTTCTAAAGAGTAAATCCACACAGGATGCCTGGGAAGCCCTAAAAAACACTATCATTGAGGCCCAAAACAATTCAATCCCCACGAAAAAGAAAAGCAGAAAAACTAAATTGAAACCAGCATGGCTAAACAAGGACCTTGTAGACAACATAAAAGAAAAAAAATCCAAATACAACAAATGGAAAGGACTCATAACCAAGATGGAATATCAGCAAACAGCCAGAACCTGCAAGCAAAACATAACAACAGCAAAAGCTCAACACAAACAGCACCTTGGAACGAAAATTAAAGAAAAAGCTTCTTCCACCACATAAACAAGAAAAAAATCAAGGAAACAGTCACCATACTAAAAAACAAAGATGGTAACGAAATCACCGACAACAGAGACAAAGCACAGCTGCTCAATACCTACTTTACATCAGTCTTCACACATAAAGGAACCACCAACCAACCAACCTACAACCTAACTGCAAATAACAGCCCAGGAACCGAACTCAACACAGACAAAGCTACCATTAGGGACTACTTGAGGGAGCTTAATGAGTACAAATCACCGGGACCTGATGGACTCCACCCTAGAGTCCTAAAAGAACTGGCAGACACCATAGCGGAACCTCTTCTCCTCATCTACCAAAAATCTTGGGCCACTGGAGACCTACCAGAAGACTGGAAACGAGCGGACATAGTTCCCATCCACAAAAAAAGGGGGAAAGACAGATCCAAGCAACTACAGACCTATTAGCCTGACTTCAATACCTGGAAAAATACTGGAGAAAATAATAACAAAAACAGCTTTGCCACTACCTGGAAACAAACAAGATAATATCCAACAGCCAACACGGGTTTGTCAGAAACAAATCATGTCAAATCAATCTCATATCCTTTTTCAACATTATAACCAAATCAGTAGACCAGCGCAACACGGTGGACCTCATATACTTAGACTTCAGCAAAGCTTTCGACAAAGTCAACCACTATCTCCTAATCAACAAATTAGAAAAAAGTGGAGTAGACTTCCACACATACAGATGGATCAATAGCTGGCTGACCAACCGCACCCAACGAGTTATCCTCAGCGGTTCCAAATCCACATGGAAGAATGTAGGCAGTGGGGTACCACAGGGTTCAGTACTGGGCCCTGTGCTCTTCAACATTTTCATCAACGACTTGGACGAGGGAATAGAAGGGCAACTGATCAAATTTGCAGACGACACCAAGCTGGTGGGGGTAGCCAATACCCTAGAACAGTGTTTCCCAACCTTTTTTGAGCCGCGGCACATTATTCATATTTTCAAAATCCTGGGGAACATTGAAAGGTGGGGTGGGGGGTGGGGGGTGGGCTAAAGAAAAGTTTGGACAAAAAAACCCTCTCTCTTCCTCCCTTTCGCTCTATTTCTCCCTCTTTCTCTCTTTTCCTTCCTTCCCTTCTTTCTCTCTCTCCATCCCTCTTTCTTTCTTCCTCTCTTTTTTGCTCTTTCTCTCTCCCTCCTTCCCTTCCTCTGTCTTTCTCTCTCTCTTGCTATCTCTTTCTTGCTTTTTTCTCTCTTTCTTGCTCTCTCTCTCTCTCTTTCACTGTCTCTTGCTATATGTCTCTTTCTTTGCCTCTCTTGCTATCTCTCTGTCTCTCTTGCTATGTCTCTCTTTCTTTCTTTCTCTCTCTCTGCCTCTCTTGCTATGTCTCTCTTTTCTCTCTTGCTATGTCTCTCTTTCTTTCTCTTTCTCTCTCTGCCTCTCTTGCTATGTCTCTCTTTCTCTCTTGCTATGTCTCTCTTTCTTTCTCTCTCTCTCTGCCTCTCTTGCTATGTCTCTCTTTCTTTCTCTCTGCCTCTCTTGCTATGTCTCTCTTTCTCTGCCTCTCTTGCTGCCTCTCTTTCTCTCTCTGTCTCTTTCTCTGCCTCTCTTGCTGCCTCTCTCTCTGCCTCTCTTATATGTCTCTCTTTCTTTCTCTCTCTCTCTCTCAGCTGACTGCAAGCGGGAGCCCTGACGGCAGCTGGACGTGCTGTTGGACGCCGTATATGCCAAGCCCGCAGCGCCAGCAGTACGGCGTCCAGCAGCACGTCCAATCGCCACCGTCAGGGCTCCCACTTGCAGTCAGCTGAGAGAGAGAGAGAGAGAGAGAGCTCCCGCCGCCTGGAGCTCCCTCTCGCCGCCGCCATCTCCCCGCGACTGCCTGCGGCCGCTGCAGCCGCCCCCCCCCCCCGCTCCCCCCACCAGTGCCCTCCCGCCGGGCCCCAAAGGACACTTGCCGCCGACGCCAGGGCCCGGCGGGAGGGCACTGGCGGGGGGACCGGGGGGTGCGGCTGCAGCTGGGAAAGGCGCAGGGAGGGAAGCTGCCTGCCCGCCTGCCTCGGGGAGCCGCGCTTGCAGCCGCAAACCAAAAGGGCAACCCCCGGGCGCTCCCCAGCCCCGGCCCGCCTCTGCGCCCCCGCCCGGCCCGCGCTCTCTCCTGTCCTCTCCTGCCCGATGTCGTGGTTTCCGGCGCTCTCCTGCTGGGCCCCAAAGAAGGAAGGCGGGAAAAAGGCGCAAAGAACGAAGCTCTCCTTCTTCTTCCTGCCTTCCTTCTTTGGGGCTCAGCAGGAGAGCGCCGGAAACCGCGGCATCGGGCAGGAGCCGGGGGACAGCTGCGAGCGGGCGCTCCAGGTCGGCACCGGCAGCGCCCCGCCCAGCTGGAGCTTCCGTAGCTCTGCGGCACACCTGGCAGTGTCTCGCGGCACACTACTGTGCCGCGGCACACCGGTTGGGAAACGCTGCCCTAGAAGACAGGCTCAAATTACAGAAAGACCTAGACAGACTAACACAGTGGGCCCACACCAACAAAATGATGTTTAACATCGACAAGAGCAAAGTCCTTCACCTAGGCAAAAAAAAAAGCCTGGACACGCATACAACCTGGGAGAAACCCCTCTTAGCACTAGCGACTGCGAAAGAGACCTCGTAGTCTTGGTGAACAATCAACTAAACATGACCCAACAATGTGCAGCAGCAGCTAAAAAAGCCAACACAATCCTAAGCTGCATCAACAAGGGAATATACTCAGAGAACAGGGAAGTCTTAATACTACTGTACTACGCCCTGGTCCGACCACACTTGGAGTACTGTATTCAGTTCTGGTCACCACACTTCAAAAGAGACATTGAAACTCTGGAGTAGGTGCAAAAAAGAGCAACCAAGATGATAAAGGGATTGGAAACCAAGACTTAAGAAGAGAGACTGAGGGAAGACCCGTTGTACCTACCTGAACGGTCTTCTGGAAGGAGAGTACAACATGGGTATTTTACCAATCCTATTGGTAGAGACTGAGTTACAAATTTACATATTAATTAGGTACCGCCCCCTTGTAGTCCCCCATGAGCTCAGTTTTAAAAACGAAGACACTGTAAAGAGGATAACCAAATTTATTAATAACAACCCAAAAACTCTACCAACAAACCCATTCTCTGGCGTCCCCAAACCTCAACTGCCGGGTGGCTTTGGACTCTCCTTCCAGTGCATCGAGAAGACCGTTCAGATAGGTACAACGGGTCTTCTCCACTGCATCTGGAAGGAGAGTCCAACATGGGATATACCAAAGATTCAAGGCCCATGGGAGGGGGAAGGTCTTGTTAGGGACGTTGGAGAAGAACACACTCACTGTAGAACACGTCCACCAAAGGTTGCTTCCGCCGAAGCGAAAGAGTCCAACTTGTAATGTCTGATAAATGTCGTGGGGACTGCCCAGGTCGCAGTCCTGCAGATGTCTTCGTGTTTGTTTGTTTTTTAATAAAGTTTTATTGATTTTTAAATTTTTTTTTACATAAAACAAACATATAACAGTGCACAGTGCATGTGCCCATCACCTAACAATAACACCCCCCCCATCACCCCCGCCACCCATATAAGAGGATTCAAAAAGGATTTAATTATTTATCTATTACTCCTTGGCTCTATCTTGCGTCAAATATTACTAAAAGAGTGATTGCAATTTATTTTTCGTATTTACATCACAGATTCTACTTAACATATAATCTTTTACCTTATTCCATCACACCATCAACTTCTCCAATTTATTCTCATCAAAATTGTTTAATCTTATTTCCATAATTTCAAAATGTATGTGGTCCACCATGTACCAGTACCAATTTTTTAATGTCCATTTTGTAGAATCTTTCCAACCTAATACCATTACCGCTTGGGCACTTTCCAATGCTGCGGCTTTGATTTCCTTGAATTCTCCTAATTCCCTATATTTAATTAAAATTGCTATTTCTTTTGTAATTATCCAGTTAATGTTTAACATTTTGTTAATTTCGTTCTGCACTACATTCCAAAATTTCTGAATTTCTGCACACTCCCAGAGCATATGTATAAAAATTCCCTTTTCCTGGCACCCATGCCAACATTTACCCTTCTTTTTCCCTTGGAAGTGTGCAATTTGTACTGGTGTAAAGTACCATTTATATAAAATTTTCCTTCTCATCTCTCTAACTCTCGTATTTTTAATCTTATATATATTTTCTATTATTTCTTTCATTTCCCCTTCATTTATTAGTAAATCGTCTTGCCAGCATCTTGTCAAACTTTTTCTTACTTCCTCTTCCATCTGCAATAGCATTCTGTATATATTGCCGGCTTGTGCTTTGCTCTCATTTATCTTTTCTCTTATTATTTTTTCTAAGCAATTTTCTTCTCGTAAGAAAGCTTCTTTATTCTCACTTTTATTTAAATATGTACTTATTGCATTAATCTGCAACCATTTCTGTTTACCAATCCACCATTCCAATCGAGTTCTGCTGACTCTTCCATCTTTCTCATATAATTGTTCAATTCTCGTTATCCCTTTACTATTTAATACTTTAATGATTCTACTTAAATTAACATCATCCCCTATATTCAATACATATAACGTTGATAGCCTGGATACCCTTATTCCACTTTTCCTCTGCCATTTATACCATATTTCTAAACATGCTTTAAAAGGATCACTTAAGTTACTAGTTTCTGTTCTACTCCAATTTTTAAATAATAATTCTTTGTTGTTTATATTATTGATTTCTTTTTCTAACTCTACCCATTTCTTTTCCCCCCATAACTGTAGTTCCATTAACCTTTCCATTTGAAATGCATTTCTATATAATACTAAGCATGGACTGCCCCAACCTCCCTCTTTCTCTTGTGCAAACTGCCAATGCTTCCTTATTCTGGGTTTTTTATCTCCTTCAATCCAATAACTTAATTTGTTATCCCATTCTCTTAGTTTTGCCTCAGGAAAACTACCCGGTAGAACCTGAAACAAATACATCATTTTTGGTATAATCATCATCTTAAGGGCCCTAATCTTGGCAATTCTTCCTAACTTTTTACGCTTCCAATTTTTTATCTGCTTCTGGATTTTTTTCCATATTAAATTATAATTAGCCGTCACTATTTTTATTGGATTCTTAAACAACCAAATTCCCAAATATTTCATTTTTTTGCAACCTAATTTCAATCCTGATATTTTTTGTATCTCGATTTGCTCTTTAGGGCCAGTATTTAAACATATTATCTCTGATTTCTCTATATTAACCTTAAGTCCAGATTGATCTTTAAATTCCTGGAGCAATATCATTATTCTTTTCATCATTTCTATTGGGGTTTCGGACATCACTATAGCATCATATGCAAACAAATTTAATTTCAATTCAAATTTCCCTATTTGATAACCTCTCCATTCCTTATCATTTCTAATTTTGTTTGCTAAAGTCTCAATTGCTAATGCAAATAACATTGGAGATAGTGGGCAACCCTGCTTAGTTCCATTCTGAATTTTAATCGTTCTGTTACCATTTACTCTGATTTGAGCTATATTATCCTTATATATTGCTTCTATAATTCTACAGAATGAATCTCCCATATTTAAATCTTTACATAATTGAAATAAGTAATCGTGGTTAACTTTATCAAAAGCTTTATAGACATCTAATTTTAGAATACTTAATTTTCTTTTGGTATTGGTAGCATGGTGTAAAATATTGACCACATTCCTTATTGGTTCATAAATCTTCCTTCCTTTAACAAATCCATATTGATCTTCTCCAATTACTTTCGGTAGAATATTTTCCACCCTGTTTGCCAATATTTTCATAAATATTTTATAATCCTGATTTAATAAGCTGATAGGGCGATAAGAACCTGGGTCAGTTAAATCACGATCTGGTTTTGGGACCGTTATAATTTCTGACATTTTCCACGTCTGTGGAGTTTCAAAAGTCTCCATTACATTGTTAAACAATTTTTCCATATGCGGTAATAATTCATTCATATACATTTTATAATATTCAGCAGTAAAACCATCTGGACCTGGGGCTTTAGCAGGTTTCAACCCTTTAATAACTCTAAATATCTCATCATTTGTAATTTTTGCATTTAGCATTTGTCTATCCTCTTCCTTTAATTTCTTTTTAATATCTGTAGTTTGCGAAGTAACATACTCTTTTTTGTATAAATTCTCATAAAAATCTCTCATTATTTTTTCCATTTCTAGATTACTACGTTTAATTAGGCCTTCCTTATCTTTTAAAGCAGAGATGTGGGATTTTTCATTTCTTTTTTTCAAATAATGTACCATTTGCTTCATTGCTTTATTGCCCCATCCCCTAATTCTATGTTTTATAATCATCTTCATTTTATTCCATCTTTCTTCGTCAAGTAATTGTAATTTCTTTTTCTTAAGTAATAATAGTGAATTCCATTCTCTATTTCTTGTAATTTTTAAAGTTTCTTGGATTAAATCTATTTCTCTCAATAAATTTTTCCTCTCAGCTTCCCAGGATTTCCTAATAAAAGCTTCTGTACTAATACAATTACCCCTCATAACAGCCTTATGTGTATCCCAGACTATTGTTTGTTTAATCTCGCCTGTTGCATTAGTACAAAAGAATCCATTCAGTTCCCTTTGTAATTTAATTCTATTCTCCTCATTAGTTGAAACCAGAGGGTTATATCTCCATATCCATTGTTTCCTACAGCTCTCTATCTCAATCACTGCCAGGAGAGGTGCGTGGTCTGATAACCAGATACTTTTCACTTCCGCTTTCTTAAGCTTTGCCTCATCTGTCTTATAAATTAGCATATAATCAATACAGCTAAATTTATTGTGTCTTGCAGAATAAAAGGTGTCTCTGTTTACAATGTCTTCATGTAAATCTGTCATATTGATTTTATTTAAGTGTAACTTTTTCTTTCCCCCCCTCCCTGCTGTTAATTCCAAGTTGAAATCGCCTGCTAAAATCACTATACCTTCCGCAAAATTGTCTAGTTTCCGTTTTACATTTATTATAAATTGTTTTGCATTTACATTAGGAGCATAAATTACCGCTAAGGTTACTAACTTATTTTTTATTTTCCCCTTAATAAATAACATTCTGCCATCTTTGTCCCTTTTAATATTAATTAATTGAAAGTGCACCCTTCGGTTAAACAAGATGGCAACTCCTCTTGAATTACTTGTCCCTCTCGACTCATAAACTTTCTGCCACTCACTATTTGTAACTAATCTATCTGTTTTTTCCCTTCCTTTATGAGTTTCTGATAAAAGTAAAATATCAATTTTACTGTCCCTAGCCAGCTTCATGATCCTAAAACACTTTTTCTGTGATGCAAGACCATTTACATTCAACGATAATAACCCTGTATCACCCATTTACATAATTTTAAATACATTTCCCCCTCCTGCAAAACAGAGTCTACCGGAAAAATGTTTTTTAGTTACCATGAATCCCCACCCTAGTGCCACTCCCCTAACCCCCCCCCCAGGGGGAGGCAACGAAAAAAACTTTCGTTATTGAGAGGCACTCTTGGATCTGCGTTCCACCAGAAAGCTCCCCCCTTTCTCCCCATTTTACAACGTATCAAAAGATTCCCCCCTCCTTCCCTCCTCTCCCTTTATTAGTTAGCGAAGAAAACCAAGAAAAAAAGTACACAAAAAAAAGATTAATTAGTTGAAAATCATGGTACCATATTAGCAAGTCAGCTCAGTTCAGTTTATTATTTTTTCTTCTGGCGGGTGACCCTTGGCTCATCCCTCTTCTCTTTCTCTTTCTCTTTTTCCTGGAGAGAGTCCAGTTTCTTTTGGAGTGCTGCGATCTTCTCCGCCCTGCTTTGTTCTGCTACACGGGTTGGTTGGAGCATAAACAGCTCACCCTCAGCTGCTTCTGGCCGGCTTTTCGATGTCTGTGCCTGTGACTCTCCATCCGGATTTAATCCCAACTGATGAAGTAAATTTCTTCCCTCTTCCAACGATCTCGCCTGGAAAGCCTTGGAATCTTTAAAAACAAATATTGTAGCTGGATAACGCCATGAAAATTTAATTCCATTTTCATAAAGTTGGGAGGTCACTTCTCTCATCTGGTTTCTCATCCTGAGGGTCTCAGCAGACAAATCTTTTAAAACGCATATTGGAATGGCTTTGTAACGTAAGTTTAAAATCTGCTTCAACTCTTTGAATATTTCTGCTGCTCTCCTTTTTGAGGCAAACCTTACGATAATGTCTTTTGAATCCCCTCGATTCCGGGATCCAAAAGCCCAATGAGCTCTTTCAAATTCTTGTAGGTCGCATTTAACCTTGTTTTCATTGAGCCACTGAAGAATTTCTTGAATAAGATGTTTACTCTCCGCAAAGTCTTTGGGAAAACCCCTCAGACGAAGATTAGATCTGCGTTGTCTATCCTCCAAGTTAATGATGCGGAGTTCCTGGCGAGACTTCCCCACCTCCAGTTTCCCAATTCTTTGATCTTGTGTTTTGGTTTGTTCTTTCAAGTCTGCCATTCCAGCCCCTACGACTGATAATTCCTTCTTCATATCTTGGAGCAGCTGTCCCATGTCAGCAAATGCTTTAAGCAACGAATCCATCTTTCCTTCCAACTCCGTAGTAGATGCCATCTTTCCTTTGTTCTCGCTTCTTCACTTACACACTTTAAAAACTATTGCTTGCTTCAACTTTTAACTCCTTCCCATAAGGTTTTCAACAGCCTTGTTCAATTCGCTTCCTCTCGATCCACTTTCACCAAGCTAGAGAGGGTTGTCAGGGGTTAACTTTTACTTTTCCTTCTTCACATGAGGGAGCCTTCTCTCGGTGTGTCTATCTAGGGCGACGCATGCGCAGATCCCTATAGATGCTTGCGTTGACCAAGCTGCAGACGTGGCCGCACTTCTAGTTGAATGTACTGTCAACCCTGCTGGAGGGTTCTGTCCATCAGCCTTGTAGGCTTCCTTTATACACTCCTTAATCCAATGACTGATGGATTTTGAAGACAATCCAAGTCCCATTTTATGTTGTGAAAACGATATGAACAGCGTTTCAGACTTTCTGAATGTCTCAGTCCGTCTGATGTAGATCTTCAAGGCTCTCCTGACATCAATTTTATGCCATTTTAACTCCGATGGATGACTCCCATGTGTACAAAAATCTGGGAGTATAAGTTCTTGTTTCCTGTGGAACGTCGTATTCACCTTTGGTATGAAGGTGGGGTCTAGTCGAAGTACTATTCTGTCCAGATAAAATACGCAGAGATCAGGTCTTACAGATAAGGCAGAAAGTTCCGACACTCTGCGTGCTGAAGTTATTGCCACTAAAAACGCTGTTTTTAAAGAAAGAAATCTAAGTGATATAGATCTTAGAGGCTCAAATGGAGGCTTTGTTAGAGCCCTAAGGACTAATGCAAGATCCCATGACGGGAACCGTTGAACCAGTGGTAAATGTTTATTTACAGCTCCCTGAAGAAAATCCCTTACCCAAGGGTGTAGGGCCAGAGATCGGGACTCTGATGTCTGAGTCATGGTGGAAAGAGCCGCTACTTGCCTTTTCAAGGTATTTGGGGCCAGGCCCCATTCTATCCCAGTTTGTAAAAATTCCAAAACTGTGATTACTGATGCCTCCCTAGGATTCTGGTGGGTTTTGTCACAAAATTTACAAAAGGCTGCCCATGTTGCCTGATATATCCGAGAGGTTGATGGGCGTCTTGCGGCCTGCATGGTGTCGATGACCTTCTCTGGTATTTCTAGCTGTCTTAGTCTATGCCTCTCAAGTGCCATCCTGTCAGTTGCAACCATTGGGGATCTGGGTGTTGAAGATTCCCCTGGCTGAGAGAGATGCTCTGGTTCGGAATTCTCCATGGTGGTGATACCGACAATGCCACTAGGTCGGCGAACCACGGGCATCGTGGCCAATGTGGTGCCACCAGTATTACTTCTGCCTTCTCCTGAAGGGTCTTCTCCACCACTCTTGGTAAGAGGTTCACGGGAGGGAATGCATATAGGAGCCCGGGGGGCCAGGGGGATAGCAGAGCGTTGGTGCCTTCTGCCCCTGGTTCCGGGAAGCGGGAGTAGAACCTTGGTAGTTGAGAGTTCTGGCGACTCGCAAAAAGGTCTCCTGTGGGCATACCAAACCTCTGGGTCAACTGGTGAAACAGTACTGGGTCCAGTTTCCACTCTGATGGATCTAGAGTAGTCCTGCTGAGCCAGTCCGCCTGGGTATTGCTGGTTCCAGCAATGTGCTCTGCAGTCAATGATGCCAGATGAAGCTCGGCCCAATTGAAGAGATTTGAGGTCTCTTCCATGAGTCATCGTGACCTCGTGCCCCCCTGATGGTTTAGGTGGGCCCTGGTTGCCACATTGTCTGTTAACACTAGTACATGCCTTCCCTGGACAATTGAAGAGAAGGTTTGCAGGGCCAAGAAGACCGCCCTGAGCTCGAGGAAATTTATGTTGATCGGTGAAAGGTCCTCTAATGTCCACAGGCCTTGTGCCATGTGTTGGCCAATATGGGCACCCCATCCGTAGAGACTGGCGTCTGTTGTGAGGATGATCTTGTCCTGTGAATGGAAGGGAGAGCCTCTTTGTAGTGCTCTGGAAGTCCACCACTTTAAGGACTCTCTGACCTTCCTTGGCAATCTGACCTTCCTGTTGGAGTGACTTGTTTTGGCTCTTTGAGTTGGAAGTAAGAACCACTGTAGGCTTCTGAAGTGGTGTCTGGCCCAGGGTACAATACCTATGGCCGACACCAGAGTCCCCAATATCTTTGACAGTAAGGACAGCGGGGTCCGTCTGCATTGATTTAGACTGGAAATCAATTGGTGTATGTTCTTTTGTCTCTCTGGAGACAATGACACCGTATTTGTCCGTGTGTCTATAACAGCCCCCAGATGTAGGAGCCTGTAAGTGGGAGTCAGTTGACTTTTTTCCACGTTTATGGTGAAGCCATGGGCTTCCATGGTCCGAATAGTTCTGTTCAAGTCCTTCTTGGCCTGTGTCGGGGACCTGGACAATATAATTATGTCGTCCAGGTAAGCCATCAACCTGATGGATTGGGAACGAAGGTTGGCAGTCAATGCGTCCAGCAGTTTGGTAAACGTCCGCGGAGCTGATGAAAGGCCAAAGGGCATGGCTCTGTATTGGTAATGACTGCCCCCAGAACAGAAACTGAGATATTTCCGGTGCGTCGGATGTATGGGTACGTGTAGGTACGCCTCTTTTAGATCTATTGATGTCAATAGGTCGTGAGAACGGATTGAGGGCAGAATTGTTTGTAAGGAGTGCATTCGGAACCTCCTGTATTTTATGAAAATATTTAGTTGCTTTAAATTGAGGATCATCCTGTACCACCCAGATGATTTGGGGACGAGGAAGATCATGGAATAGAAGCCTTTGCCCTCCTCCTGTGGAGGTACTGGTTCGATGGCTTGGATGTCTAGTAAATGTGCAATCTCCTTGAGCAGTTGTTGTCTCATTTGGAAGTCCCGAACTATTGGGCATTGCACAAAACGATTCAGTGGTTGTCCTATAAATTCCAGGCGAAGGCCTCTCGACACTGTGGCTAGAACCCACTTGTCGGAGGAAGTCTCTTGCCAGGAGGTATTGAAGTGTTGGAGCTTCCCTCCTATCGGCAGTGGGCTGGATGAGTCATTTCGAGCGTCGAAACCCTCTCTGGTTGCTCCCTCGAAAGGGCCGTCTCGACTGGTGGTAACCTCTTGGTCTGTCTTGGTAGGACCCTCGGTCACTTCTGAAGGGTTGTGGAGAGTATTGACTTTGTGTGAACTGTCTCTGGTTCTGACCCGTTCCCGTGACAGGTTCCCATCGGGAGGGCTGGCGCCTCGTGTATGGAGCGGACCTGCGGTCCTGGCGCCTGCTGGCTTTGGGCAGTACCTTTCTTTTATCTTTGTCCTCTATGAGGACTTTGTCCAGTATGTCTTCAAAGAGCATTGAGCCCTGTAGAGGGGCTGAGGCCAATTGCCACTTGGATTTTAAATCTGCTGGCCAACTTCTCAGCCACAAGAGGCAACATGACAAAAGTGTGGTCGCCATACTCCTGCTTGAGAATTTCGCTGCATGGAGGGTGGCATCGGTGGAGAATTCTGCTGCCGCCAACAGCTTACTCAGAACTTGGCGCAGTCGGCCATCTTCTGGGCCAAGTCGCGACTGCATCTCCTGTAGCCACATTATTGAGGCTCTATTGAAGAATGAAGCTGCTGCCGCTGCTCTGAATCCCCAGCTGGACATCTGGTGCACCTTGCGTAGGAGTGTTTCTGCTTTTCTGTCTTCCGGCTTTAGGCTTTCCCCCATCTCTGAAGGCACCAGGGCGCTGGAGACCAGCGTCACCACTGGTTGATCAATGGGAGGGAACTCCAGGAGTTTTTCAACCTCCTCATCAAACGTGTAAAATTTTCTTTCTAGGTTCGAGGGCCCCTGAGCCGCCGCAGGGTGTTGCCAAGGACGTTTGACTCCTTCAACAAAGATCTCTGAGGCCGGAATGTGGTCGGACTCGGGTTGAGGTTCTTTGAGCAAGGTAACTGAAGTCTTCCCGGAGTCTGCCTCCATCGCCTTAGATGCTCCTGGTAGGTCCATCACCTGCTTTGCCTTAAACAGCAGAGTTCTGAATAGAGTTGGCTTGAACAGACCTATTGCAGGCGGTTGCTTTGGCATAGTCTCGTCCTCTGAAAGATCATAGTCTCTATCACTGTCCTCGCCCAAGGCTGGTTCTTCTGATAAGGACCCCAGACCCGAGGGGGGCGTTACCGACCAGAGGTTCCTTGATTGCGCTGGTGGGAGATGAGTGTATTGGTTTACCCCAGCCACCATGCCTTGTGAGTAGGCATTGGCAATAATATCCTGTAGGTCAGGTGGCATGTTTTGCCATGTCCCAGTCTGTGACCTCAGCCCCGCTGCTGTGGGGGTAAAGGGGGCTGAGGGTCCCTGGGGGCTTCGCCTGGGTTGGCCTGCTGACCCGGGCCTGGTCCAGGATACATTTGGGGAGGATATGGCCTGAGGTAATGGAGGAAGTTGTCTATCAGGCGACCAATCCCCTTCGTGGAGAGCCCCATATGCCCAAAAGCGGATTGGGGGGTCATTGGCTCTGGAGTCGAGGTTTGCCTCTGCGTCAGAGGGAGTGCTGAGGGGGAGGTGAGCAAGACTGCCTCTAATCTCTTCTACAGAACCTTAATACGTTTTTCTGCCTCTTTAAGTGAGGCTGCCGAGGCAGGAGATTGTGAGGATTTAGATTTCTCTTTAGGCTTTCCCTTGGATTTATCCTTCGGTACAGCTGGGAAATTAGCCCTCTCACCCCCCCCCCCGGTTGATCCTCCCTCCGTACTCACTATCTTGCACCTCCAACAAATTCACCTCCGAAGGAACCTCGTATTGGATGCAAAATGGCGTCCAATCACTTCTTAGTAATGTGCCTGCGCACTAGAGCTCTTCGCTCGTTCGCGCCAGCCAGCTGCCGGAAGCCCTTTCGGTTCGCGCCTTTGCAGCTGAGGGAAGGTTCCCAAAATGGCGGCGCCCACCGTTTCGCGGCTTTTTTCCGCGGTCCCGGCTTCTTCCAGTGGCGCCCTTGCTGGTGCTGGGTTTCTGAGCCTGTGGCCTCTCCTTGCCGAATCGTCGCTGTCCCTGACAGTGGTATCGGCGGTGGCAGCGGCGGTTTCGGTGCTCTGGCGGCTTCGTCGGCTCCCTCGCCGGCCACCAAACAGCTGACAGGCGCGGCTCCACTTCCCTATGGGGAGCCCTCTCTCTGGGCATTCGTGCCTTCGAGCCTCCCAGTGGGGGGAGCAGACCCCCCCACTTTCGGTTC